>NC_137816.1:28126119-28591119 GCF_963921795.1 Nannobrachium achirus | reverse complement strand
TTGTGGTTGGTACAGCACAGAAGTACCAGGGAGGAAGTGGACTAAAGGACTTTGCAGACAGGGGCGATTTTTCGCACGGAAAATAAACAGACAATTGAATTTTTCTTTTTTTTAAGAAACCAATGATTCTCTATGCCGAATTTGCCGTGCGGCAAGTGGCTGCGTCCTTTCGCATGCGGTAAAAACTCATTGACTCCTTTTATGACTCCTTTTCGGATCCTCAGTGCAGATTCCGCACATCATTGCACAACAAATCCAATGCGTTTTAATCATGCAGCAAACGGAAAAAAAAAGAAGAAAAAAAAAAAAAAAACAGGCCTGTATGCAAAGCCCTTAACGCATAGGTTGCCAGGAAGTCCTTAGGACGTCTGGGAATGTCTTACCTGGTTGCCATGGTTACCAGGTAAACAGGTGCCAAATAGGGGCTGTTTTGGTGCCAGGTGAGCAAAAACACTACATTTCCCATCAAGCTTAGCGGCCGATCCGCCGTGAGCATTTCCTCTTTCAGATCGGTTGCTCAGTGCTCCATTCTCGTCACTGTTTAAAGGCCTATAGGCATTGCATGTAAATAGTCAGGAACCATGTTATTGACTCTGTCAAAGATATTTAATGAATGAAGATAGCTCATCCTCATTGGATCCACTAGAGTGCGACATGGTACACAAATCCTACAAATTGACTCCTAAGTGGGCGCCGGCTCTGACTGCAAATCTCGCGCACGTCCTGTTTACTGGTGCTATAGATCCCGCGAGAGTGTGTTGCTGGGACAGCTAAAGAGCAATAATAAAGTTGATTTTCTCAGTTGTTGTGTCGCTGAAAAAAGACACTTTAGTACAACAATTTTGTTAATATTATCTGGCTTGTGATGATCTGGTCCAATATTTAGTTCAGTGATCATAGCTTCTGAACTATTATTTTGCTCTGTGTTCACGTTAGCTCTCCCATTGTAAATGAATAGACTCCAAAAATGCTTCCGCCTCCTAAAAAGGTATCTACCTACGTCACACAGAAACGGGAAGTACAGGTCTTTTGCACCCTCTTGCTATCGCCCTCTTGGACTCTGTCTTTGTCAGAGTCAGTCGCGGTTTCACCACACTAAAGATCACATGTGCGCCCGTCATGCACGGCGATGAGAGTTTTTTTACCGAATGGGTTCCCACTTCCCAGATAGGCTCTATGCACAGCAGCCATGTTGGACAGAAATTGGGCCCCTTCCTTACTTTCTTCACAGGTGTTACCAATTATTCTAATGAAGGCTCTGTTCCATTTCGTGTAGCACAGTGGTTCTCAAACGTTTTAATTTCAAGGACCTCCATAACTCTGAAAGTGTACAAATGCTGGTCCATTTGGTTCCATTTGTACACTTTCAGAGTTACACACCCGTAAGGGGCCATTTGGAACCCCTCAAGGAAACACGAGGGTCCCTGGACCCCAATGTGAGACCCATTGTTGTAGCAGAGTGTTTCCAGTGAGCCAACATGCACAATATCAGCAGCCTGACCCTGATGGAACTGAACCTTCATTAGTATCATTGCGCATCACACTGTTTTCGCTATTTCAATTGAGTTGATCAAAAACAACCATTATTGTTTGATGTCCAAAAACGTTCTCCCCAGCCAGTCAGAACTATTCTTACCCTTATTATTCATATACAATTATTGACTAATTCTTTGTAAGGTTTCATTATTATATTATTGACTCATTCTATGCTTGTATCGTTCTAATTAGCAGCTTATAATAAGACATAAAAGCAATGTCGGTGTGATCACACCAGCCTTGAGAAACAGCTAATGATCAAGTAAAAGTAAAAGTATCAATACCATGTAGAAAAGTCTGGAATTAAAAATGTGCTTGAGTAAAAACACAACATTATTGAAATAAAAATATATTAAACTACCAAAAGCAATAGCCTTACATTACACAGTAAGACACCTCCTGGCTGCCAAGACTTCTGCATTGTGACGTTGGGGCGACGGCAGGAGAGTCTTTCCGAATTTGTGATACACTCCTGCTGCATGCTCGCAAAATCGTCTCTAGCGACTCGACACATGCACAAATGAAAAATATAAGACGCCGTAGGAGTTCTCCAAACGCTTACCGACTCTAACGGTAACTTTACACAATGTATTAGTCCGTTGTTTTCAATAAAAATAGAACAAGTCAAATAACAAGAAGACACCATCAAATTCAATTTGCAGTACAGAGAGAGAGAGAGAGAGAGAGAGAGAGAGAGAGAGAGAGAGAGAGAGAGAGAGAGAGAGAGAGAGAGAGCATGAGTCAGTATAGTAGGTGCTGTGGATCTCCATACATGGAAGAGTTAGAATAGAAGAATAAAAAACAGAACAAATCAAACAAGAAGGCACAGTCAAAGGTACAGCACAGTACCATGAGTAAAACAATTGAACTATGGAAGGCAGAATGTTCTTGTGTAGGTTGAAAAGAACACACACACACACACACACACACACACACACACACACACACACACACACACACACACACACACACACACACACACACACACACACACACACACACACACACACACACACACACACAGGGCGAGGCTATAGACTCTTACACTGCATGAACTAATGCTGAAGCCTTCATTTCTAGTTTGGCGAAGAACATGTGCCTTCATGTTGCCACCCCCTGTATTACAGTAAAACAGGAAAATACAGCTGTTGGATGGCAAACTCAATAACTGCAGCGTTACTGATAAATGCCTCATGAGTTGCCTCATTTGTGTCGTCCTAACATTTGCAAGTAAATTGGCAATTATTTACATTCCGGATGATAGATTTTAAAACACCACATGGGTGTAGCAAAGGGTGTCTAATACAACCCATGGGGACAAAGGCAAGCAGCGGGGGGAGAGACTACATATTTGTTTGATGTCTATTATGATTTAAATGATTTAAAACACATGAAGACATTTTGAACTTTTAATTATGTATAAATACCCTTTTTATTGTGGTTTTCAATTATTATTATTTTTTTATTATTATTATTTTTAATCTGTGGTCAAACAAATTGGCCAACACTGCTATGCTAAGGTGGGCATGCCATAATGGTGAACATTGATCATGATTGATTGAGGTTTGCATATAGGAAAAGGTACAGCACTGGCACAAAAAGGATAAAAGAAAGCCTTTGACTTGTTTAAATTGGGGTCCCTTTTTCAACTCATACAACATTAAAAGACAGACAAATAAATAACACCCAGCAGAAGATATGGGATCTTATAGATCACCTATCTGTTGGTGTAGAGGTAAAAAATAAGAAGCATAGATCCGTGGGGAACGCCATGCATGCAGTGAATGAAGTGTTTCAATGTATGCACTTGACTCTTCCAGTCGATGCATCCCACAGGTCTATGAGGGTGAGCGTTGCCAGACCAAGGACAACAACCTGCTGGGCAAGTATGAGCCCAATGGAATTCCTTCTGGTGTCCCTCACATTGAGGCCAGCTCTGACATTGCTAACGGCATCAGGACTGTGTCTGCTGTCGACAAGAGCACTGGGAAGGAGAATAGAAGATCACGAGATCATAAGCAACAAGGGTACTTCTTTTTTTCCATTAAACTAAGCACACAGTTGTCTCTAGCAGCTTTGTCTTTCTACCAGTGGTTTGGCATACTGATATTTTTTTGTGTCTCCAGGTCCTCCCCACAAAGGGAACATACAGGATATACATTGCATAATGTACTGCATATTGTACTTACCCTTGAGCAAAGTGTGAGGATAATACATTTTCTATATTTTCCCTTGCTTTTTCACTCCGTAGCAGTCAGAGCTCTGGTGGAATGCCAGAAGGTAGCAGTGGTGCAAAGTCAGTAGGTACATTTAAGTAAAATCTCGAGGTATTTGTACTTTATTTGAGTATTTCCAATTTCCAATACTTTTACTTCTACTCCACTACATCTCAGAGGCAAATATTGTACTTTTACTCCACTATTTGGAAACTTTGGTTACTAGTTACTTTACAGATATAAATTACCAGTAAGACTCCCTAATCGGGAGATAAGCGACCGTAGGTGGCTTATCTCCACAAATAGGGCAAAAATGTGTTTTTCCCAAATCTTCCTGATCCATGTTGATGACATGAGTGTAGACATGCTGTGTAGTGATATTCGTGATTTTAGGGCAAAAACTGTAGGAGCAGTGTCCAAAAATGTGTTTTAAAAATCGGCCTGAAGGTGGCGCTAGAATAGGGCCATGTGAGAAATGAGGGGTGGGGTCTCCGCGTTGCCTTGGCGGACGAATAGCTACCGGCCCCGGCTCTCCCGGACGCTCCTAGCCCGAGTTACGGCATTTTATGTGCGCTGCAGTGGCAGGGGGTCCTCCACTGGGGGCGCCACCACTTTTGCATCCGTTCTGGAGCACCAGGAGTCGGTGGTCCCCGGGAATTCCCCGTGAGCAGCCCCGTTGGGGTGGTCATTTGGTCATTTTTGCACATTTGGTCATTTTTTACATCTGGGGGTCCCGGGTCCCTGGGAATCCGGGGGTCCTTGGAGGTTGTAGTTTGGCAGGCAAGGAGTGTGTGTGTAAAATCTGGCATGGATCGGGTCACCGGGTGCGGAGATATAAGCAGGGAAAAAGTGTGACGTGTGACGTGTGAGCACATTTGGTCATTTTTTACATCTGGGGGTCCCCCAGGGACCTGGGGGTCCCTGGGGCTCCGGGGGTCCTTGGAGGTTGTAGTTTGGCAGTCAAGGAGTGTGTGTGCAAAATTAGGCATGGATGGGGGCAACGGTTGTGGAGATATGAGCAGGGCAAAAGTGTGACTGACTGACTCACTCACAGACAGCCCGTGGAGGTTTTGGTATGAGCAGGGCAAAAGTGTGACTGACTGACTCACTCACAGACAGCCCGTGGAGGTTTTGGTAGTAAATGCGACCTACGGTCGCAATAATATTATAAAACATACATGAACCACTTTAGCCCTATTTTATAACTAGGCTAAACATTTTGTACTTTTACTTTTGGTACTTTAAGTACATTTTGATGAACACTTTCATACTTTTACTCAATTATTTAGAATTCTGGACATTTACTTGTAACAGAGTATTTCTATATTGCAGTATTGATATTTTACTTATTATGTGTGTCACACTTTGGTCCAAGTGCGGGTAGTGTTAGGCCAAACGGCACTTGAATTAACCTCAAAATACCTAAAAATGTTTTCAAAAGTAGCAAGTCAGAGTCTTGTGTAGAAAGATCTGTGATTTATTCACCTCAGTCAGTAGTGTTCAAAAATACAAACAAAAGCTATTTACAGCTCACTGGCCAGCAATTGGTTACAGCTCCTCTCTACCACAGTTCTGCATTAACTGATCTGAGCAGTGGCAGGTCTCCCTCTTAAAAGCTAAGCCCCTCCCACTGGACCGTACCAATTCTGAGTTGATTCCACAACTATATATACACACCAGACTCATTCCATGTACAAAGACAATACACATTTAAATACTCATCACATCTCAAATTCATCACATCAATATTTACATCACATTAAAGGACCCAATTTCCCACTTCCCCCAAACCCACAGGTATGGTTTAGCTTTCAGGTAATTAGGTCAGGTCTAATGCCTCATTCACACTACAGATAGTGACAGCCGACATGCCCAGCCTTTAAAGCTGGTTTCCATTGAGATTACATTGAATTACCAAGCAAAACGTTCAACTATATATCTGTAGTGTGAAGAACCAACCGCTGAGGAGGTTGACTGTGTTTGTGCTGTCTAATCAAATCTGACAACCTTCTACCATTAGTTCTGACCGTTTCTGTTGTTAATTTTGTTTTGCCTGTTACAGCTGTCTAAATCTGCCAAGCCTTGTGACAGCTTGTCTAACAATGCATCCTCCAGTCTGGTCCCTTGGCCAATCCATTAAACACAAAACCCTCCTGTCTTAAAATCCTATTCATTGTCGCCTTGTGACCACTACAAAGCCCTAGTCAAGTAGTCATACAGGTACTATGGTATTCACATGGTCAAATTGAGCTTTTAAGCAATGGAGTACAGTATAGATTTATACCATGGGATCCACATAATATAATGTCAGCCATATGATATGCTGTCGTGTTGTTATGTTGTTACTGTATGTCCATAATTGTGTAATGTAGGAGCTATTGTGTTGTTCAGTGCATGGCCAACTGGGAGTATGTGGACAGTGGACTGCAGTATGATTGCTTTTGTTTACATCAGATTCCATCTGAAACTAGCCCTCCTCCTCTCTGCGATTTGTTACAGCAAGACATTTTGCACAAAGTGCTTAGGCGTCAACATCTTCTGTATCCATAGAGCCCACTTGACTAACAGTCTGTGAGATGTTGAGTTACAGACAGCATTGATTTGTATGAGCTGCCAGTGGCTCTCAGCCATGCGTTTCTATGGTAAAAGGTGTGCTGGAGCATTCCTCTTCCCAGGGCTGAGCAGCATTGCGCCTCATGCTCTCGACGTCTAACGTATATTGGCAGAGCGCCCTGAGCACTTCAGGTGGAAAATAGTTTAATATACGTTTTGGAGAGGAACGTTGTTTGTTTTGCTGCTCATGTTTGATCCTCCTTGCTGACAACCACCCGGTCATTCATGGCCTGATGTTCACCGTTGATTCAGCCGGCTTCTTGTGTTGATAACGCAGTACGCAGATGACAGGACGTCTGAGCGCAGCAACGGTTGATACGTTCTAATGTTGTGGGCATCAATGAGCACTGCATGCCAGAATTCTGGGCATAATATCCTGCCAATGCAATTCATTAGACATTAGGACATTAAGGTCTGGTGATTTCTTTTTTACCTCAACATTGCATTTTGACGGAAATATAAACTTGTTTTTTAAAATTTATGAAAAATAAAAACTTTAAATTCAATTATTAAAACCAGGACCAGGACTTCTATGCCATTATGGATATTGTGATATCCAAAATCCCACATGACGTCTAGCTTCATATCAGAATACCCATATAATCCACATTTTATTGCCCAGCCCTAATAAGGACTATGGTGAAACATGTGCATATTATTAGGTAAGTAAAAGTGAGGTCTTATACTGTGTAGGCATAGGGAACTCATCTGAACAAGGCAAAGCTTTAAGACTTATTTGGTTCTTTGAAACCTCGGCTCCCTGCTCTAGCGTGTCTTGTGAGATTAGACTGGCACCCACACCGACCATTATACCTGCAGCACTGTAAGCAGGGGCGTCACACCAAATTCTGGGCCCTGGGTACAAGGATTCACTGCAGGCCCCCCATGAATGTTAACTATTGAAAAATAGCAGATATACAAGCTCACAGCGCGGCACCGAGTGCCGCGTTGTGAGCTTGTAGATCTGCTATTTTTGAAAAATCGTGAAAATGTGTGCAAGAAACCTATGTCAAGGACCCCCAAGATGATATGTATTTGGCTACGGACACCGATCTCAAAATATTTAGTTCCAGGGACCCCCAGAAGCAAAATTTGAGTTAGAAATGTTCGCTTAAAAAATACATATATTCAAAGACTTTCACACATTTTCACAACTTTTCAAAAATAGCAGATCTACAAGCTCGCAGCGCGGCACTCGGTGCCGCGCTGTGAGCTTGTATATCTGCTATTTTTCAATAGCTAAAGTTACTAGGGCCCCTCCACCTTGGGCCCCAGTAACTCAGTCCCACTTTCCTACCCCTTGTGACGCCCCTGACTGTAAGAGAGACAGAGAGAGACTGAGAGAGCACACTGCGAGGGCTCAGCGGCACGGCTCTTTCTAAGGGCCTTTTGGTAGCCACAGTGTACAATTTAAGCGAGAGAAATAAAAAATAAATAGCACAGCGTGTAATGTTATTCAGCAAAGATGACAGGGAGAATATTGGCCGTCCAGCACCGCTGCCACTGTCAACCCCTCTGCTTTGCAAATCCTCCCAACTTAGAGGTTTTCTAAGTGGTGAGGCATGGTTGTCAATATCCCCCCACCCACGCACGCACGCACGCACGCACGCACGCACTGTACACACTGTACACTCTCTCTCCCTCTCTCTCTCACACTCTCTATCTATCTCTCTCTCTCTCTTCTAAAACCAACGGCTTAAAAATTGAACCTCAACATTTGCATTCTAATTAGCATAACTGTAAGAAAGAAGTGGAACAAGTTTCTTTGAAAGTCATCCAGCAATGCACACATATTGAACCAACGGTGTGGAAAGGGAGATCGGGCGGGGGTCAGAGCGTGAGTGAACGAGAGAGAAAGAGAAAGAGAGAGAGAGAGAGAGAGAGAGAGAGAGAGAGAGAGAGAGAGAGAGAGAAAGAGAGAGAGTGAGAGAGAGAGAGAGAGAGAGAGAGAGAGCGAGAGAGAGAGAGAGAGAGAGAGAGAGAGAGAGAGACTCCCATACTGCATCATAATACAGGTCTTGGATCAGCATGGTGAGAGTCAGTCGGCTGTGTCGTATAGAGCTTAATACGACGTGGCCCTGCGTGGAGAATCCCCCCCTGCCGTGCAGGGTCCTCGGGCGTTCAGGATGTCACTTTTAATCACGCTTCTCCTGTGAGATCCCATCCCAGCTGATCAAAGATGCCAGGCGTCTTAAGTTAACGTGTAAACAAAAGAGCGACGTTTCAGCATACATTATACGCCGCCAAGCAGCTCCTCCGCCAGCCATGATATACCATGGTGTCAGCGGGGGAGATGGTGTAGTGTTCGGTGTGACGACGGGGGGGGGGGGGGGAGATGCACATGGACTCCAGCAGTGTGTCTCAACCATATAGAGTTACAGTATATATAATAGAGTGGATAGACCCGACCCAGCTATTCATTTCAATGCAAGTTGCTCATAGCCTCGTACCCGCCCTCTTCGGAGTTGGTCGTTTACTAGGCTAAGTTGCTCAGTGGCATTTTGAAGCACCCGGAAGAAGCAGAATCCAGGTGCATTGTGGGGGAAATTGGCACATCTGGATGTGCCAAATTTTGTTATGTCGAGACGTAATTTCATAACGAACGTCACAAACGTCAAACGACGTCCATTGAAACCCATGGCAGACCCCAGCGGCGCGCTCTTTTGCTCGTGCTTGTATTTTTCACCCCGCCTGCAGTTCCAGCTTTGGCCACCATGTCCTTTTGCTTCAACTCTAGCCCTGGGTTCTGGGGGCTTGGTCTCAACCTTATTGATTTCCAGGGACCCCTATGTGTACTATAGGTCAGTGTTTCTCAAGTGGGGTCCTCCAGAGGGTCCTCCCTGGAAAAAGTACTTAATTTAGCATCCCAGTAATTTAATCACTTTAGCAATTTTATATGTTGGCTGTTCAAACATATAGCAGATCTAAGCTCGCATCAGTGAGTCACTTTGTTTGAAAGTGTTAGAAAAAATATATAGATTTTTGAATAAATTCTAATTTATGTCAACATAAATCTGGTTGTCCCTGGCACAGAGAGAGAGAGAGAGAGAGAGAGAGAGAGAGAGAGAGAGAGAGATGAGAGAGGAGAGAGAGAGAGAGAGAAAGAGGGAGGGAGGGAGGGGGGGTGAGATGGGGACACCATTCTCAACAAGGTGCGTAAAAAATATAATAATAATACCCTGCTTTATTCAGTGGTGGAAGATGTACTCAAGTTTTACTTGAGTAAAAGTATCAATACAACATGTAAATGTACAAAAATCTACAAGCTCAACGCGTTGTAAAGTGACGTGTGAGCTTGTAGATCGGCTATTCTCAAATAGCTTAACTCATTAGCTGCCATTTAAGTACAGGGCTGAAGTGGTTAATGCAGTATGTTTTGTAATAATTTGTATAACCTACTAAGTAACAAAGTACAAGTACTTAGTTACTTTCCACCACAGTCCTCGACACGGTGTATAAAAGGCAGGGATAAATGATGATAATTAAAATAATAATACCATGCCTCTTTCTGTTGTCAGTGATTGCTCCAAAAAAATCCTATTGTCGGATAAGAGTTTTGCAGTATTCACGTCAAGGGTTCGCCCTTTCAGCCGTGCAAAACAGATGCATGAGATCAATGGTGTGTGTATTTTTTTTTTTGTTTCTTTTTCTCAATGGCACTTGAGTTTTAATGCACCCTAAATGCTCACAGGCCACTGTGTGGGAGTGAATAAAAGACAAAAAATAAATGATCGGGTGCTAAACAGCCACCTGGGTGAATACATTACCTCCGAGCGCTTACATCACGATACCAAAGGGAGAGCGGAAAAAACTAGATGTAACCATAAAGCATTTCCGTTATGAAGAACATGAAAAACTAAAAGTGTGGCAGAAATGGAAGGCCCAGAGGTCTTCATTGGGTACACTGCTCGTGAAAAGTATAAAGTACATTTCAGCTGATAAGACTATTTCCGTAAGTTTCTGTAAATCTGCAACATTGGCAATAATGTACGCAGCCAAGTACAAAGGGACAACATACAGTATTGTTATGAACGTAGAGGATCAGAGCTACAACATGGGCTATGACTTGCTTAGATTGGAACTACAGTTTATACAATTATCCAGGGTCGGATTTACTTTTATCCCTGCTTCTGGTCAGACTGAATTGAATACATCTAAAATGCATTAATGAACTAATTACACTTCATGGTAACTTTCCAGGAAGAGACATGCTGTATTAGCTTGGCATCCCCATTGATATAATTGATACTGTAGGCAAGTGTCCATTGCAGGGACGTGCAGAGAATGTAAGAGAGGCAGGGTCTGACATCTCTAAAAGGGCCTTTTGGTGAAAATATGAAAAATAGCAGCTGTATTCATGGTATGTCTAGAGATGGCACTTTTTACAGAAGGATAAAAGGGCAGGGGCTAAAACCCACTTTGATGTCTATGTGTGCACGTGCCTGTCCATAGCCCACCAATGAGAGTGAGTTGACGGATATTGTGCCCTTTTGTAATGAGCATTAGTGAGAACCAATTATATTAGGATTTGGAAAATGGGTGAAGAGCTCCTTTAACAACTTAAATCCTATATACTTTGTTAATTGGTCCCTTCCGCATTCATTTTCCTCTACAATGCATCAAATCTCCAATAAGACAACACAAGGATTGTCTCTTTTTGCCAAAGCTTCATCTACTGTAATATGACATTCCCAGATAATGAACATTACGGTTATAGGCAGTGGTGTGATATGGATTTTAGAAGTGTGGGTCCTCTAAATGTATGATGTCATGCGCGCACACTGTTTTTATTGTTAATTAGTGTATTAGTGTGCATATGAGGCCGGCATGCGTGCAGCAAAATTAAGTGTGGGCTCGCCGAGCCCACGCGAGCCCATGGCATCTCACCCCTGGTTATAGGTCAATGCAAACATGTGACGCACATTTTGCATTTAAGCCCAAAGAGACACAAATAGAATGATGCATACAACTCGCAGTTTCAACTCAGTTTTAACTCTGTCCTGAGCTACATGAAACAACATGTGAATGGACTAGTGAGAGAGAGAATTTGTACATGAAAAGTACATGTCTCGCTATTTTACCATGCTTAACTTGTGACATACACATCACGTCATATTGATCACATCGGGAACTGTGCATGAAGGGGACACGGGCAGACACATACAAAGATGTGGGGATTTTCTGCACAACTGTACTGCCCATCTGACTCACTTCACACTCAGCACTGCGGTCCCTCAGTTTGACTGACAGTTCACAAGATATGTGGGGGACGCAGACATGCACACAGTCTGTCTGTGGGTTTTGTAAATGTTTTGACCAATGAAAACTAATAACAAGAGTTTCTCACTAAAGGCCACATAAACCCATGCCATAAATAACAGGTTATTTGTTTCCATATGTGTAAAAAGTACTGGTTTTGGACATATTCGTGGTTTCCATTTGACACGGCCACGGCGCTGACACAGACGGGTCGCGGTGCTGCAGCTATCTTCATCTTCATTGTGCGTGGGTGGTTCAGCAACACTGACAGCCTCAGCCACTGCTAGGTGACATTTGTTGTCGTTTTTATTTTCCAGCGGTGTGCCGTCTGGCCTTTCCTTTTCCTGTTCCACAGAGCCACCACCACGGGGCCCTCCACGCTGACCTCCATCTGACCCACGGAGCTGTGGCCGACAGCCTGCCGGTCCCCGGGGGGGACGCCTGGCTGAAGCAGGAGGTCAGGTAAATGTCACTCTGTGTGTACTGTATACAGTACGTGATGATGGTTATCAACACTGGTCACCATGATGTAAGGCAGGGGTCTTCAACAGGGGGTCTGGGACCCCTAGGGGCCCCCTAGTAGGGGGTCCTCAGAGTTTCTACAGGGGATCCTCCAAAGGGGAAAAGGAGAAGAGTGAAAGGTCAGGTTTTATAAGTATTGACGGTTCCAGTGGATACATCTGAAAACACAAATTGACATGAATCCAAAATACACTGCTGTCAAAAGATGCAACTATATGGAATCTATGAACAGGTTGTGGGGGTCCATGCTTCACCTCTCTCTCAACTAAGGGGTACTTGGCCTGAAAACGTTGAAGACCCCTGATGTAAGGGATCCCGACAGGATGATTAGGCAGGTCCGTGCCTAATCATCCCAAGAGATTTATTTCTCAATAATGACCACCGATCCGTTTATTATCCCGCTTATTACACAGCAACTTTTACTTTTACAACAAGGGCTCATATTTTAGATTGTAATTAGACTTACTTGACTTAAACCCTTTTGCTCTTGTGGGAGCATAGGTCATTCATGAACTTCTTCCATCTGGTTCGGTGTTGGGCGATCTTCTCTGCTTCCTTCCAAGATGTTCCTTTCTCCCTGAGTTCTGCCTCGACAGACCTTTTCCAGCTGTTTCTGGGTCTTCCTGGTTTTTCTTTTTCCTGGTTGTGTTGGATGGTGGTTTTCTCAGGGTGTGTCCGATCCAGCCCCATTTCCTGCGTTTAATTTGGGTTTCGATTGGTTCTTGCTGTGTGGTTTGCCAGAGCTCTTCATTTGTTATGGTGTTAGGCCAGTAGATTCCCAGGATGTGTCGTAAGCATCTGTTGATGAATGTTTGCAGCTTGTTTGATGTTGATTTTGTGGTTCTCCAATGTTTCCGCCCCATACAGTAGAAGTGATTTGACGTTAGAGTTGAATATGCGTAGTTTGATTTTTGTGGAGATGTGTTTGGAGTTCCATACTTGCCTTAATATTAAGAATGCTGTTCTAGCCTTCCCTATTCTTGCAAGTATGTCTTTGTCACTGCCTCCGTCGTTCCCGACAATGCTTCCCAGGTATACATATCGTCACTGTCGGGCAGAAACCTCGTATCTCCAAGTTTCAAATGTGTACGTTCTTTCCCAAAGTAAAGCCCTGCTTCATCATACAAGGCCGTCGCACAAAAGTAGTGAAAACAGCAGATCTACAAGCACACAACGCCTCGCGGTGCGAGGCGTTGTGTGCTTGTAGATCGGCTGTTTTCACTAGTTTAAGTCATTTTTTAAAATGATAATGCAAAACAAAACAGTTTTGGACATACAAGGTTTTCACCCGACAACGACGATATGTATCCACCTCCTCCAGTGTCTCTCCGTCCAGGTTTATGGCGTCATTTGTTTTGTGGTCTATGTTTATCACTTTGGTTTGGGATTTATTTACATGGAGTCCTGTAGCAGCTGCTGTTATGGCAAGTTTTGTGAATTTGGTTTGCATCTGGTAATTAGAGAGAATTAGTGTTAAAATGTTTTCATTTTCTGCTTTCTATCATTTTAGCTATTTTGGCAATTTTGATTTCAGTGGGTGGGGGCATGAGTGGCTAATTATGTCTTTTTAGACACAATAAGCCGTCAATTTCTTGATTACCATTTACAGTAACCCTCTAGCCCCCATAAGTCACATCTGCCCGTGAAAGATTGTGGTGCATCTTGGGAATGGGCTTATTGTGTCTAAAAATACATATTTAGCCACTTGAACGCATTGAAATCAAAATAGTTAAAATCGCCTTTGAAGTTCTGTTATCAAGAAATAACGTTAACACTCTGCTGAAATCAACGATTTGACAAATCAGAATCAAGCATTCAACCAAGCCGTGTAATAATATATATCGGCCCTATCGTGAGCCCGAGCCTCTTAGCCGGAGTGGTGGAAGTTCTCACATTTTTTACTTACAGTACATAAGTAAAAGTATCAATACGGCAACGTAGAAATACTCTGTTGCAAGTTAAAGTCAAAAGTTAAAATGTACTTGAGTAAAAGTACAGTGCCATCAAATATACTTTGATGGCAAAAAGGTAAAAGTACTCATTATGCAGAATGTCCCATTTGAGAAATTATCATATGTCTAAAATGTATACAGATCTTTTGAAAATAATTTGTACAAGAAAGCTGTCGTTGTTGGGTGGAAACATTGTATCTCCAAGTTTCAAATGTGTACGTTCTTTCGCAAAGTAAAGCCCTGCTTCATCATACAAGGCTGTTGCACAAAAGTAGTGAAAACAGCCGATCTACAAGCACACAACGCCTCGCGTTTAGATCATTTTTAAAGTTATAAATACAAAACGAACGGTTTTGGACATACAAGGTTTTCACCCGACAACGACGATATGCATTAACGTACTTTTTAAATGACTTGCTGTGATTTTAGAAAAGCTAAATGGGTTGTAAGCCATTCACTCTGCATTGTGCCTAACAACGCCCCTTAGCTGTCCTAAAAGCACTGTAAACCATGGCCTCTTGGGGCATATTGCTTTCATTTGTAACTGAGGGAGTATAAATGCAACCAAATGGACCCTTACAGGACCAGTAAGTGTCTTCCTCGGGGACACTTGGACACATATTGCAGACAGGGGTGGACCGGGAGGCAAACATGCAGGTGACCTTCTGAATACCCACTCAGCTACACCCACCTCCAACAAAACCAACCGCTTTTTCACTCGACATTTTTACCTCTCTAATATCTCTTGACCCTCTCACCACAACCATAAACAATTTGTTGAGTTGTCTTTAGCGGATGGAATGTGTTATACAAGTACATGCACCTAGCCTAAATGCTTTGTGTCAGTAATCTGTCAAATCTGGTCCGCGGCCAAATATATATCGATTTGGGGGTTCTAGGCACGAAAACCTTTGAGAATTATGGGGCGGGTGTATCACCTTTGCTGTTACTTTCCACTGTGTTTGTATCGTTCCAATGCACCATTTACCATTTACCTGTTTGATTGTTGCGTTCCAAAAGAGGTGACGATTAACAGGAAAGCTCCTGAACTACGACACCTACAGGAATCTAAGCATATTATCTTTGCAAGTCAAAGGTCAAACTGCCATGGCTCACTGGAGTGGAGTTTTACATTTTAACATTTTAATACACGTTTTAAGGACCAGGACAAAGACTTTATGATTGGTAAAAACAGCATGTCATAATTGCCTTAATGGGTTAATTGTCTTGCAGTAACTATGCTGTTTCTTTGAGTTTGGTCTTAGCACTGGGTTAATAGTTTAGTAACATATGCTCCTATTCCAGCCCATGCAGCTAATTATCAACCCTTGGGATAATTAAGGCTTATAGATGAGCAAACATAATTAGTAGGCATTAGCATCAGGCATACCTAATGGAGTGAGTAAACAGGTGAGTGTGCATTCAGCCCATTGTTTATGAGCTAAGGGCATACCATAATGAGGTGTGAGAATAAAGTTGATTCGTTATGACCTAAATATGTCCTTACCTTTCTTTGATAAAGAACTTTAGTGTGGCTGAACAAATTATTGAGCTTCGCAGTTCACACAACAGACAGTAATTCACAGATGGAATATGGAGTATAATATACTAAACACTGGTCAATGTGCATATGAATGTTGATGGAATACACATTGTCGCTGTCAGGGAGAAACCTTGCATCTCCACATATAAGGGCTGTATTTTGATTGTCTTAAAGGGATATTTCACTTTCAAAAGAACTTTGGGTAATTTTATCGTCTAATCAGACTTTTATGAATACCCTGAACAGTTTTTAATTTGCTTGATTCAATAGATATTTGATGTAAATGTCACCAAGCCCTCCAGGCCCAGGGCCTCTCCCCACACACACCCATTGTAAATTCAAACTTCATTTTAACCATGATAGATTCATTGAAAACACCCATTATTTTTTCTGGTGACTCATATTACCCTCCTAATACGCTAGCAGGCCGTGTTTTTTCGATAACATTTTTCATTTATTTTTAATAATATTTTTATTTTATTTCATTTTTTCCATTTTCCCAAAGAATTATTAAAAATAAATGAAAACAGTTACGGATAAAACACGGCCTGCTCACGTATTAGGAAGGTAGTATGAGTCACCAGAAAAAATAATGGGTGTTTTTAATGAATCTATCATGGTTAAAATGAAGTTTGAAGTTACAATGGGTGTGTATGTGGAGAGAGGCCCTTCCACTGTTTCCCTGTTGAAAGTGGAATATCCCTTTAAGTACCAGCTCTTATGCCTTACCTTAAAGGCCTGTCCATACTGTCTCCGACCACCAAACTTTTCGTCAGAAAGGTCCGGTTCAACTACAAAATGACGTCACTTGCATCTTCTGAAAAGCATTACCCCGCATTAGATTTGGTGGTCGGAGACAGTATGGACAGGCCTTCAAATTAAGGCATAAGAGCTGGAACTTAAGACAATCAAAATACAGCCCTGTATTCTAATGTTTTTTTCTCCCATAACTTAATGCCCAAATTTATACAGCGAAGTTCACAACATGTTGTGACCTTGTATTTCTGCTATTTCTTTTTTTCCATGTTTGCCCAAAATAGGGACACCAGTTTGCAAACTGTCTGTGGGTTTTATACATATTTAACCAATGAAAAGTATGAATAAGAGCTTGTAGTTATCATTAATAATTACTACTGTACATTATATGATGCATGAGAACACTTTATTTTTCCATATTTATGTTTTAGACATACAAGGTTTCCACCAGACAGCAACAGCATTGGAGCATGCAAGCCACACGGTAATAAACATATATAGCCTACAAACATGGTACAGTAGTCAGGCATAAAGTCTTGGTAATCAAAATGTTGTTGTGACTTTATTAGACATTAGGGTACAATATTGATCATGAGCATCGTGTGGCTTGTTTTTTTTAATGAGCTGGGAGTGTGTGTGCGCAGTGGTGGAAGAAGTACTACTTTTTTGTTTTACTTGAGTAAAAGTATCAATACCACATGTAGAAATGCTCTGTTACTGTACAAGTTAAAGTTCATAATTCAAAATGTACTTCAGTAAAAGTCAAACGTCAAAATTACCAAAAGTAAAAGTAGTCATTATGCAGAATGTCAATTCGCGAGTATGTATAATAACATCCTTTGAAAATACAAAGTGATGTGTTGTGAGCTTGTAGACCGGCTATTTTCAAATACAGGGCTGAAGTAACTATAGTAATAAACATTCATTCATGAACATTTCAAATCATTATACTGGAATACAAATACAATATTTGTCTCTGAGATATAGTGTAATAGAATTAAAAGTATTGATAATGGGAAATACATAAAATATACAGTACAGTCAAAATGGTACTGAGTACTTGAGTAAATGTACTTGATTGCTTTCCACCAGTGTGTGTGTGTGTGTGTGTGTGTGTGTGTGTGTGTGTGCGTGCGTGCGTGCGTGCGTGCGTGCGTGCGTGGGTGTGTGTGTGTGTGTGTGTGTGTGGGTGTGTGTGTGTGTGTGTGTGTGTGTGTGTGTGTGTGTGTGTGTGTGTGTGTGTGTGTGTGTGTGTGTGTGTGTGTGTGTGTGTGTGTGTGTGTGTGTGTGCCGGGGATGCTGTGAGGCAGCACAGAGGACCTAATAATCCTGCACATGTCGTCCACTGAATGAAATACTACTCCCAATGGTTGGAGCAATCGTGTCCTACATGACATGTCCTAAAATATTACAAGAGTAAATCTGGCATCAGCTGCATAAAAAAGAAAAGAAAAAAAGGGTTGTGTGTGCGTGCGTGCGTGCGTGCGTGCGTGCGTGCGTGTGTGTGTAGTAGAGTTTGAGAACAATTTTCCTAGTTGCTTTTATGCTTATAATGATGTTTAGAGTTGGGCTTCAGGTTGGCGTTAGCAGGCATTTAGAGGTTAGATTTAGGGATAGGGTTGGAGTTATGTCTGATCTGCGAGCCAGTGAACTGCACCAAATAAAACTGCATGTTGGGTGGTCATAGATCAGTTATTTTAGTTTTTTGTTTTTGGGTTAAAAATGGCAAAGAATTGTGCAAATGGCATTCAGAAATCTCCACCGAAATCTCTCAAAACATTGCTGTCCTCACAAGTACAGTAATATGTGTGTGTGTGTGTGTGTGTTTGTGTGTGTGTGTGTGTGTGTGTGTGTGTGTGTGTGTGTGTGTGTGTGTGTGTGTGTGTGTGCGTGCGTGCGTGCGTGCGTGCGTGCGTGCGTATGTGCGTGCGTGCGTGCGTGTGTGTGTGTGTGCATGCCGTGTGCCGCGCGCACGTGTGTGTCTGCATGAGCATACCGGTATATAAGGGAGCTTAAATGTGTGCATTTGTGTGTGTGTGTGTGCGCGTGCGTGTGCATGTGTGCGTGCGTGTGCCTGCGTCACGTGTGTTTGTGCTGGCAGCCTCGCAGCCAGTACAGAGAGAAGAAAAAGAACTAAGAGAATTACCTCCCAAGAAAGTTGGTTACACTCAACAACAAGACCCAATTAAATCGGTTTATCGCATATTCTTACAAAAGAGTGCATCGCGTCCTTGGTGATTTTCCTCATGAGTATAAGACCCCGGCTCGGGTGCGGGTGGGGGTTTAATTTGTAAAGACGAAACCCAGTCACATGGGGAACTCTCATGAAAGCAAGATCAAAAGATTAGTTAATATTCAGCCACATTTATTAAACACAATGCTGATCGCCAGCAAACAGCAGCATTATCCAGAGCCCTGCCAGGGTATTGGCTATAGCTGCTAAGCTTCCATTAAAAGCTTGCTGTAGCACATATGCTGCAGTCACAGCCTCGCGGGGAACATATTAATGTTTATTCGCCTCAATTTGAAATCCAATTCTGCATTATTAAAGCAGTGAGGGACATGTTAGGAGCTGCTATATTGCCTTATACACAATAGCACTGGTGTCTGACTGTTGTTGTTTTCGGCTTGTTTATTTTTTTAATTACCCCCGACATTTCAATGTTAGCAAAAAGAGCCAATACAAGCTCACAACACATCATATATAGGGCTTGATGTTCCTGTGTTAAAACAAAATGTTTAATTCCAATTTTGTCCACCCATTTCTATGTCTAATTTCTTCCAGTTTCACTTGTTTAATCTGTATCCTGTGCGAGTTCTCTCCCCTGATAGGATCAAATTGGCATCCCGGTGTGAAATAACTAGGGGTGTAACGATACATTTTAATAGCGATTCGATACAAGATACATGGTTGACGATACGATACATGGACGATATTGGTTCATTCATGGCGATGCGATACGATTCGATTTAATTATTTGTGAAAGGTGTGGATAGTGCAAGTTTTTTAAGGGAAACATGTATTATCATGGATATAAATAAGTAAACACAGTGAATATCTGCCAAATACATGGACATTGTATATTGATAAACCTGCACCTTGACATGAAGCCAG
The DNA here is from genome assembly GCF_963921795.1 of Nannobrachium achirus. Lineage (NCBI taxonomy): Eukaryota > Metazoa > Chordata > Actinopteri > Myctophiformes > Myctophidae > Nannobrachium > Nannobrachium achirus. The sequence continues at coordinate 28,571,607 of NC_137816.1, read as the reverse complement.
AGATTACACACATTTATCAATAGACCAATGTAGCTATATGGAAAGGAAAAGTAATTAAACCCCTCCTTTTAATTTTTTCTTCGTAAAAATGCTAAATACAATGCACGTACCTACTTGCACGTGCAAGTAGGTAGTATCGATACGATCGATTCTTTCCACTGCCGATTCGATACGATACAAAATAAAACGATACGATTCGATTTTAGCTGTTTTCATTTCGATCTACTTCGTTTTGTTAAGTTAAAAAACAGTATTTCTATACAGTTACTATATCGTTACACCCCTAGAAATAACATTTATTTTTTTACTAAAGAGCTGGAGAGACATGAGGGAGACTTCTGTTACTGAACAAACACTCTACAACAATTAGTACTATCAGAATATATTGACTATGTAACACATATTTTAACAAAACAATATCACAACAACGTCCCTTTTAGTGGTCTTTACCACAAAAATAAGGCATAAACCGAAATAAGACATCGACCAGATGAATGAATGAGGCAACGGATTCCATACACGATTGTTTTGTTTTGTTTTCTTCTTGGTCCTTAGGGTTAGATTTGTTGTGTGAGCAGATCGAGCTGAAGTAAGATGTTCTCAACTGACCCTACTTTGTTGGGACCATCTTGAAAGCTACACTCTCAGCACTAACGGTCAGCACACTGTGGACACACTTCTCATCTGCTGCAATCGGTTGTGTTCCAAGGTCAAAGACTACATTTGTTGTTGTTTTTTTTCATCACACCCTATAGCTTCCCTCTGGGCAAGTCGGCAAACATTTTGTGAAAATAGCTCACAACGTAACAGCTTGTAGAATAGCTATTTTCAGAATAGCTAAAGTACATTAGGGCTTAAGTGGTAAAAGAGGTGGTGCCAAAGTTTTATACTTTTTCTGTTTTGTATACAGTGTGTCATGGACATAACATTTACTCTAGCTGCTAGCAGGTCCCCAAGTGTGATTATGATATGCAAATATGTCTTCCCTGTGTATTTTTGGTTTCTTCCTGAAAACTAAAGCCCAATCGAAAATTATACAATATTATGCCTCTACGTAGTGGAATAGAAATAGAAAAAAGTATCAACACATGGAAATACTCAATAACATATGTTTTACTAAAGTAGTCGGGGGACTTAAGGATATCTCGCGCTAATCAGTCTAAAAGCGCAAAACTTTGCACAGATGTAGCTCAGGGCATGCTCTAATGATTTAGCTAGGGCGCCCGAGTCGGCGACCTTCGGGGTCGCCACAGCGGCCAAATCAAGTTGGGCTCCCATTGACTTTCTACAGGAGGAAAATACCCAGAAAAACATTTTTTTTCTGGGTATTCAAGTAGGATCTGAGGGGTCTAACTAGGGGTTTGTCATCATGCTGAATCCATTGCAAGCATTTGTTTTGCACAAAAAACATTCCTTGGGCTAGAAATGGCATCAGAAAACGATGCATGTATGGGTGAGCATTCATGTTAGTCGGAGGCCTTAGGGTTTTTTTCTCGTGCTAATCAGTCTAAAAGTGCCAAATTTTGCACAGATGTAGCCCAAGGCATGCTCTAATGATTTAGCTAGGGCGCCCGAGTCGGCGACTTTCGGGGTCGCCACAGCTCCAGAAAACACCCAAAAAACTCTGAAAAGTGATGACTCATCACTTTTCATCACTAAACCATCGTTTTCTTGGGCCATTTGTAGCCCAAGGAATGTTTTTTGTGCTAAACAAATGCCTGCAATGGATTCAGCATCATTACAAACCCCTAGTTAGACCCCTCAAATCCAACTTAAATACCCAGAAAAAAAGTGTTTTTCTGGGTATTTTCCTCCTGTATAGAAAGTCGATGGGAGCCCAACTTGATTTGGCCGCTGTGGCGACCCCGAAGGTCGTCGACTCGGGCGCCCTAGCTAAATCATTAGAGCATACCCTGGGCTACATCTGTGAAACATTTCGCGCTTTTAGACTAATTAGCGCGAGATTACCATGTCATCTCCCTTAGGCCCCGACTATACAGCACTTGAGTAAATGTAACTTCCACCACTGTGAGTGAGCAAAAGGGAGCATGTAGGGAGGTGTCAGCAGGACGATGAAACATTGGTTTTCACACATTCCAATATGTTCCCATTATTACCCAACACCATTAGTTTGGCGAGAAGAGGTTTGATGTACTGTAGAGGAGGGGGAAAGGAGGGCATCCTTTATATCTCTCTGGTAAACAATGTATAGTGGTTCATCCAATATTGTTTGAAATCAGTGAAAGTGTGACACAGAGTCATATGTTTCTCTGACCACCCTGGTGGCGGTGCAGACCAAACCCCTTTGGGTGGGTCACCTCATCAATGACCTCCTCCCTGGGCTGGGAGACCCACCATCCAAATGTCACCCCTTCCCCCCTGTGACTGACCACTGCTGCCCTGTGTACATTATTAAACCCAGAACCCCATTATTAATACCCACACCATTCCCTCTTTCTCTCTCTCTCTCTCTCTCTCTCTCTCTCTCTCTCTCCCCTCTCTCTCCCCCATACTCTGCAGGGCTTCTCTCCCACGGCATTATCAATCTCTTTGCTTTATTCCTGCGTTCTCAGACTGTATGGGAGTCATGCTGTTTCTAGATGCCTGTTGTTTTGTACCCATTATGCTTTCTCTGCCAGGATAGCAGTCTTCAGAAAGAGAACAGGAGGGAAACAAAGAGATGCCGGTATAGAGAGAGGTAATTTATGGTGCGTAGTTAAGTGCAGGGCCCTCTTGCAAAAACAAAATTTCAATGACTGGGTAAAATACAACACTGACTTCTGCAAATCATGTTTGGCAATGATGCACACAATGATTGCACAGCACAATTAGGTCAGTTCTCAATTATTATTTTGCTCAGTTAAGAGGTTATCAAAATCAATTACATCACCCATTGGAATGCATAAACACATACATTGTCTTAGTGCAACAGTGATTGATTGACATTAAACACTGAACAACATTGACAAAGTACATACTCGGGCAATAGGAACAAGCAGATACTGTGGAAACAGTTTAATGGAGTGCGCAAAGTTCAATTAACTCGAGACAAATACTTCCCAAAAATATTAGAAAAACAACCCAAATGTGTCCATTATTCACAAGAATAATTGGATAGTGGCATTTTAGCAGGAGATTGATTCTGCTTGCCACGGTATTAGACAAGCTCACAACAAGTCACACGCTTGTAGATTAAATATTATTTATTTGTTGTGACACCGTTATATAACAAAGCAGGGCATTAATTTACAGAAATACATAAGATGTTGAAACATGGAGGTACAAGGTTTCAGCCTGACAGCAACGATATGCTCCTTTGTGAGCATGAGGGCCCGGGTTCAAATCTGACCCCCGTCTTCTCTTGCATCAGGTGTGAGTGAGTGGAGACCCAAAGGCAAGATGAGAACCGGAGCCGGAGGCTGAGCAGCTCCATAAAAAAAGGGTTTTATTCGGCCAGCAAACTCCAAAAGGGCAGGAGAAATGCTAAGCAAAAAACAGGAGCATAACCCACAGGAACTGAACAGACGGAATGTGAAGATAGCTCAGAGAAACACAAACAGGGGCTAAAAGTCATAACATAACTCACATCTAACACAACTTTACAGAGTGAGGAACGGTGAAAACAGGGGAGTAAACAGACTGAACACATAACAGGTGAACACGATGGACTTTTTAAAAGCTTCTTTTGGGAAAAAAAGAAAGAAAAAGGTTATATGTAGAATTGTGTAGCTTTAAAATATGCCACAGATTATCATTTACTGTGAAAACTATGTTTAGTTATATAGTGAAACATCATCCTCTAACTGGGTCTTTTAAAAGGTCCCAATTTGGTGCAGGTACCAAACAAGAAGCATTTAAGCTGACATAGAAGTGCCATAGGAGACAGGGAAGCACCATAGAAGACAGGGAAACATTATAGGTGATTGTATTGTACATGTATTTTTATTTTATCTTTGGGGTCACAGTGAGTATATGAGTATGAATATTGTGTTACCGTACTGTTGTAGTGAAAAGACAGCTGAACTCTCTGTTTCCCTTATAAGGGATAGGATGAGCAGCTCAATGCATGGAGTCACCAAAGACACACACAGGCAAACGCACATGCTCACACAGATGTGCACACACACACACACACACACACACACACACACACACACACACACACACACACACACACACACACACGCACACACGCACGCACGCACGCGCGCACGCACGCACGCACGCCCTTTTATGCCCATATTATGAAGATCCCTGATGTCATTGATAAATATCACTGGCCAGATGGCTGGGCATACAATATATTGTATGTATATGGATGCATATTATTATTAATAAAGGATAAAATAAAATAAAAAAGTCCATATAATCAATATTACTGTAGGGCATATCTGGGAATGCCCATATTTGGTAATGCCCATATATGGGCATGTTTTGACATAACATTGTTGACTATCATGCATGCAGGGGTTTCCATATATGAGTAACCATATACATCACTGGCCAGATGGCCAAGAATGCATGTCACCCTGAGGTGTCTTTCTAGTAATATTACAAAACATACATTAACCACTTTAGCCCTATTTTGAAAATAGCCGATCTACAAGCTTGTGAGCTCGTAGATCGGCTATTTTCAAACATTTAGTACTTTTGCTTTTAGTACTTTAAGTACATTTTGATGCCAATACTTTCGTACTTTTACTCAAGTACATTTTGAATTCCGGACCTTCACTTGTAACAGAGTAGTTCTATATTCCAGTATTGATACTTTTACTTAAGTAAAACATGTACTTTTTCCACCACTGCACAATGTTATCCTTTAAGTCAACAGTATGCAAGTGTAATGGTTTTGTTTACAGTATTCCAAATAGTAACAGATATTCAGGTTAAGGTCCCATTTGGGATCCACTGTTTATAGCATCCTCATATATGATCACTAATCTTCCTGTCGGAATGATGAAGCGGAGGAATACCATGGATGTATACTACTGAGCTAACACAGACCACGAAAAGCAAAGGGAAAATGGATGCCTTACACATGTCTCAGATGCTCAGTAGTGCAATTAATAATGCTATACTTTCTGAGTTAGGCTGCTCAGAATTGACATGAGAAGTTGTCTGTGTTATTGTGCATGAATGTCAATAACTGTGTTTCCATTAAGTCTTTTTGAAAATAGGAAGCAAAATCATCAAAAATCAAAAATCAAACAAAAAACAAAACGCATTTCTCCATCCACTGATAAAATGCGATTATTGGGAGAGAGTTCATGAAATAAGCCGTCAATGGTGCTATTTTTCCAGCCAAGTGAGACACATTATTGAACATGCATTTTACTTTTTATACTTTTTAGTTTTTTATATAAAAATATTATATTATATATTTGTTTAACAATGACAGTGAGATACTTGTTTGCACTAACTAGCATTGACTGCTATGGTCTCTTTTGCAAGACACTTTATGTATATATACTTATATATTATTCGCCCCCTCTATTGATGCACCTTCTCTTTATTGGTACTGTACTGCTCTTGTCTTTGTTTTGTTTTTTTCCCTCTTATCTATCTTTTCTTACCTCTCTGTAACTTTGTAAATAACTGTATACTGCTGTGCTACTACTGGACAACTGAATTTCCCCCTTGGGATAATAAAGGTATCTATCTATCTATCTATCTATACACGGATTCACAACTTTGTAGGCTATTGGGCTTCAAGTCCTCTGGCTGTCCAGACGGTAACAAGTCTGTTCGCCCTCTCGGCCGTTCTCCCTCATTTTTTCCGCCAGTCTCACACTCACCGCGCTGAAATAAAAGAAAGAAACAACAACTTTGTCCCACTCCCCCCACGAGATCGCTAGGGGCGGTCAATACAGATATCTGGCAAGTTTGAAAGGGTAACACATATTTCACTTGCACAGCGGGATCTATCTGAACCCGAATTCAAGAAAGAGGATCGCTGTCATTTGAAACTAGAAAAATATTGTTCCTTCGAAACAATTGTGGGCTCGCTTCAAGCCAGAAAACAATGGCTATAAAAGTACAAAATGTCAAGATCGCAGGCAGTGCTCTCTTTGACATTACTGACGTCAAAGATTGGTCCATTTTGTTCCAAAAATGTGTTGTGCAAAAGTTTACCCGCTGGTGGCGCTATAACAGGCCAATGTGAGAAGGGTGGTATCTGTTCCTTGACCTATTGGGAATGTGCTTGCAAGATTTCACGCACATTGCAGGCTGTGTTCATGATTTGAGGTGTTTTTGGCTTTGGACACTTTATCGCTGCTTGCAGCTATATTCATTATTATTATTTTTTTGTGTGTGTGCACTTCATAGGCATATTAGATAAAGGTCCTTAGATTGTGTGTAGAATGTTTCATGCAAATTGCAAAAAAAAAATCATAACGGGTTTAAGCGTTCCACAAACTGCTCAAAATGATATAGAGCCCCCCTTTGGCCAATTGGGGTAAGATTGGTTTTAGTGATATTTGGACTAACACTCTACATCTTTGCCAAATGCCATGAACATGTTACTTTGCATGTATGATTTAGAGGCAGAAGAATAATTTGCATAAAACTGCAATATTCATTGAATTTATTTAAAAAAGCATGTTTCAATTTTAAAGAAATCCGATCTGACAGATCTTTAGATATCGGTCCAAAGTTCATGTAAAAAAAGTTTTGTGCACGTGGAGCGAAAATTCCAGAATAAAAGCGGGTTTACGCGTTTTACAAACTGCTCAAAATGGCGGAAAATCGAAGGGCGGAGCTTACTTAACAACGACACAGATGTCTTCCGCTTGAGTCAAAGCACGCGTGTAACAAGTTGCATGTCTTCAAACGAAACGAGTCATGACTTATGCCCGTTTGAAGTTTGAATTTTCAAACGCTTCGTATAGCGCCCCCCTTTGGCCGATTGGAATCAAATTGGTTTCAGTGATATATTGACTAACCCTCCACATCTTTGCCAAATGCCATGAACGTGTAACTTTGCATGTATGAATTAGAGGCCGAAGAATAATTTGCATAAAACCGCAATATTGATTGAATTATTAAAAAATTATATTTCACTTTAAAAGAAATCCGCCGAGACTAGTTTGACCGTATTGGTCCAAAGTTCATGTGAAAAAAGTTGCATGCGCGTATCGCAAAAATCCCAGGAGGAGATAGATTTTTACTGTTTTTCATATAATTCCGAATTGTGGGAGACCTAAAGGTCAGAGGTCAAAAGTTAGAGGGTAAAAGTTGTTCGGCATGAGGAGACGCATAAGTGTATACAGGTTTCATGGCTGTACGTATAACAGAGCATGAGCTATACCTGTTCAAAGATCGCACTTTCGAAGGCTTCCTACAGCGCCACCATTTGGCCGATTGCTATAAAAAATAATAGCACACTTCGCCACTGTAAACTGAACACATTGATGTTTTTATTTTCATTTTCTCACTAAGTATGTAGGAGTAGAAAGGAACCCAAGTTCCCGTCTACTGACCGCCTGCCTGATAGATAAATAAACCTGTACAATATCTAAAGTGTGCTCGCCTTATAGGCGAGCCCACAATGATCACCGATCTACGAATTTGGATCTTATTCGTTATATAGCAGCTTGTCTTCAGCTATAGTTGGTCAGAGCCCAGGTGTTATCACATCAAGCTGAAAGAGTAAATACATTGGAATGTACCTTCCTTCAATGATCTGCCCCAGTCGGAGGCACTGTCCTTGGTGCTGAACTATTTCTCTACTATCCACAAGTTTCCCAACAAGCTTACTGGGGAAAAATATGTGCTTCACTTCCTCTACAGAGCTGATTCAAATCACTGAACAAAGCACCAAGTAATCACAATGCAGAGATTCAGGTGCCACAGCAGCACAACACAGCTAAGAGGACAGGAAGTGATGCCCGGTACCTTTCACGCAAAGGCTCATGGGATATAGGAAACTGGCTCAACTTGCTGGAGTGCCTGCCCGTCTAGTGGCCCAGCAAAATACAATCAAATGCAACCAGGTCCATTTGTACACTTTCGGAGTTGAAAATAACATTCTTTACATTTGAAACTAGGATCCCAGGTAATCAGTGAACCTATAACTAAATAGCATGCTATCTCTATCGTATTCATACTATTTCTGGTAAATAAAACACATCTAAGAATGAAAGAAGTGACAAAGATATTCCATATTAAAATGTTCTTACTTTAAATGTATCTATATTTTTTATCCTCAAATATCACATATTTAAATACTCACATAGGGTAATCTTCAATTAATTCACAAAAAAAAAAGTGGCCAGGGAGGTGAAATGGGAGAGTGAGGTGGTGAGTCTTCAGATTACGGCAGAACATTGGGAGTGAGAATGAAGTTCTGAGTGCAATGGGTGCCAGGAGGGATTAGAGTCTAGGACATGTCCAGCATTATAAAATGTGTTTTAGGGAAGGATCAACATTCCTGTGTTAGCTGATCACACTCTGTGAGTTTGAGGGGTTATGTTTAGATCAGCCTTGAAGTTGGAGGTATGGGGGTGCCATGCCTATGTTGCCTTGTAGGCCAATGTCAGTGTTTTGCACTATGTGTGGACACTGGACAGCAACTGGGAGCCAATGAAGGGAACAGAAAGGAGATGTGAAAATATTGATGTTTGAAGAACAGGCACCATTCTGGATCATTTGGAGGGACTTAAATGAGCATGCAGAGAGGCCAATAAGGTGGAGGTTCAAGTAGTCAAGTCATCATAAAAGTCTGGACATGCCACTGAGGGCACACTGGTTGTTCAACAAGTTAGAGAATATACAAGGAATTGTTAGAAGTTGGTTTCAAATCTGACTTGGAACCTGTGTGAGACAGGGAGTATCATAGCCATCCTTTGAGCACACAGGTGATGAGTATGTGCATTGTCGTGTATGTGAGTACATTGTTTAATTTGTCTCCATTGTAACAATTAATACTGAATTGTTACATGAATACACGGACAGAACACGCCTGAAGCTACCAGCTGTGAGAAGAGCTAAAATAGTTCATCAAAAGCCTGATAAAACACATATCTCAGTAAGAATTTCCCAGTACCCCCTGTTGCTCTAGTACGCTTCAAACGTTGATAAAGTTCTATTATGCAGCACTCAGTGATCCTTCCTCTGAATAGAAAAGGGATCATAGACATCCCAGCATTTCTAATGATTCCCAATTGTACTTTGAAGCAAAGAGAGAGAATTCACTATAGGTCAACACTTTCTCATCCTAGCTTGCATGACAAAACAGAATATCAGACAGTGTTTTTGTTGTTGTTGTTGTTGTCATTATTTTTATTATGACTTAACCGGTGGGTACCGGACTACTCAGGAACGATGCAAGTTGGGAAAGATGCAAATAGGGAATGCATTCCCCACCCTCTTATGCAATACCCGTTGTCAGAGTACCCGTTTTAACCGTCTGGTGTGGGTAATTTGCCAAATTAAGCTTAGCCTGTGTGTGTGTGTGTGTGTGTGTGTGTGTGTGTGTGTGTGTGTGTGTGTGTGTGTGTGTGTGCGTGCGCGCGCGTGCGCACGTGCGTGCGTGTGTGTGTGTGTGTGTGTGCAAGTGCAAGTGTGTGACATGTGTGCATGTGTGTGTGCGTGCGTCCGTCCGTCCGTGCGTGAGTGTGTGTGTGTGTGTGTGTGTGTGTGTGTGTGTGTGTGTGTGTGCGTGTGTGTGTGTGTGTGTGTGTGTGCAAGCGCAAGTGTGTTGTGTCCGTCCGTCCGTCCGTCCGTCCGTCCGTGTGTGTGTGTGTGTGTGTGTGTGTGTGTGTGTGTGTGTGTGTGTGTGTGTGTGTGTGTGTGTGTGTACACTGTACAGTATGTGTAATATAGTGTGTGAAGACAGGACAGCAGGGAGGTTCATGTGTTAATAAAGTGTGTGGTGGATCCTGATCCTGATCTAATTAAAAGTGGGAGAGCCCACATTCCACCTCTTGGGGACACATTTCCTATTAGAGTGGATGAACGGCCAGAGGGATCCCAAATCAGTCACACCTGACCTGACACTGATGCTCACGAACCCCGCCTCACAACGTCTGTCCTTGTACCCAATGATAGGATGAAATTAATAAATACATCACAATAACTGAAAGAGGCCTGTCCTCCAGCTCAGTCGAAAACAATGGCTGTCTGACTCAAAAGGTTTGCATCAAAAAGTTTCATAATAATAAGTAAATAACTGCCTCGGTTTCTGTTCTTCCTTGGTGACTCCAGCACCTGCATGTCCTCTCTCACTGCATTAGTAAGGGGAACATAAGAAAATCTGCAAAGTAAATCATTACCAAGAAATTTCTTCACCAATGTGTGTTCTAAAGGTGTGTAATAATATGTACTAAAAGGTTGAAATTCAACTCCCGGGGGAAACCCTCATAAAAAAAATGATTTGTGTTTGTGTCCCATTAATTTACTATACAGGAAAGAATTACAAAAAATAAATCTGCTTTAAGTAACATAGCCCTTACCCGTTCAAAGATATGAGCTCCGAAATGATGTGCAGTGTGTGGGTTATGGGATGTGCACTGTGCACACAGTATATGAGGGTTGGAAAGTAACTTTAACTGGTGCTTGCATGCTAATATGTAGGAGCATCAATGTAAGAAATACCCGTTCCATTTAACGGCTACAGAGATACTGTGTACCGATCTGCATGATTTTTGGACAACATCTGTAACAGGGCCAGAACCCCCCCCCCCCCCAACCCCCCCGCCCGCCCGCCTGCACACACACACACACACACTCCCCCCCCCCCCCCCCCCGTGTGTGTGTGTGTGTGTGTGTGTGTGTGTGGGTTTGTGTGTGATTGTGCATGGCCTGAACAACAGCGCCCCTCCCTTAACATGTGTGGTCACAAAAGGTACTGTAGGCTAAATAGATATAGATACACCATAAAAATGCTAATATACAGCATACGATTTGTGAAAGTGACAAACGGGCTTCACAGTTATGTCAGGTGTGTTCATATGCTAATGGTGATGCGATTTCAGATCAATTGCTCCAGCCACTGAGGAGAAACGCTGTTTCAGACAGACAGACACTCACTCACTCACTCACTCACTCACTCACTCACTCACTCAGACAGACAGACATTCGCAAAATTATAGTGTAGATGTGAGGGGTCAAACTAGGGGTTTTTCATGATGCTGAATCCATTGCAAGCATTTGTTTTGCACGAAAAACATTCCATGGGCTACAATGGCCCCCACAAAACGGTGAAAAGTGATGATTCATCACTAAACCATCGTTTTGTGGGTCCGATTTTAGCCCAAGAAATGTTTATCGTGCAAAACAAATGCTTGGAATGGATTCAGCATCATGAGAAAACCCTAGTCTGACCCCTCACATGTTACTTAAAGCAGATTTATTTTTTGTACATTTTTTCCTGAATAGTAAATTAATGGGACACAAACACAAATCAGTTTTTTTATGAGGTTTCCCCCAGGAGTTGAATTTCAAACTTTTAGTACATATTATTACACACCTTTAGAAACACATTGGTGAAGAAATTTCTTGGTAACGATTTACTTCGCAGATTGGTCAAATATCTTACAAAATCCCCTTACCACATCCATAAACCTCCTCTTTGGCCTTCCTCTTGCCTGGCAGCTCCATTGTCAGCATCCTTCCCCCAATGTACCCCTCAACCCTCATCTGCACCATGTCCAAACCTAGCCTCTCTTGTCTTATACCCCAAAGCTTCTAACCTGGGCTGATCCTCGAATGTAGTCATGTCTGATCCTGTCAATCCATGTCACTCCTAATGAGGATCGTAGCATCTTCAATTCTGCCATCTCCTGCTCCGCCTCCTGTGTCTTTGTCAGTGCCACCGTTTCCAAGTCATACGTACAGCATGGCATGGCACTACTGTCTTATGCACCTTCCCTCCCACTGTTCCACTGTCCTCTCTCTCCTTCAGACACACATATTCTTCTCTCTAATGCATGCATCCACCTTTGCAGACTCTCTTCAACCTGCTTCCTCCTCTTGCCACAATCTCATCCGCGAACTTCATAGTCCATATGGTGCTTCCTGCCTGACTTCATCTGTCCACCTGTCCATTACCAATGCAAATAAGAAAGGGCTCAGAGCTGATCCTTGGTGGAGGCCCACCCCCACCCTGAAACCATCCTTCACTCCTACCGCACTCCTCACCACTATCACACTATCTTCATATACAGTATGTGCTGCACCATTTTGACATACAGTACTTCTCTGACTTCCTCATGGAATACCACACTTCCTCTCTTGGCACCCTATCATATGCTTTTTCTAGGTCCACAAAGACACAGTGTAACTCTGCCCTATTAACCCTATTTCTATACTTCTCCAACAACGCTCTCAGGGCGAACAGTGCGTCTGTAGTGCTCTTCCTTGGCATAAACCCAAACAGCTGTCCACTAATTATCACCTCTCTTCTTAGCCTGGCTTCCACTAACCTTTCCCATAGTGTCATACTGTGGCTCTTCAGCTTTACACCTCTGTAGTTACTACAACTCTGTACATCGCCCAAGTTCTTAAAAATTGGTACCAGAATACTCTACTCCACTGTTCTGGCATTTTCTCACCTTTCAGGATTGTGTTGAACAATCTAGTGAGGAACTCAACTGCAGTCTCTCCTAGACATTTTCACACCTCTACCGGTATATCATCTGGACCAACTGCCTTCCCATTTTTAATCCTCATCATAGCTGCCCTCACTTCCCCCTTCCCAATCTCCCTCACTTTCTGGTTCACTACCCCCCACCATCATCCCCCCTTCTCTCTCTCTCATTTTCTTCATTCATCAGTCCCTCGAAGTACTCCTTCCATCTTCTCAACACACTGTCTTCGCTTGTCAGAACTCTATCCTTTATCACTAAACCTGTTGCACATCCTCTCCATCTCTGTCCCTCTGACTAGTCAATCTGCAGGTCCTTTTCTCCCTCCTTGGTGTCCCACCTCTCATACAACTCATCATTCTGCTTTTCTGTAGCCTTTGCCACTATACCTCTTTGCCTCACCCTGCTTACTTCGTCTCTCAGGCTATCCCATTTCCTCCTCGCCACCCTCTTCCTCTGTATGAATTCACCACTAGGTCTCCTTGTCTTCCTTCCTCTGTCCCAAAGACACCCCAAGTACTTTCTCAGCTGTCTCCCTTACCACGTCTGCTGTAGTTTCCCACTGCATAAATTAAACAATTAAACCCTATATATCGTCACTATCAGGCAGAAACCTTGTCTCTCCAAGTTTATTTTTTATTTTTTTTCGTAAATCAATACCCTACATCGTCATACAAAAGTGTCGCACAAAAGTAGCAGATTGGCTATTTTAAATCGTTTTACTATAAAATAATAAAAAAGGAAGGTTTTAGACATACAAGTTTTCCACCCATAACAACTGTATGTAGTTGACTTTTGCCCTCTACACTAAATGTCTTTGCCGACAGTAGCCGATGTACATGTCACGCTGCGTCGTGTTGTGCTTGTAGATCTACTATGTTGGCCACAGAATAGGGACACTAGGGTACACGTGGTTCAAGGAAAGAGGTGTGTCACTGTCGTAGCTTCACTATACCCAGGCAATGTAACAAATACAAATCCTGTATTCAAAATGTTCCTTGAGTAAAAGGTCTGTTTTGTAATAATCAAAAGAATTAAAAAAGTAACCCTAACCCTTGACGTAATTGTAGTGGATTAAAAAAGTATATCTGCCTCTGAGATGTAGTGGAGTAGAAATACAGTATAAAGTATTGAAAAATAGACATACTAAACTAAAGTAAAAGTTCCTCAAAATTGTACTTAGGCCTAAGTACTTGAGTAAATTACTTACTTTACACCACTGTACAGTATTTGTCCTTCTGCCACAACATTGTTTTCTTGTTTTCGCCTGTTTGATTGCTCACTAATCATGTTCCAAAATTCTATAAACAGCTTGTAAATTATCCCACCAATCCCACCAAATTCTGATTGCAATTCCAACCCCATCAATTATTCAAACACATACATTTTTAATTTGTCAAACCATGGATGTCAGATGTGCGACTAGCAATGTCATTCATTTGTCAGCCGGTATAAAACACTTTTGTCCTCGCCAAACTTTCTTCAGTTCGGGAAGACCTGCCCAAGACGGAAGAAAAGTGCAGTATGCTGCAGGCTCAGACCAAAATGTAACTAAATATATATATACACAGTGTATATATATATATATATATATATATATATATATATATATATATATATATATTATACTGGACTGATATGCTCCCTCATCAGCCAGAGAAAAGGGCGTTGCAATAATCGAGTCTAGAAAAGACAAAGGCATGAATTAATGTTTTAGCGTCATCCAGTGACAGAAAAACTCTAATTCGGGCGATATTCCTAAGATGGAAGAAAGCAGTCTTGGCTATGTGACTGATATGTGTATTAAAACTGAGTTCAGAATCAATGAGAACCCCAAGGTTCTTTACTGTGTTTTTGCTGTTTACAGCCAGGTTTGTAAGTCTACCCGTCATTGAATCCCTCTGATCACTAGAACTAACAATGAGAACCTCAGTCTTGTCCTCATTTCGTTTGAGGAAGTTCGCAGACATCCAGCGTGTGATGCTGGACAGACAGGACAGCAAAGGCTTGAGGGCATTCGGGTCATCTGGGGCTACAGAGATGTACATCTGAGTGTCATCAGCATAAAAATAGTAATTAACGCCATGATTGGCAATAATTTCCCCTGCGGAATGCCAGAGGAGATGTGTTTAGCAATTAGGGGTTAGGTGTCTTGCTCAGGGACACTTCGACATGTTGCTGACCTGGCCTGGAATCGTACCTGCGACAACCTGGGGCTCTGGTTCCCCAGGCAGGCTCACTAACCACTAACCGCCCCTTTTAATGAGTGGGAAGCAAGTGGGAAAGTGTTGTGAACTTTTAGGCTGATTGAAGGTGTCCTGCAACATTCTGGATCATTTGGAGGGCTTTAAGTGAGCTGGCCGGGAGGCCAGTAAAGCCTCTAATTCAAATAGATGATTTACAAGCTTACTAGCTCTTGAGAGCTTGTAGATCATTATCTCCAACAAAGCCACATGGTCTTTTTTGGGGTGTTCCTTTTATAGGCAGGGTGTTTTGACTGTAATAGTGCTGTACTACATTTTTGTCTAATAAAATATTCAACTGCTATTTTCCTAATGTTCATTAGGGATGCTAGGAATTTTATATTATGTACTTTTTATTTTGTGTGAATAAACGATTGCGTACGCATGCTTCTGTGGTGACGCAGACCTACATTATTCCACCGCTATGGTCCAGACATTATAAAGGGGCTGGTGTTTACCATCCATTTGTAATCTCAGCTGAGAATACATTAACTGCATAAGCCCTATCTTATATTTGGGGTATTCAAAAATAGACGATCTAAAAGCTTGTCACTATGGGGGCCCTGGCACTCAATCCTTTCAAAATGCGGTTGCACAGCCTTGATACACATCTATTTGGTTGTCCTGGACAGGAAAATGTTTGAGAACCACTGTTGAAACCGGGAAAGCATCTGTGTCGTTTTAGATTTTAGCGTTGGCTATTCAAAAAGAACAGATATTATGCAAGCTCTACTTGTCACACAGCGAGCCTGTACATCTGCTGTTTTTTCTTTTTCTTTTTTAACCTTGAAAGTGTGATAACTGCTTTGGAAGGCATTGGGCCTCAGAGTGGGTTGTCCCGGTGCCTCGGTGCAGACACTGTAAAGTGGACAGGCATTTGGCTGGTCTTCGCCATCCATTTGTAATCTCGGCTAGAGGAGGCTGTGACGGCTTTAGGCCTCAGGACAGCAGCAAAATCAATTGGCTAGAAATGACATCTGCCAGAACGTGGCAGCACAGCTCCTAGGTATCATAAATGAAATCACAGGGCCTAATTGTGTGCTGATTTATTCACTTGTCTGAGTGCACGGTGGCTGGACAGGCTGCATGGCCCCTGAGCCCTGCACGTCTGTCACACATAACAGCCTTATTTATTTATCTCTGTCACTGCGGCAACCCCATCACACTGTACCCACGCCCCTGCTAACACACATGCACGTACGCACGCAGCTACGCGGACCTCGCGTACACGCTCTGTAGGCACATATGCCCGCACACATGCGCGCACCAGAAACAAACACCACACATCACTTGCATTCACGGTTGAGCACACGCACATGCGCGAGCGAGCGCACACACACACACACACACACACACACACACACACACACACACACACACACACACACACACACACACACACACACACACCACATTTCGGCCCTCCATACTTGATTAATTCAGAAATGTTTTTCTGGCTCCCTCCTTCACAGCACACAGTCAAATGAAATGGCTGTGGAATGTGGATGCAAGTGTCACTTGGCTCAAGTAAGATAAATATGTCATCACGCCAAGCAGTTAGGCTTTGTTTGTGTGTGTGTGTGTGTGTGTGTGTGTGTGTGTGTGTGTGTGTGTGTGTGTGTGTGTGTGTGTGTGTGTGTGTGTGTGTGTGTGTGTGTGTGTGTGTGTGTGTGTGTTCTGTCTACATCCACAATGGAAAGAGATAGTTTCATTATGCTTTTTTTTTTTTTTTTTTTTTGCAGGGGACAACATTTCACTTTCTGTTGTTTAGTTGCATGCACCTCAGGCTGCTTATGGTGATGTCATCGTTATCTGTGACACAGAGGTTCAAAGAATGGATTTAAAAGCCATCATAACATAAGTGTCACCTCCTTGTCTGTCTGTCTGTTTCTTTCCGTCTCTGTCTCTTTCTCAATTCAATTTAAATAGATGTATTGGCATGAATATAACAATTATAATATTGCCAAAGTATGAAAGCCATCATAGCAGAAGTGTCACCTCCTTGTCTGTCTGTCTGTCTGTCTGTCTGTCTGTCTGTCTGTCTGTCTGTCTGTCTGTCTGTCTGTCTGTCTGTCTGTCTGTTGTGCAGGAAAGTATGAGATCAGTTAGTCAGTAGGTGGTTGTATTCCATTTGATATCCTTCTTCTATCACAGCAGCTCACATATCGTGCTGCTGTGTTTGCACATTGTTGTACTTCACCCAGCAGATATGGGATTTTCTTTTTTTTTATCGTTGGTCATGTTTTCAAACTCTCTCTCTCTCTCTCTCTCTCTCTCTCTCTCTCTCTCTCTCTCTTTCTCTCTGTCTGACCTCAATGGTTTCCTTCTGTGCCATTGTGGTCATTTTCAGGGCAATGGTTCTTCTGAAACTTAAAAGAAAAGTGTCGCTTTTTGTCATAAGGTGAAGTATATGTAGGATAGAGGATAACTCATCTCTAACAGGAGCCTATAAAACATATTGTCACTGTCGGGTGAAATCCTGGTATGCCCCAAATAAGTAAAAAAAGAAAAGAAAAAAGAACTGTGTTCCAGTGGATCCAATGTCATTGTTATTAAGTCCCAACTCTTGTTACGTAACACATATCATTGGTTCAATATGTATAAAATCCACAGACACGCATAACCATTTCACTTCCAGTTCTTTTTCCAAAATAGTACATGTGTCACGCAATGTGACAGCTTGTGATGTGTTTTTAGTTCTACATGTGTATTGTATTAGCTTTGTTCAGGACCCCACAAAGACCAGAGGCTCATTGTCTCTAAGTTCATTTCTCTGTTTTCACTATTTTAAATCTTTTTTTATTATTATTATTAAATGATGAATAAAAATAGTTTTGGACATACAAGGTTTCCACCCGACAACAGCCATATAGAACAATGCAGGCGAGAAGAGTGTCTCTGAACTGGAGCATTATCAATAATTGATAAGGCTCTGCGGGCCACGCTGGCACACTGATCCCAGAGAGTTCATCTCTCTACTCCTGTCCCCTTAAAGTGTCACCTAGACCTAGGTGACAGCCATGTGCCACCTACAAACACACCTGGAATCAGGCCGCACAGAGATACAGAGCCCGCAGAGATACAGAGCCCTCCCCACCGCCGTCACACAGAGACAACCCAGCAGTGGAGTAAAGTAACTAAGTACATGTAATCAAGTACCGCACCTTTAAGTGCAATTTTACTTTACTAGAGTGTTTGAAAATGTCAATACTTTTTCTTCTACTCCAACTCCACTACATCTCAGAGAAAGAAAGTATTGTACTTCTATTCCACTACAATTATTTGTAGTTACTTTGCAGATTTGGTTTATTATTGCAAAACATTTTTTTGAAAATAGCAGATCTACAAGGTTGTAGCCTGTATATTTGTATACATTTTATACATTTAAAAACTTGCGAAATAGGACATTCTGCATAATGAGCAGGCTACTTTTACTTTTGGTATAGTATATTTTGATGCCAATACTTTTCTTTTTAATTTTTACTCAAGTTAATTTTGAATACCAGACTTTTACTTGTAACAGAGTATTTCTACATTGCTGTATTAGCACTTTTTCTCAAGTAAAGAATTTGAGTACTTTTTTTGCACCACTGCAAATCAGTGTCCATGGAATGACAAAAAGAGAGACGGAGAGAGAGAGAGAGAGAGAGAGAGAGAGAGAGAGAGAGAGAGAGACCCACGTACGCACCCACACACACGCACACGCACGCGCACGCACACACACACACACACACACACACACACACACACACACACACACACACACACACACACACACACACACACACACACACAGTGAGGCAGAGAGACTGTGGAGGGAGACGGGGATGAGTGGAATGACATGCCCTCAAAGATAAGCAGAGAGAACCGGAGAGGGATAAGGAAAGAGAGAAAGACAAAGAGACAGAACAACTTGTGAATGGAAAAGGAGCTGATGATGGGGTGCAGAGCAGGACATGCAGGCGACGCATCTTCATGGCCGATGCAGATTATGTTTTGGATTAAATACATGCATTTCCTTTTGGGAAATGAAGAAATGTTTGATATTCACGTTTGATAATATCACCCATAACAGTATGTTAACCACATTAACCCTGGCATTTTGGGCAGAATTTCAAAATGTTGCCATTTTAAAAATACTACACCGGTGACCTTCAGGGCACCGGCCTAATACAGGAATACTGTATATTACATGAGAGAGAGAGAGAGAGAGAGAGAGAGAGAGAGAGAGAGAGAGAGAGAGAGAGAGATTAAGACATCAGGGGGGCACATCAAAATGCCAGGTCGGCATTTCCCTTAAATGGCATTTTACAATATTTGTCCTACATTGCTGTTAGCGCTAGCACAATGTGTGAACATGGCAGAGTGCAGCCAGCAGGGAGACGCCAAGCCGCCCGCCCGCCGTAGCATCATTTAACGCAGCCCAACAGCCCTGCCGTTTCCACCTCATTAACCATCTCCTTCTTTGTCCCAGGCCATTTGATAGCAGCATTAATCTACGGCTCCACTAGGCTTTCTCTCTCTCCCTATTTACCGTTATTTCATGAAGATTACACCACTCAACCGTGTAAAATGTATGTTTTTTTTTTTTTTTTTGCACCACTCTCCTCCCGCCTATAATGCAAACCCCCCCTCCAACTCTTCAAAGCACCTTGGGTAAACCGAACCACCATACGGCAAATTAAACAACATTTCCTCCAGATTCACAATGGGTAGTGAAATGTTTTGCTGTGGTGGAAGAATACTCCAGACTCATGCTCCACACTCCAATACTATAATTATTTTATTTTACTTATGTAAAAATAGCGATACCATCAATCATGCTGAAATACTACCCAAAAGAAAAGTATAATGGCATCGGTACCAAACATATAAGTAGGGGAGACCGGGGATGGTTGTCACACTTTTTACTCTGGCATTTTCTTTTGAAAACTTCCAATCTACAAGCTCACAACGTGTCCCATTGTCATACAGCATTTGGTTCCATTTTAATACACTCTCAGAGTGGGATCCCGGAGATTTAAAAAATAAATTGTGTCAAACTACGGTTGTCCTTGAAATGTAAAAGGTGGAGAAGCACTGCTCGACACCACTCATGTGCTGTTGAGGCTGACATTTGATTACCATCACCTGGCATTTGATTGTAATCACCTGCGGTTCTCTTGCCAAGATGCTGTCATTTCAGCGGGTGATGGAATTATTATGAATGACACAAAAGTGCATTATAAAGGCCACTCTGCCTCCCTGGGATTCTCTCGCTGTAATGTAAATCAGCATGACCCAAAAGAGAAATTAATGCATATGTGCATATGATCATACTCTAGCCACAAGGAAGTTGTCCACACTTGCTGTCTGCATTTCGAAAAAACTAAAATTAAAACTAGCCATTGCAGGATTCCGCAACTCCATGCTACATTTACCGGTAAAAATGGGCAGTCTTTTACAAACAAGCTGTCTGAGCTTTTGTCCATTGTTTAACTTTCTCCGCCCGTGGTCTGAGGACATTTTTACCGCATGTCCTGCTGTCTGATCAGCTGGGACAACCGGAGCACAGAGGGCTGGTGGTAGCACTATTCTAGCCTAGCAGAAAGAATATTGCGTTAAAAGGATTTACGCATTTTAATCACACTTATTTTTGCACCACGGAACCTTTCTCACTGAACAAGTTTCGGTTTCAGGCGTACCGATCAAACCGGTGCACCAACCCAACGTGCAGCCACTGCAATCAGATGAAAGCGTGGACAAAAGCACGGTTTTGTGCAAATTATACAATAAGGCATTCACATATCCCCGCAGCACATCAAGCCTCAATCACCTCAATGCGAAACATTGTGGGCGGCTAGTGTGGAGGCTAACGTTACACCCTGTAGTATCGTGACTACCATGGACATTTATAATAACCAGTCTGATATTATGGGTCAGTATCGGGATTTATTACACTCAAGGTCAGCAGGGATACAACACTCCACAGGCTCAGCAAAACAGAAACTCGACCAGCATGCCATGCGTGACTACTTCAAAGCATATCAGTGTCCAGGTAAGCTACAGGTGCCCCCCTCCGGAATGGAGGGGTAAAGGAGTAAAACCCAGGTTATCACAACCCAATCTAGATTGGGTCCATATAGAGATAGGACTTCTCCTTAAAGCTATGGTACCCATGAGCCGTTGTGCTCACAGCCACGGTAACCCAGGCTGCTCAGCATCTTGTCTGTAGTAAAAAAAAAACTAAAAAACAAAACTATGTATACACTGGCTGCTCACCAAAACAAAGACAGTTTTAAGATGTTGAAAGGCATGCATTCCCAACTTGGATCCTTCCTGAGCAGTCTATTCTATATTATGATCTATAAAAGCACTAAATCACTGCATGTGAGTGAGTGAGGAAGTGTGTGTGTAGCTCCTTAATGCATCTCGAGGTCCATCCAACCGATATCGACCCGCTGTACGTGAGTGGACGCGGGGGAGTGCTCTTTAATGTTGCATGGATAAACCGCTGCATCTTACCTGGCTGATACTTAATGTAAGTACAGCTACTTGAGCAAATGTACGTAGCTACCACCGCTGTGCAGTAGGCCTAGGCCTACTGCACATCAATAGATTCAACACATTAAATCATCGTTGTCGGGTGGAAACCTTGTATGTCCAAAACCTTTTGGACATTTTGTTATTATTTTTTAAATGATTTAAAATAGTGAAAATAGATGAATCTACAAGCACACAGTGCTTGTAGACATTCTATTTTCACTACTTTTGTGTGACATTTTTGTATGATGAAGAAGGGCTTTCCATTTACAAACAAAAACAGACAAATTTGGAGATATTTGGTTTCTGCCTGAAAGTGACGAAATGTTTGATATGTGGCCAGATAGTTTAACCACTAAGTTTTTAATATGGCAGAAATAAAGTCATTGTCAACCATCTTTAAATCACAGCCCCATATCTTCTCAATAAAGAGCCCCAAAAAGAGCCTTTATCTGCCGCTTGTCAGATCCACCAGGCTTTAGCAGGCAACCATGTCCCCCTCTTAAGGGGAGGTAATCCTCTGGGAAGCACATAGCTCTTTGCAGAGTGTCACACTGAAACCCAATTCATAAAACACCACAAGGACTTTGTCAGAACCTTCTTACAGCCCAGTTTGTCATTGTCGTCACCAGACCTGCTTTTCCTGTTTGTTATGGAGGGAATGAGGAGCGCACCATTCATCCTAATGTGTGAGATTTTCCATTGTCTAGAAGCACGTCAGCGGACCGTTGTACGGTGATCCCATTAGCCTGTACTATATGTGATGTGCATTTTTACTTTGTTATCCTATACCCTGGTTGGCCAGCTAACGCACATCTAATGGTGCAATGTGGTTTCTACTTAAACTTAAAAGGTACTTAAACTAAACTAAAAATATAATATATATTTTGTGAAGCTGTTTATTCACTAACAGTGGTCTCTCTGTCTCTCCAGCAATTTAGTAAACAGATCTACATTTTCAGGTGGGTTGCCAATTTCATTCAATCAGGAGAACGTATCCAGTTCCAATTGTATCAGCTCAGCACTGTGTCCAGTCCTCACTTCATATTTCACTTGTTTATACTTTATCCTGTATGAGTTATTTCTCCAAATGGATAAACCCGGAGGGACAGTGAGACCCCTGTTACTGAACAAACACTCTTTAGCAATTATTACTATGTTATTTGTTTTGGATAACATTCCGAATTTCTACAATATCCACTTTTGGGTGAATATATTCTAAACCAGTGTCAGACAACTCTTCAGTCTTCACTGCTGTAGCTTTAAAGATTCACATATGATTTCAGTGTGTATGTGTCTAGTATTCTCAAGGTCTCACAGTTCTTACAAGAGTCACAAGCAATGAAATTCAGTGTGAGTTCAACAAATCTAAAACCATTAAGTCAATTCTTTACTGAATGAAATGCACCTTGGAAATAAACCCCAGACGTCTGCAGGTAGATGTGTATGTGTCTGACTACGTGTTTGCAATGTTAATGTTTTATGAATCTCTCAAGAATTGCATTTTTATTGGTCCATGTTCATCCATCTGTCAAAGTTTATTGTTTGTGAGTCTTCAGAAACTATTCTGCTGTTTTCAGTTTCAAATAAAATTTGAGGGATGAGTTCGTAATCCACTAAAGTGTAAATATTTAATTAACAAGTCAGAGAACATGTTTTTATCATGCCAAATCTGACTAAAACTGCCAACACTACAATTTCACTTAAAATATCTTTGATTTAAAATTATTAACTTTGTTCTTGAGCCCTATAGAAATTGTGAGAATAGGCAATATACAGTACAAGTACACCAAGCGTTGCATTGTGGTGAATTAGGAGCTTGTAAAACTGCTATTTTTTTTTTGTGTGCAAATGTTCGCGTATAATGCTTACAATAATACATCAGGTTGAAAGTGGTCAGAGGCAACGGCAGTGTATTGCCTAATCATTAGGCTTATGCAAGTTTAGAGAACTAATGTTGCATTACGCCCTAATGCAACATTGGTTCTCTCTTTTTTGTATTTTTTTATCAAGGACATTCTTAATATGCATTTGACTGTGGACCCTCATCTGGAAAACGTTATGCCAGGGACTCCACAAGCAACATTATATGTTGTTAAAATGTAAAAAAAGAAATAATAAATCATAATAATAAAAAAAGAAAAATCTGATCTACAAGCGCACAATAACGCCCCCACTTTGAGAACCACTGGCCCAATGCCTCGGACAAACGCACAACATGGCCATAATGTCACACTGTTTACACTGTAGCTTGAATCTGCAGTCACAAATTGTCCATATACGGCTAGACTTCTCTTGAATCTCAGTCGGACAGAAGAACATACTGTATCAGGAAATTAATCCCCTCCCAAGTCCCAGATGGCCAATGGGAACTCCAATTTCACATTTTTATATTGGTGCAATAAAATACATTTGACCCCCAGCTCCCAGGGTGCATTTGGGGCAAAGTGACATTAAGACCTGCCGTTGAGGCTGATATTAAACACATATGACCTGGGATGGCATCAGATCAGACAGAATCCTGGAAAAGTCCTGTTTTTCTTTAGCTGTGCTTTGTTTTGTAATTTTTTATTTTTTACTTTATTGTAGTTGCTGGAGATTGAACTGCTCTAGTATCAGAAGAATCTTGACCAAAACTTCTCTCTGCAAACTTCCAACAGATCAATGGCGGATCACATTTGTCACTAGAAATACTGTTCCTACGAAACAGTGTGGGCTCGCTTTAACCCCAAAAAATAGTAATAATAATAAAAGTGTCAAGGTCCAAGGCAATGCTCTCTTTCATTTTACTGACGTAAAATGGTAATGGAACTACAATGATGACAAGCAGTGTTATTAAATGAACTTAACGGTATGGACAATTAAATGAATAATAAAATAAAAACATAATGTGGACAGGTAAACAACACAACACAACACAAGTTTGAGACCAGTAGCATGTTGGGAACTGAAGTTATGGCTGTTTAAAGACCTACCAATAGGAAGACAGAGAAGGGAACTTTTTGTGTGTATGTGCCTGTGTGACCCTAGGGGTCCTCGAATCACACTTTGGGAACTAGCAATGGTTCTCCCGGAAACCCCTCAGGTCCCCGAACCACACTTTGGGAACCAGGGATGGACCCCCTAGAAAACAGCTCAGGGACCCCCAGAGGTCCCTGAACCACACTTTGGCAACGAGCCTTTGACCCCCTGTAAACCCCTCAAGGATCCTCCGGGGTTCCCTGAACCACACTTTGGGAACCAGCAACTGTCAAACGCAATTGTAGTGGTGTATACTAAGTTCGGTAACACAAATGTAAAGTAAAAGTTGGTATATGGGACAGAATTGTATTGCTGATCCAAATACTGTAGGCTAACAATCACAGATCACATCTGTCCTCTACTGTGACTATAATAACAAAGGCGTTCTTCTATGTGGGGTGTGATTGACCAGGTGTCTCCGCTTCTGCTGATCGTCAGAGTTGGAAATGCATTGGTTGTGGTATCTCCCTGGCAACCACCAGCAACCACTAATACGGCTGACTGTCCCTGCGGGCTCTAGGATATAGCATACTGTAAATCCTATAGGCCGGGATCCTAAAACTTGATTCTTTTAAAGTTAAATTTCTAAAAAACTACAAAACATTTCTCAAAGAAAAGTACAAGCACACATCTCCACAGTAAGCTGAACAGACACACATTGTAGATCAGCTTCTTACAATTAGTATTAAGTGGTTCATCTATGTTTTGTATTAATTATAAAACCTGCAGAGCAACAAGTACCGGATACTGAAGCTGTCAAATACTGTAATTGTAGTGGAATATAAGTAACAAAAATGGAAAGTAAAGTAAAAGTACCTCAAAAGTGTACTGAAGGTACAAGTACTTGTATATACTTGAGTAAATGTACTTGGTTACTTTGCAGCACCACTGAACTATGACAGACAGGAGAGTGGAGAGGGACATGGGTTGATATTTATGGTTTTAACTCCAAATATAATACATCACACAGCTTAGATCTTTGGATCAAATCAGAGAGCAGACCTGTGTGAACTTGATGATATAAAAAGCATATCTGAAGAACGCGCAGAACATCTTCAAAGATTTCCGCTCTGGAAGGTGGTTTCACATTGTTACGGATTCAACCCCCGAAAATGATGTTTGAATGGAAGACATATCTAATATTTTATTTCTGCGTTTTTTTATACCGTTCTCGTCTAAACACGGCCTTAATCCTGGACACACAATGAGAAGAAAAGAAAATAAATATTTATGACGCATTTATTTGCATTCTAAATATTTGATTATGATATGATTTATTTGTTTGTTTGTTCATTCATGATGCATCCCTCATCCATTCATCCATTTATTCACTGCACAACCAATCTCTCCTCTGGGGACAAACAGTACTGTCAAGTACTTCTTCGGTGTCTTACTAGTACTAGTATCCTCCCTCCTGCCATATTACTACACACACATACACTCTCTTGCAGGGCCCTAGTTAACACCTGCTTCTTGCTCCATTTTTACATTGAAACATTGAGTTGGAACTCTTTAATTGTGTGTTACTCACTCCAATCACCCATCATGCTGGGCTGGCCCCATCTTTTCTACAAATACAATGCTAATTGCACATCGTAATTTGCATGCAATCTTTTACTCAATGAACTGTAACATATCCAACTGAGATAATCAAGTATTACACTTGGAATGAAAATTGCATCTACAATATAACAGTGTTTGGTGTTTTGCATTCTGTGTATATAAGTGTATTGGCCAATTGCATTAAAGGTGTGGGATTTTCCATTTGTACACTTATATACGAATTATAATACAATTACAATAAAGTGATATGCTTTTATATAAAAGAAAACAAAAGAAAATGTGTTAAAGCTCTAAAGTATTGTGGTATAGTGTGTAGTGTGAGAGATAGTGTTCTCCCTGTCTCTCCAGCTCTTTCGTAGCCTAAACAGAATCAGAATACATTGCAGGTACAGTAGTATGCCAGTTGTATCTCAGAAGGGAGAACCCACAAACATAATCGTCCAGCCCCAGAAAGACATTATAGTGTATTCCAGTTCCAATTTTGGCTGGTCAAATTCTTTGGTTTCAGAATCAGAATCAGCTTGTCATTTCATGTTTACAGAAATAAAGAAGTGGGTGAATTGTGTTTCATAAACTTCAATTGTTTTTCTTATATTTCTCTCCTGATCCAATTGGAATCCTGACCTGAAAATGTATCCTACTAAAGAGCTGGGGAGATGAGCCCCGTTACTGAACAGAACTTATCGGAATACAGAGCTATTTAACACTTAATAATTTAAAGGACCCCTTCACAAATTTTCAATCTATCTTCGTAAAATCGTCCTCACCATTATAAGATTAAATTGCTTGGCACTGATGTTCATTATAAGATGGCAGTGCCCCGTTCCTGTCCACTCTATCAGAGGAGGCCTGTGGACAGTTGAGAAACCTGCCTACCAGTGACATCATTGTAGTGGAGTAAACGTACAATATTTGCCTCTGAGATGTACCGGTAAGTAAATTACTGAAAATTGGAAATACTCCAGTAAAGTAAAAAATATGTTAAAATTGTACTTAAGTACGGTACTTGAGTAAAAGCACTTGGTTAATTTACACCACTGACCTTAGACACAGAGGCTGCTCTTGATTGTCTTAAGTACCAGCTCTTATGCCTTAACTTAAAGGCCTGTCCATACTGTCACCAAACTTTTCGTCGAAGAGTTCTGACTTTCCGACGTGCAGCTTTCCGAACTCTAATTCGGGGTAATGCTTTTCAGAAGATGCGAGTGACTTTATTTTGTAGTTGAACCGGACCTTTCCGACAAAATGTTTGGTGGTCGGAGACAGTATGGACAGGCCTTTAAATTAAGGCCTAAGAGCTGGTACTTAAGACAATCAAAATAGAGCCCTCAGAGGATGCTACTGTGATGCAGTACACATCCATGTGTACTTTATTGCTCCATATAGAAGCCTTGCTCTCAGAAGAACGGGCGGCAGACAATCTCATGGGCGGCAGACAATGGACAAATAACATACATCACGGAGGGAAACCACCCAGTACTTATTTAACGAGTTACATCACAGAGGCATCAAAGGGCCATTGGTTCACCTTACGAGCTATACGCACACACTCTCGCTTGTCGACATGTCACTGTCAATTGTGAGGCTAACTGGCTTTCTGCAATGGCCACCCCCCCTCCCATCCCACAACTGTGTATTTTCTCTGCAACAGATGTTGCATTGATACAAACAATTACATGCACTCGCACTGCATCTGCCTCAAATGACAACACAGTGAACACACACACACACACACGCACGCACGCATGCACGCACGCAAGCACACACGCACACACACACGCACACGCACACGCACACGCACACACACACACACACACACACACACACACACAACCTCTAATTATAACGCCAACATGAATCTTTTCCCTAACTAAATCTCTAACTCTCCAAATCGTTGTTTTAACCAAAAAACAACACATTTTCAGGAAAATTGTATTCACAATGTCTATTTCTATCACATTCTACCATATTTGTGGGGACATTTGGCCATCAAAATATAATACTGTCTGCAAGTACTAGATGCCTATGCACACACACACACACACACACACACACACACACACACACACACACACACACACACACACACACACACACACACACACACACACACACACACACATGCTGTATAAGCACACACACACATGCACATGTTTATGGAATAAACTTGTACTGTAAACATAACAATACTATATAGTACCGATTAACGAAGTCCTGACGCCACTCTCGCCTAATACCCCTTGGTCACTGCTGTTTTGTTTTGTTTATTTTATTTTTATTTATTTTTTCAGTTGAAAATCCCATAAGAAATCGTATAAGATAAGATATGTATAAGAATTGTGTTCCAAAAATAAAGCTTGTAGATCAGCTATTTCCAAAATGTTTGCATCTTTCTTTCTTGTATTATTTGACAATTTGGTCAATGTTTGTTTATGGCCTGATTTGTAAAAGCTCACCAGACCTGAATCAAGGTTGTTGTTATTCCTTTGTTACACACAAAAACATGACAATACTTTTGGACGACATCGCCCAGAGTCGCCGGCTGCTGCCCGCTGTTAAAACATGTGAATGTGTGTCCTACAGTATCCCCCAGTAGCGCCCCCTGTCTGCAGAGCAAAAAAAAGAAAAACAGAAAAAAAAACAGAACATGATTACAGATCATTTTGCATAATGAAATATGAAGACGTGCCAGTTCTGTCATTCAAAATGAGAGTTGACATAACATTTCCACCATTGTGTGTGTGTGTGTGTGTGTGTGTGTGTGTGTGTGTGTGTGTGTGTGTGTGTGTGTGTGTGTGTGTGTGTGTGTGTGTCCACTTTGTTTGTTTTGGAGGGGGACTGCAGCTGTCAATAAGCAGACTCATGATTGGATGGAAGCTCTGCCACTTCCAATACAGCTCAGTGACATCTACTGAATGAAAGGTGACCTTGGTATAATTGAGATTCATCACAGCACAAAACAAAACACAGGCAGGCTGCACAAGTGACAGGCAGACATTGGTGGATAGTAACTAAGTATATTGCGTTGCTGTCGGCCAGAAACCTCATATCTGTTTTGTTTTTTCATTAAATTAATGCCCCAGCCTGAATTTGAATCATGAAAAGTAACTATTTTGAGCTCGGTTCGGGGCCCTCCCCAGGTTGGCAGAGGGGAGCAGTGCACAGGATTACAGAGATGGGTTACTCTGCTACAGTACCTGAGTGTATCAATATTTTATACTTATACTTTATACTTTAACTTTATATAGCTATTGTTACTTTGTAGTGTAAATTCATTATAATGTCATTTTAGCCATACAGGCATACTTTTACCCATTCAAAACGGGAAAGCATCATTTTGTATTCTGGTTATATATAAATTATAGCAACTTATGTTGTTTTTTTACTGCTTTGTTTGTAACTGACAGCGTTGTACATATTCTCTCTCTCACTCTCTAAAAAAATAAAATCTTCTCTTCTGGGGGTTTCTGGCACAAACCATTTTCAGATGGTGGATACACATAATTTTGGGGGTCCTTAATGGCACAAAAAAACTTATTTAGAAGGCATTTGTACTAGAATCTGTCCTCAGGTCTTCAAAAAGGTCAGGGTACTTCTTCCACCACTGCAGACAAGGAGAGCCAATGGGAGGAACAAACAAAGGGTTCTCAAAGCCTGCAACACAAATACTTATACTCCCAGTTTTAAGGGAGAATAGCCAACTGTTTGGCTAGATGGCAGGACCGGAATTTCAATCTCAATGACTATTTATTTAGGCCAAGACTGCAAGGCTTACAGGCTACTGTGATCCCTGCCGCTTGCATTCTATTTTTGCAGGCGGCACATGCGTGAAATGATAAACAGCATCGTTCTGAACACACAGAGAGAAAGAAAGGCTCAGAGAGAGAGAGAGAGAGAGAGAGAGAGAGAGAGAGAGAGAGAGAGAGAGAGAGAGAGAGATGGAGAGCTAGCAAACAGAGGTGGAAAGTAACAAAATACATCTATTCAATTACTGTATGCTGCTTAAACACACTTTTGAGGTACTTTTTTTAATTTACTTCAGTACTTACATTTTATACTTTATACCTACGTACTCCAACTCCACTAATGTCAGAGGACAATATTGGACTTTTTAGCTGTGTAGGCTACTTCAGCAATTTGAAAATAGACAATCTACACGCTCACTTTGAGCCCTTTAGATCTGCTATTTTCAATGAAGATGTTGCTGTAAGTATTCTGATCAATTTTTTAATACAGTCCTTTTACCAAAACAAATTAAAATAAAGAAGAATACGGAAAAATAAGTAGGCCTACTTCCAGAGAGAGAGAGAGAGAGAGAGAGAGAGAGAGAGAGAGAGAGAGAGAGAGAGAGAGAGAGAGAGAGAGAGAGAGAGATGGAGAGAGGGGGAAGAGGGATTTACAGCGCTCTGCCAGGTCCCAGGAGGAGACAGCAAAGCCATTGCATGACAGAATCCACACGAAGTGACCACAGACAATGGAGGACAATGACAGTCGTCAGCCATGTTTGAAGCAGCGTGATGGTTAAAGACACTCGGGAGAGATTTAAACACCAAGGATGCAAAGGGATGAATGAGGGACAGAGAGGGGAGTGTTGGCAAGCATAGGGGGTGGATGCACTGTCAGGCAGAAACCTCTTATCTCCATATTTTAACTTTGTTCGTAAATGAACGCCCTACTTGATCATACTACATGCAGCGTCACACAAAAGCATCAAAAGTAGCAGATCTGCAAGCTTGAAACGCTGCACGAAGCAACGTGTTTTGGGCTTGTAGATTGTTTCTTTTGATGCTTCTGAATTTGAATCGTGAAAAGTAACCGTTTTGAACATGAGGTTTCCACCCGACAGATGATATCAGTCCTGCACAATACGCAGGGGTAGACGGTAAAGTAGTACATTTACTTTACGTGGGTATTGTTTGAGTATCTGTACTTTACTTGAGTACATTATTTGGATTTTTGGATACAAATACTGTAGCCTATTTTGACTCCACTATTAGGAAGGGGAAAGTACATTATGAAATAGTCGTT
Source organism: Nannobrachium achirus (assembly GCF_963921795.1). Taxonomy (NCBI): domain Eukaryota; kingdom Metazoa; phylum Chordata; class Actinopteri; order Myctophiformes; family Myctophidae; genus Nannobrachium; species Nannobrachium achirus. The sequence continues at coordinate 28,540,643 of NC_137816.1, read as the reverse complement.
TAAGCCCAATTTCAAATTGCCTAATTGTCAAGGGTACGGTAAGCAATTAAATATGAACTTTTGAATACCTGAGTACTAAAAGCAAGTAGTTCAGTACTTTAAAGGACAACTTTGTTTTTTTACAACAAGGGTTCATATTTTAGATTGTAATTAGAGAAAAGAAGAAGTGAGTGTTAAAATGTTTTCATTTACTTCGTTCTATCATTTTAGCATGTTTAGCGTGCTAAAACGTGGGGGCATGTGTACGTAAGGGGGCATGTGTAAAAGTGGCTAAATATGTATTTTTAGACACAATAAGCCTGCAATTTCTTTATTGCTATTTACAGTTACCCCAGAAGTCACATCTGCCCATGAACAGATTGCGGTGCATCTTGGGAATGGGCTTATTCTGTCTAAAAATACATATTTAGGCACTTGTACGCATGCCCCCAGCCACTGAAATCAAAATAATCAAAATCTCTAAAACGATAGAAAGGAGTAAATGAAAACATTGTAACTCTCATCTTTTATATTCTTTAATTACAATCTAAAATATGAACCCTTGTTGTAAAAAAACAAAGTTGTCCTTTAAGTCAAGTACAATGTGACAGAGCGTGATGGTCAGGACACAGAGAGAGGTGGACAGACTGGATGCATGCTGAGGGATTGAATGAGGTTTAGAGAGGCGAGGGTTGGCAAGCAAGGGAATGGATTATATCACCCTTTCAGTCCAAAACAATGTGCACAGTGATGGAAGAACGGAAAGAGTAATCAGAATATAAAATATAAACATACTCTGTTCAAAATACCTCTATTATTATTTCTTTTTCTTGTATTTCTTGTTTTCTTTTTCTAAAGTAATATAATTACGTTTTGTATTAATATTCCAAATCTGCAAAGCAACTTGTAGCTAAAGCTGTACGTAAAAAAGTAAAACATTTTCCATTTTGCTTGCCTTCACATAGCAGCCACACGGTGCCGCGGGCCCAGGGTGACATCCCTCCGAACAACCACAAGAATCCTCTGGCCCACCACAATGGCACACATTCTGAGCACACAACCCACCTGGCCTTGTCTGATAAATGCTTCTGAAAGAGAAGAGACGAGACGAGACGAGACGTGGCGTCTCATCCGGCATGCGGTCCATGTACCATCAAAATGCTACATTCATTGCTTTCCACTGTACACCTTAGTATTCAGCTGAGAGTGACAAGAACTATTGGTGAGAGAAGAAGTGAGAAGGGAGGTGATCCACACGTGGCTGATATTTGATATTCATTTGATCAGATATGGCCCTATTTTATAAGCCCACTCAACTTCAAACTATTAACCATAATATTGGACTGATAATATTGGATTGAAAACCCATGCACATCCCTGTTTTTGGTGACTGAGGTCGTCCTTCAATTCAAGGGGAAACCTTCATTTTTCAATGAGTTAGAATTTCTGTAATGTACATACTGTACAGCATGTCCATGCATGAAATCCATTAAGTCAGAAATATTGAAAAATAGAGAATCTGCAAGCTCAAAACGCATCACATTGCAATGTGGTGTGACCTTGTGTCTGCTATTTTCTGTATTTTTAAAATGTATTGTTTTATTAAAATACATATTTTTCTATTAAATTGTTTGTCATTTGTCAATCATTTGTTCGATTAACGGTTGCACCCCTATTATAGGGGGTGAGGACTGGGCGGGGCCTTGCAAAAATCGGCCACTTCCGCCCGCCATGTTCGTTGCTATCTTTCTTGTAAGACTCTTGGAATAAAGGAAGCGATGACCGGAGAACAGCATTGACAGTTCGCTGGTTGTAGATAAGATGGATTGGTCAATGCAAGTGTACTCTATTACAAGTCGAAGTCCAGTAGGCCTATTCAAAATTTACATGAGTAAAAGTATAAAAGTATTGGTAATGGTATCAAAATGTACCTAAAGTACCAACAGTAAAAGTAGGCCTACTCATTGTGCAGAATGTCCCTTTCAAGTTATCAAAACATCTTTTGAAAATAGCATGGATCTAACATTGTAAGCTTGTAGATCGTCTATTTTCAAATGGTCAAAATATATGTATATGCTGAAGTGGTTAATGATGTTTTGTAATAATAATCAAAAGTATAGTAGGCCTAGCATTACTAACTAAAGTTTTGAAATAAATGCAGTGGAGTAAAAGCAGGCCTACAATATTTGGATCAGAGATGTAGTGGAGAAGAAGTAAAAATATTGGCACAAGTGCATATAACTCAAAAGTGTAGGCCTACTTAAGTACAGTACTTAAGTAAATATACTTAATTACTTTACACCACATAGCGTGCCTACAGCCAGTTATTGGGCCACTGCCAAGACCACTTGCAATTTGACTCGGCCATTACTCGGTCAATTTTCATCAAAAAATAAAAATTTAAACGTGTCCATATTCACTGGAATGTCTGCTTTCATTTGCTGGTGCTCATTATTGTCTCACAATAAAAAGATATCACGTTAAAATCTGTCCATGCATGAGCGCAGAAATAGCACAAGCAGATCAGAACAGCCATCACATTCATCCATTGCTTTGGAAATAAAAATCGGTTTATAATAATATAACATTCCCTATAAACAGTAGGCCTAAAATGTTACAATATTTGGATCAGAGATGTAGTGGAGAAGAAGTAAAAATATTGGCAAAGTACATATAACTCAAAAGTGTACTTAAGTACAGTACTTAAGTAAATATACTTAATTACTTTACACCACATAGCGTGCCTACAGACAGTTATTGGGCCACTGCCAAGACCACTTGCAATTTGACCCGGCCATTACTCATCAAAAAATAAAAATTTTTAAACGTGTCCATATTCACTGAAATGTCTGCTTTCACTTGCTGGTGCTCATTATTGTCTCCCAATAAAAATATATCACGCTAAAATCACGACTTCGGCTGTCCATGCATGAGCGCAGAAAGAGCACAAGCAGATCAGAACAGCCATCACATTCATCCATTGCCTTGGAAATAAAGATCGGTTTATAATAATATAACATTCCCTATAAATAGTAAAATGTGTGTGATCATTATGTTGATCAAATATGGTTTTATTGAAATGCAATCAAAGCCTAGAGCAATTGAAGTAAAAGTATCGTTGCTTGCTCAACAAGTAGAACTAGTACAGACTGATCTTGATGCATCCAAGACCTAGCAATGGCAATGGCCGCCAAAGTGGGCGGAGTTAAGCCCCGAATCTTGCGGTGATGTCATAACCGACAGTCCCTATACACTAATGGTCAAAAGATGGATTTACAACAATGCGTCCAGGACAGCAGTGCATTAATTGCGAATAACGATTTAACCCATTCATATCCAGGAAAGCATCTGTGTCATTTTAGATCTTAGCTACAGTATATAGCACATTGGTTCTCAAAGTGGGGCCCGGAGACCCCCAGGGAGATCCCCAGCAAAAGTAAATAATATAGCTTCACAATCATTTTAACTAGCCTAGTAAACTTGACTCTTCCCATCTTGAGGAGTCTGGTTTACGAGGCTACATTTTAACCACTTTAAGCATTATTTTAAACTTTGGCTATTCAAAAATAGCAGATACTATACAAGCTCATAGCGTGTTACTTCATGCCGCTCTATGAGCTTATAGATGTGCTATTTTTGAATCTTTTAATATAGGCCTAAAAAGCTAACATTTTAACTCAAATCAGATTTGCGTCCGCGGCCAAAAACACGTCATTTTGGGGGTTCTTGACATGAAGACGTTTGAGAACCAACCAGGGACGTGCTGGCCATTGGGAAAAGCGGGACAACTCCCGAACGGCCGGTTCATTCTCGTCCGGTCCAGGCCGGGCCATTAGGAAAAAATTTAACTGTTTGCTCAAAAGTAAAAATTAAACTGTTTGCACAAAAGTAGTGAAAACAGCAGATCTACAAGCACACAGGGGCCCAGCACGTATAATGCCACGTCCCCGATATAGCAACATAATGTTTTATCAGAAAACGTATTATCTCAGATATTTCTGATCAGACAATTATGTAGTAATTGTGACAGGCCCACCGCTGTGACCTCAGCTGGAGGACATGTTTCCTAAAGTGATGCATGTTTTGTCTTGATGAAGAATAGATCAGCTCTGCACCAACACAAACTATTTACAGTACTGTTCAATTTGTGTAATTAAATGGCTCCATAATCAGTTTAGGATTAATAGGCCAACTAGTAAAGGATTAATTACTTATCACGCTTTACAAGGTGACAGCAATTATTTTCATCATTTCACACGGAAAAAGAGAGAAAAATAGGCAGGCACTTAATTAAAGGTTACAGCATTGATGTAATTGTGAAAGACATGACAATTAAATGTCCCATTATTCAACGAGAGATAAACATGCAGTAATTGGTGCGCTGATCTCCGGAGGCCTGCTGAACGTGGGCTTCTGTGAAGGGTGGAGATGCAAACATGGAGATAGAGCAGGGGTCTTCAGCGTTTTTCAGGCCAGGGACCCCCTAGCTGAGAGCTTTTTTCTTTTCTTCTTTTAGAGATTTCATATAATCAGTGGTTCTCAACCTTTTCAGGCCGCGAATTACATTTTGTATAACACAGTTATATATTGTGAAAAAAAAGAAATAGCAGATATACATGCTCACAACGCCTCACTTTGCGAGACGTTGTGAGCATTTAGGCCAATGACAATTTGGCCAATGTTCAATTAGAGGTATTAAAAAGTCCTTAAATTGTCACTTTAGAAATGTGCAGATACCTCTATACACTTTATGTTAGTTTGTTTACGTGTTGAGTGAGAAAACAATGTTTCACGTTAAGTTAATCATCTGGGGACCCCCCAAAATAATTTGGGGACCCCCCGGGGTCCCGACCCACTGGTTGAGAACCACTGTCATAGATAGCTTTATAGACTTGTTTGCAAACTTAAAAGTGAATTATGAATACAGGCCTTTCACTCATAACAGAGTATTTCAATACTGTGGTATTGCTATTTTTAGTTATGATTTATTTATATTATTACATAGAAAATTGAGTGGCATGAAGGATACAGGATGCATCCTTCTAACCCGACCAGACAAGGTTATTTCTGGGGTTCAAACTTCACGGAGGACTGGAGATGAGAGGGGTCGGGCGGTGGGAAACACCTCCATAACAGATTATGGCGAGCCCCAGAAGAATTGAGAATGCGAACACCTCCCATTAATGTCAAGGTTACATCCACGAGATGCGTGGAAAAGTCAATGGGCAGGGTCCCTGGGGTCTCGCATGTGATTTGTTACCTGGATGCTTTCAGACACGGCTCCCTCAGAGACTCAGAGAGAGAACCTTGCCACATACACAGTATTACGACCGTCTTCCTTCCCTCTCCGTCCAGTATGTTAATATGCTGTACAAAACAATGCCCTCTGGATTCAACCAAACTCTCCAACAGCTCCAGTAATGATGTTGTAAATAGCAGCGAGTTATAATGATGCGTAGCTTTGTTTGGGTCGAGTAGGCACAGGTAAAAAATAAACAAAACACACAAACAAGCAAAGTTAACCATAAATAAAAGTTTATGGTTGGGGTTTGTTATTTGGGTTAAGGATAGGGTAGGTTTTTTGAGGAGGGTGAAGGTTAATTGATTTGGGTTAAGGTTATGTTATTTGCGTTAAGGTTAGGGCAAATTGTTTGGTTTCATGTTAAGTTATTTGTGTTAAGGTTAAGTTACTTGGGTCAGTGTGTGTGATTTATTTGGGTTAAGGTTATTGCGACCGTAAGGTCGCAGTTTAGTATGAAAACCTCCACCGGCCGTCCGTCGGTCACACGTGCGGTCGACCGCACGTCACACGTGCGGTCGACGTGTGATGAGGTCACGATGAGTCATCTATGCCCAAATATAGATTTCTAGGTCAGATGGCCCATAGAGTTTGTGATGTCAAACCTAGCAACCCAATATAAACAAACCTGATGTCAGACCTGAAGTATCCTTTTATACCCATATATGGAGATACAGAGATCTCCATATATGGGCATATTAGAAAGCCCATATATGGGCATATACGGATGACATCAGGGATATCCATATATGGGCATAAAAGGGACAAGGGCTTACAGTTAAGAGATCTCCATATATGGGCATATCAGAAAGCCCATATGGGTCAGTGACGTGACGCCCCAAAAAATGTGTTTTTAAAAAAACTTTAAATTGCAGGCATAAAAGTTATTTACTTTTGTTCTACTCACTCTCAACCTTATGGAAATACATTTTGTTTTTAGATATTTTATTGGAATCAGACTTTATTCAGCAGTTTGTTGTACTTGTGCCTAAAATCGTCATAGGGTGTGACATGAAAATAATTGTTCATAAAATGAAAATGGAGTACATCTTTCTTAAGTTACTCACTTTATCAAAGTCCTTTATCATAACTAACCAGTGATCCACTATAGTTTTTGGAAAATTAATTATATCTGTATATTTTTTTCATAATCGACACTCTGTGTGAGGCCCATGTTCATGATCTTACAACATATTTTAAATGTATTCTGTCAAAACTTTCTCTAAAATTACACAAATATTTGTGACTCTTCCTGATAATATTCTCTATGTAATCCATAAACATTTTTTTGGTTTAATCATTAATAAAGGTATGATTTCTCACTATTTGGAATGTCACACCAAATGATTTAGTGTCACACCGTATGATCATATCTTCATGTGTCAAAGCAAACTGTGTTTTAACCTACCTATTAGTGAGTACTGAACTTTACTGATTGATTAAACAATTACCCAGGATAACATGGCCTTAATATTTCTGAACAGGATATTATTGTAGGGCTTTAACATGGGATAAGAAAGAATTGTAGTAGTAGATGGATGATGAGGATGTGCACAGGAATGCTACGCACACCTAAGTCTTCTGCCGGCCCACGGCAGAAGGATCCTAAAGGGACAATAAGGCGCATAGCCACACTTGGAGCCAAGGCATTGAAGGCAACATTTTATTAACACCAATTAGTGGAAACAGAACTCAGCATTCAGGTAAATTGCTTTTTTCCGAAGTCTCCTGAACTTGAACACAGCATTTTGTGTTGAACAAATGTAATTAGGAATCATGACATTACACCACATCTCCACTAGCTAAAGAGTGCTGGGTTGCGCAACTCTGAAAATAGCTGATCTACAAGCTCTCGCAGCACAACGTGTTGAGAGCTTGTAGATCAGCTATTTTCGCTAGTTTTGTCTCGGGTCCTACCTTAACACTGTCCACTGTCCAGTCCAGTGAGTCAAAGTACAAAAGTATTAGATCAGATTAGATTATACATTTAGACTGTATTGTACATCAGCCAGTCGTATTTGGTGAGGGTAGCAAACCGGCTGCCTTGTTGCGGTTCTGCTATGCCACAGACAACCTCCTGCTCTTCGTAGAAAATGCAGTCTCGCCCCTTTGGCTCCTCTCTCCTTGCTGGGTCATTGTTTAGTTTCTCCCTGTACTTTCTCGTTCTCTCAGCACTTGTCATTTTCCAGCTGACAAAAGAAAATGGAATGTATAGTTTAAGACAAAGAGAAAATATTGTTTAGATTGAAACAATATGTTAAGGTTTCTGTGAAGGGGTTTCTGTTCTGTCTGATGAATTTGAAGTATCACTGAATGAAGCTAAATTACATTTTATGTAAAAATGTTTAAAACAAATGTTTAAATGTACAAAAGAAACATGGAACTTTGTTATTTGTTGTTATATCTGTAGTTAAATACAGTATAAATCATATGGTGTGACAGTCAAGTCATATGGTGTGACAAGCAGACATGTCACACCATATGATTAAGTGTCACACCATATTACTGTTTTCTCCATTTAGGTTTACCTTGAGGCTACTATGTACACATTAGCATGCTAACAGCATGCTAGCTATAACAAAGCAGCCTAGATCTACATGGAAATATGACCAAAACTTCAAATAACTTAAGCTTTTTTTAAAGAAAAGGTGTCACACCAAAAGACATCCAGAATGGTGAGTTTGTCAACGTTTCAACAAGATGGCATTTCATGAAAATGTTAAAATCATAACTCACCTCAGACACCTGTCTTGCAGTTGTGCTGGGAGTGCTGAATAGACTTACAGAAGAAGGACCTCTCTAGCCAATAGGTGTCCAAATAATTGCCTGTTTAATTTTTCCAAACTAGTGTCACACCAAATGATTTTGGGTTGGGGGACAAAATGTTTTTGATCAGAAATGACTGAAAACATTATGCTTTGACTTTGAAAAGATATAGGCTCAAAATAGACATTTTTTTTAGCCTAAATTCATTTTCAAATGATTTTTAGCAATTCTTTTTCTTAGTTTTATTCAAGTTCCCACTTTGAGAAACAAGGTCAGGACAGTCACACCATATGAGTTTTGCCATGTTTGGTTGAAGATTCTGAAGAAATGAGGAATGAAATGTTTTAATCTTGAGTAAGTTCACATAAAGCTTAATGTCCTGCACAATATTCAGAAGGTTTTTGACAAATATATTTTTTATTTATACATGTTTGACACCGAGGACAGCGAAAACGTTACGTCACGTCACCCACCCATATATGTTCATATACTGATGACATCAGGAATATCCATATATGGGCATAAAAGGGACAAGGACTTACAGTTAAGAGATCTCCATATATGGGCATAAAGGGACAAGGACTGTTACAGTAGATATAGAGATGTCCATATATGGGCATAAATGAACAAGGACTGACAAACACTGAGATCTCCATATAACCTATGGGAATATAAGGGACGAGGACTGTCAGCTTGTAGACCTATTTTCTAAATATTGTTGTACATTAAAAACTTGAAATGGGTCGTTCTGCATAGTACTTGGGATTTGTTGATGTAAATGTTCACATAGAGTGTAATAATTGGTAAAACAAACTTTTGGCCTATTTGTGGAGATAAGCGACCAACGGACCAACGGTCGCTTATCTCCCGATTAGGGAGTCTTACTGGTGGTAAGTTATTTGGGTCAAGGTTAGTGTCATTGACTCAGTAAAGTATTTGGGTTACGTTAAGGATGGTTTTAAACCCATACATTATACACCTAGCAAAATCATCAGTTATGTAAATGAGATTAGACATAATGTCCATACTTTGCACCAATAAGTCTCGCTAGCATCGTGCAAGGGGCGTTCCCGCATGGCCGAGTTCCTCTCTTCCGACACCAGCTGTATCTCTAAAACACCTGTGCTACCCGTTACATTATGCATAGGTGTGGTTTGGGTGTTACATGAATAAAACCATTCACCATGCCAGATGCCATTGCTTTTAAGAGCAGGCTGTGCACGCCTTTATGCCTAGCGTATACACTCTTTCCCTCCCTGGAAGAGCAAAGAGGCAGTCCTACGTTTTTTCCTTGGAATAAATTAAGATTTGATACAGAGAATTATCACACATTGCTGGTCATACTGAAACTTTAAATTACAGCAATCGCTTGTGTTCTGGATTAATTAAACTGAATGGTCTGTGTGGTTATAACAAACACAGATAAAATGACATTTTATTTATCTTTGATAAGCTTAACTGGCAACTGATGATAAAAACACTATTGACAAAAGGATTTAACTGTCATACTTTTGTAAGTCACACTCACAGTAGACCGGGCCTCACAGAATGCAATGTTGACTCTTCTATATAACAGCTTTAAATAATTCCACGCACAGTATGGCATAATGATAATGTCTGCACATTGCAACCATCTTCAGCATAAAATGAAATGGGCTTAATGGTTGCTAAAGTTGAACTTTCAGTAATTCAGACCACTGCGATGATTGTTTAATACATTTTTGCTCTGTCGTCTTAGACTTGGCTATTTTTGGAACCCGTATAGGCTTAAAAGTCTGATTCTTCACTGAACTATGCTAAGATACATGACTTTATGTCCATGATATTCAGGTCAGACTTAATCAAACTCCTCAACTCCACCTCCACCCAAATGTGTAGCCATCACTCAAGCTTGTCTAATCTAAGTTTGATCATTTCTTACCGATTGAGCCCCCCCCCCCCCTCTCTCTCACTCTCTCTCTCTCTCTCTCTCTCTCTCTCTCTCTCTCTCTCTAATGGACATAGTTCTGAAAGTCATCTCCCTGCAGTAGGTGTGTCAGCAGAAGCCAATCTTCCTCAGGTGTCTCTAATTACCTATCATTTAGTATTTATGGCTGATGTATTCATCATCAAGTTGCTCTGCTCACTGGATGGAAGACAAGGTCTTTATATAATGCCAAATGGAGCCTCCCACCTCCAAAACAAAAAAGAAGGTAAAAAAAAAGGATATACAGTGTGCTACTCCATTCTAAAGAGTTTTACTATGGTTTAAGGTACAGTAGGGCAACTAGATAAGGGACAACTAGCTGCTTTAAATAATCATCTAAACTAATGTCTAAACAATATCAGTTTCTTTTTCATATCATTATATGGAAATACTTAAAATTAGGTTTTGAAAAGGTGGCAGAATTGCTAGCAGAATTGCTAGCAGCGATGACATCTTGAGTGGAGGAAGCTGCTACATGTGCACTGTATTGGCTGTGCTTTGATTAAAGCATTGGCCTATAAATGTACATTGTACATGTAAATACCACTGATGGGCAGGTTTCTGAACTGTCCACAGCCCTCCTCTGAGACACACATTACAGTATAGAATAGGGATTAGGTAGTTAATAATCTAAATCTGCAAAGTAAAGGTGTGAACATAATTGTATAGTACAAAGCAAAATATTTGCCTCTGAGATGTGGTGTACAAGTATGAAGTAAGAATGGAAATATATTATGTATACCTCAAAAATTGTTCTTAACACATATGGTGCCAACCCGAGTTTCCCGAGTTTGTATTGGTACTACCGCGGCGCTGTGCCAACCCCGAGTTTCCCGAGTTTGGGCCGTTTTTGAAAAAACATTTTTTTTTTTTTCAATTTTTGTTTTTTCAAAAGGTTTTTTTGGACCTCCAGAAATGTATTAGGCATGATCGCGATCGCGAAATTGCATGTTTAACCCCCATACCAACTCATTCTGTCAAACATGGCAGCCATGTTTGTTTACATCTGAAGAAAACATAATGGCTGATAAATCATGAATGCCTGAACGGATTTCCAAGCAGATTTTTTTGTTTGAAAGCTGTGAACAGCATCTACACACGTGGTGCATCATCTAGGCATGGGCGTGCACTTTTTACACAATTGCACAATTACATGGAAGTCTATGGTAACCATGGCAACACGAGACATTGAAGAGAAAAAATCAAAAAAAGTACAGAACTTCAGTAAATGTACTTGGTTACTTTCCACCACTATAACTAAGTGAGAACTCTTGAAAGCCATAAAAAGCAGTGAACTAATGGCAGCAAGCCATAGCAGTATACATGTATCCATACAGTTACAGTCTAGGGTTAAAGTATGATGCCTGTAAAGTGAAGTAATAAGTACTCCCATCTTGTCACTGTAGTCCAACAGTAGTTTAGTACAAGGTATGCAGGCTCTAAATTTAAGTAGCACTTAAAGTTCTTGTATTGTTCACAGTATTTATGGGGCAGGTACAAGATTTCCCCCCAGTAAATGCACTTTAACAGAAAATTAGGTGCATCCATCCAAATATTAAAATGGTGTTAGTGAATGGTGAAAGTGAACCGCACACATTTTATTACTTTTCTATAATGATATAGCTCACATTAAGAACGCATATTTGGTAGATACTGTAGGTGCAATGTATACCCCCCTTTTCCATTTTACTGAATTCAAATGACTTTTTAAAATGTGTTTTCTTTGCTTAATGTTTGATGTAAAGCACATTGAATTGCCTTGTTGTTCAAATGCTAGTGAAAGTCGGATTTGGGTAGAGGGGCGGGCGGGTGGCAGTGGCTCAGGGGTAGAGTTGCCGTCTTAGAACAAGGAGGGTTCCCAGTTCGATTCTGGGCTCCCCAAGAGTTAGTGTCAAAGAGTCCTTGAGCAAGACTCTGAACCCCTAGTTGCTCCCGGTGAAAAAAGTGTGATGTCAGAGCGGCAAACCCATAGAGTATAGACCATGCCTGACACTATGGTTCCCCTGACACCTGATCATGGTTTCATCCGCCAGCTGTGTATGATTGTGTGTGTGAATCTGGGTGAATGTACAGTAATGCACACTCTCTGTAAAGCGCCTTGGATAAACGCACCATTTACCATTTTAGCCAAAGTATGGTCTAAATAAATCTGCTAAATAATGAACTAAAGAAAATAATTGTAGTGGAGTAAAATGCACAATATTTGCCATAGATGTAGTGGAGTAGAAGTTTGATGTGTCACAAAATGGAATTACTCAAGTATACCTAAAAATTGTACAGTAACCACTTGAAACCTATATGGTTGACCAGAGTCCCTCGAAGCTCTATGTTCTGTTTTATGTTATTGTGGGGAAAGCTTTCACTGAAAACAAAGCTTGTCAGTTGGGTATTTTCTTTGAAAGCTTTCCTTAAAATACGGATGCGGGGTTAAGTGGTTAAGTACTGTACGTGAGTAAATGTACTAAGTTACTTTCCACCACTGGTTATTGGTGATGCCTGCTCTCAAAGAGCTTGTGGTAAAACTCAGTCCAAGGTGATGACCAGAATAACTCTAGGAGAGCTTAGGCCATGAAATCACCTGTGAAGGAGTTGAGTGCTGTCAAGAACTGCATGTGCCAAACACCCCTGACTGTCTGATGGACCGCATGTAACACAGCTTCCTATATGTGTCTCTCAAACTTTCTCATATGAAGGACCCCCACTTTGTTATGCATTTGTCATGATCCTGGTGGTTGGTTTGAAGCATCAACTGACACTACTGCCGCCAAATTAGTTACATTTTTGCCAGTGATAGACTGTATCAAATATGAGTGACTGACTATCATAAATGATACAGAGCCACCTCCCCGACAATAGTGCCGGGACAGTTTGTTAATTTTTGGACCCCAATTCTTATATGAGACGATTATTCCGTGATCCAGGGGATGAACAAGTGATGTCAGAACGTTGGTACTCTATTCAGTTCAGCTCTAGCTCTTATCTTTATCTAGTTTTTCATTATGTCAACAAGTAACCATTGGTCTAAAGATACTGGTAATTAAATGAGGTATTTACTGGGATATCCAATTAATTAAGCTACTTAATCTGGAAGGAAGAAATTGTTTTTATTGTTATTTATGTGAATTGAAATTGTATTGTATCCAGGCATGAAATGTCTTCATTTTAGGGGCAAAGCCACTTGGCCTTTGGTGTTGTCAATTCTTTGAGGGCACAAAGGCTAAATGCCAGGGCAGGAAGGCCATCAAATAAAACAAGATTTTAGTCCATTGAAAGAATTTGTTGAATTTAAGGGTTAGGGATGATACCCTATTCTGCAGTGAAATAGATAAATGATGGTATTGTAGCGGCCCCTTTAAATGTGGCCGGATGTCACGTGTTGTTGTTGGCTTTTGCCGCGACTTTGGGGGGAAGTCATTCCAGGGTGTTGTTGTTACATGGCATAGCTACTGTCTGTGCTACGCTCTGAGAGATTACATGCTATTATTCATGCTGAAAGAGCCTTTAATAAATGTGACGCTAAACTGTTGGATACGTCTCTGCCTCCGATTCCTGAGATCATCAAAGTATTTACAATCTGCCATGCTCAGCCCTGCACCAACAAAGTCACTGGATTGGTTTAAAGATTTCAGAATCTCAACAAAAAAACATTGGTGTACATGACAAGAAAGACACCAGTGTCTACTTATTGACCAGAAAGAGACAAATGAGAAAGTGGTACAGTCAGCTGGAGAGCTGGGGCATTAAGGCCACAGTGGCCTCAGGTCATGCCATTGGTTTGAGGGGCACAAGGCCAAACTGAGGGGCAACGGCGGTCCTGGCCCTCATGACCTCCATGAAATTCCTGCCCTGATTGTATCGCAACCTGAATGTCTTTTCGAGAATGAATGATGGTTTGACAAACAAACATCTGTCACATTCTTAATTACGGGTTTACACTGATGAAATTGGATGTGATATACAGTATGTATAAAATCCCTGCTCTGACATCACACTCGGACATCACTGTGATGTCATGGGAACCACTCTAACAGAATCCCTTTTATGCCCATGTATGGAGATCCCTGATGTCATCAATATTAAGTCTTACTAGTATGTATACTAGCATATATATATATATATATATATATATATATATATATATATATATATATATATATATATATATATATATATATATATATATATGAGAGCAAATTGCATGTGGTATGATTAAATCCATTCTGACAAAATGATGTTGCGGGTATTATTGCAATCAGGCTTAAAAAGACCAACACACTGTATCCGTGTATGAAATCTGCCGCTTCTTAGAGTTCTACTAGAAAGCCTTTGTTCAAGTGTATTTGCCTTGGAGTAATAAACAGTCTAATCAAAGCCTGTTCCCCCTGAAGAATACTGTTAATGAGCTGCAGCATTCTCATGCTGTCTACTGGGTATCTGTTCTAATAATCACCACTAAAAAGACTTTGCATTTTCAGAAGAGGAGACAAATGGAATGTAACGACAATAACACTGCCTGTGATGATGCACATTATTCCAAACGCTGAAGGATTTAAAGATGACAATATTTGTATACAATTAATTGCAAAATTACTTTTGTTTTATTATTAAGGGTTTACTAATGTCGCAAAATAATGTATGGAAAACGATCCCTCTGGCATTCGTTTTTGGGGACATGTTTTATTCCTGCTTCTGTTCAGACTGAATTATATACACTAGTCCTTGCTCGTTGTTGTGGTGTGTACTGAGGTGAAAGTATCGGCTTGTAGGATAGAAGGATTTAGGTGGTTTCAGCATGCGGCTTGTAGGATAGTAGGCAAATTAGGGCACTGTTTCAGCATGCATATAAGACAGACATCAGACAGACAGACAGACAGACAGACAGACAGACAGACAGACAGACAGACAGACATTCGGTTGTTTATTATGTAGGATGTAAGATGTATTTCCTTTTAGGAAAATGTAGACTGCCTATGTTTGATTTGGTTGGTTATGTAGAAAGAAAGAAAGAAAGAAAGAAAGAAAGAAAGAAAGAAAGAAAGAAAGAAATAATAGGTCAGATATGTCAAAACCCCTATATAATAAGAGCAACATCAAATAAGGTGTGTGGATACAATAGTTTGACTTGACACTCGATACTGCACCAGATCGCTGGCATAATTCATTTCTCATAGTGAAATGGTGGACAGAGAACACAGCCAGCAAAATAGGAAAAGTGCTACTTTCTCACTAAATCACAAATATATAAATTGCTCTACCACTGGGGTTTCATGAAGATAACGGCTAGCTGACATAGCCAATAACCAAAGTCAAGCCAAGAGTAAAATAAATAAATAAAAAGAAATCCAGCTATCACTGCAATGTAGCCTATACACTTTTTTTTTTTGCAATGTGCAACAAAGTAAAATAGTTCTCAAAGCTGTACTATGTATAAATAAAAAAATCACACCCAGTGTGAAGTGAGCGGTGCTATTAAGTTAATTTCATTAAGCTTCCTGCAAATCTGGGCCAATGTGAATGTGGCCATATAAACAGACACCAATAGACTAATGATAGTCCGGACAGATTGATTGATTGATTGATTGATTGATTGATTGATTGATTGATTGATTGATTGATTGATTGATTGATTGATTGATTGACTGATTGATTGATTGATTGATTGATTGATTGATTGATTGAAGAATTTATTAGAAGTTTGCATAGGAAAAGGTACAGTTTCATGACAGTACAGTTCACTGGTACACGGTCAACAAGCCTTTGGGCTTGTTTCAATTGGGGTCCTTTTTAACTCGTATAACATTGAATGACAGACAAATAAAACATAGTACTATGCAAAAAAAAAAAGGTTTACCAGTTTCGAGTAGCAGCCACATGTAAGTGGCTTTCAGAGCGGTTGGGATTTACTCTCCTTTAAGGCTTCAGTAGGGCGTTCCACATTTTAGCGCCATAGCAGTAGAAATATGTAACCCTTTGTTTGAGCCAAATCTGGGTTTGACGTGCCTCTGGTGTTATAATAAACATCCTTGACGTTTAAGTATTTTGTGAGGTACTATCTTAGTGGTGTAGTGTATCCTGTACACCAGGCCCATTGCAAGATGCTGTACTCTGTCAGCTACCGTGAGCCACCCCACGCATAAAAAGTGATCAGTGGTAAGGTGAACCTGAGATGGAAGGTTGAGAAGAAGCCTAATCAGTTTGTTTTGGGCAGTTTGGAGCCTTGTTTTTAGGGCATTTGAGGCATTGCGATACCATACGTGGACTCCATAATCAAAGTGGTGCTGAATGAGTGCTCTTGCTAGAGTCTTCAATGTATTTTTACTGACCAGCGGTCAAGTTGATAGACACGGGACAAACAGACAAAGCCAGATGTTTATGTTTATGTTGTCCTGTAATCTATTGAGACATTTAGATTGTGTGACATGACAAGGTCATGTCTCACCGAAACTGTCAAAAGTTTGACTGAATTTAGATTTTTGATCAAGATTACATGTATCCCCTGTCGGCCGGCTCTATTAGCTCAATGGTAAACTATTCAGCACCGGGTTCAAATCCGGTCTAGAAGAGGAATGTTAAACATGTGCGGCATTAAGTGGTTAATCGAAAAATACATTGTTCGATTCATGAAAAGAGTATCTGAAAATAATCTATAGTTTCAGCCCTATACTATGCTGGTGTCGGCTCGCCCAACCAAGTCTAAGGGTGCATTCGGATATCCAACACTGAGCGCACTGGCATATAACTGGCCAATACAAAGTGTGCTCCCGGTGCGCATTTACGAACGCACTCTTTATCAGGCATAACAGACAGTCCAGTGTGGTTGGTTGACTGTGTGTCCAGTCAGTGCAGTGTGTTTGGTTGACTGTGTGTCCAGTCAGTGCAGTGTGTTTGGTTGACTGTGCTACATAGAGGGTAATAGTACATGATGGAGCACACAGTGTCTGTGAATTGTTGGTGAACTGTCAGGTCAGAGGCAGAAAGTCAATCTGGCAGCTGCATGAGGGCAGGTTATTGGTAGAGAAAGACATATCCAGCTTGTTAAATGCTTCTTGTCCAGACTGATATTTCTGGAAACCATAGAGCTGTATTTGGCTGCTGACCCCTATCTGAAAATAAATGTGTGTCAGTGTACCCATAAGAGAAGATTTGTGATACTACTGGCACATTTTCCTGTGGACTCCCTGGAACCCTCTCAAGGACCCCCGGGGGTCCCTGGTCCCCACTTTAAGAACCACTGGATCTGGAGAAAATAGAGAGGAGTTACAATTCCTTCAGTGTTGACATCAGTCACAGTCCTCCAATCAGTGGATAAAGACGACACAAGTAACACATCCACCACGACTAGATTGGACTTCAATATCTTGTGGATTGGGGTCAGAGCTCAGAAATTGTTCTTTCACTGCTGTGTATGTCAGAGAAGAGCAGTCACCCTGTCTGTAGGCGTTTTAAAGTTAATGGCTGAGATCAATTCTTAGCCTCGGCTGCCTTCTTGTGCTTTGCCTTATAGACAGTGGTGGAAGAAGACGTGCTCGGAGGAGGGCTGTGGACAGTTCAGAAACCTGCTTAGCCGTGACCTCATCGGTAAGCAGGTTTGCTCATTTCAAACAAGATTCTTTATTGTCTCCACCAGCCGAAGGCATGGGGTAGAGTATGTTTTCGCCCCTGTCTGTCCGTCCGTCCGTCTGTCCGTCCGTCCGTGCGAGCGTGCGTGCGTGCGTGCGTGCTTCCAGTTTGTTACCAGCTAATCTCCGGCGCCGTTGGCTTGGTCACGGTGAAACTTTGCACACACACTCCCTGGATGCCAATTCAGAACCTCTGCCCCACATTTTTCAAATGGCCCTGTTCTAGCGCCACCATGAGGCCGATGTTTGCGAAACACATTTCTGTACACTACTCTTAGAGATTTTGTCCACAAATCCTACAAATCGGTAGACAGTATATCTACAGTCATGTGATCAACATGGATCTGTACGATTTTCCATATTCCATCCTGATTGGCTTGGCTTCCAAAGTTTGCAGGATTGCTCCGTTTTGAACAAAATGCCTCAAATCATGAACACAGCCTGCAATCTTGGTGAAATTGGGTGCGCACGTTCCCACTCGGCCGAGGAAGAAATGCCATTTCAAATTTCTCAAATCAGCCTCATGGTGGCGCTATAACAGGGCAATTTGTGTTTTTACCTTTAACTCCACCGATAAGTGGGAAACTTTGTGAGCGCACTCCCTAGAGGCTAAGGATAAACCTTTGGCCTGCATTTTTCACATTTGCCTTTTATAATGCCACCAGGAGGACAACTTATGTAAAACACATTCTTTGCTTTTACTCCATCAGATTTTCTCCAACAATCATGCAAATCGATACACGTAACAGTATCTCTATAGTCATGTGATCAAGTCCGATCCGTCTGATATTTCATATTCAAACCTTATTGGCTAATATTGGCTTCCAAAGTTTGCAGGATTGCTCCGTTTTTGCAAAAAATGCCTCAAATCATCAACACACTTTGCGATTACCGTGAAATTTGCCACACATATTCCCACTAAGTCAAGGAACAAATGCTACCCTTTTCACATTGGCCTGTTATAGCACCACCAGGACGCCTGGCCATGGTGGAGACCTGTGCACTGTTTCTAGTTTTCTTTGTGAAATAAAATAGATAAAAAAGTGTTCCCATGTAGTTATGATTAGTCACATAAGGCTCTTGTTAAAGGTGATACATCATGCATTTAAAAAGTATTTATGTCATATTGTTTATGTCCCAAAAACGTTTTTCAAAAGGTTTGAGGCTAAATTTCCACTCCTGAATAGAGAGCCTCTCTCATTTTTAAATGGCTCTCAGAGCATTTTCAGCTGCAGTACCACCTTTGGCCTGAACTGCGCTACCCCCCCCAAATCTTTTTGAAAAAAAAAAAAAAAAAAAAAAAAAAACTACTTTTAACCAAGCCCCCAGAACCCTGGGGGCGCTTTGAAGCAAAAAGTAGATGGTGGCCGTTTGAGGTACTGCAGTTGGGTCTACTATTCATACAGTTAGTTCAGTTGAGGCAGATAGCCCCCCGCTACCCCCGCCTCCCCGTTTCTCGCTCCCTGACCGTCGCGATTGGCTCAGAAGCCAAATAGTAGACCCACTACGTCACTTTTCAGAGGCTTTTCAAACGCGGAAGTACGCTTCATGCGCTGGGTGAGCAACTCAATGCAAGTGGACGGGCGGGGATATCAGTTGCCCTCTCTATTCTTATTATAACTCTATGCTTTTAACCTTCGCCTTCTCAAAACCAGAGAAAGACACAACGGTCAGAAATGGGACTTTGTGAGGATAGAAGGTGCTAGTGGGACCCCAAAAAAAGGTTTTAAAATAGGAAAAGTGAAATTTCATGGTGTATCACCTTTAATACTTTTGTTATTAAATCCTATAATAAAATTGCCTAGAGCAAGGGTCTTCAACAGGGGGTCCGGGACCCCTAGGGGGTCCTCAGAGTTACTACAGGGGGTCCTCCAAATCTTTGTGTGATCAACGCCTCGCGCTGCGAGGCATTGTAGATCGGCTATTTTTGGCAAAGAGGTTTGGTGTAGAGGGGAAAAAGAGCAGACCAAGTACAGAGTAAAAGGTCAAGTTTATTAAGCATTGACGGTTCAAGTGGTTAAATATCTGAAAACACAAATTGACATGAATCCAAAATACACTGATGATTGTGCTGTCAAACGATGAAACGATATGGAATCTATGAAAAGGTTGTGGGGGTCCCTGCTTCATCTCTTTCTCAACTAAGGGGTCCTTGGCCTTAAAACATTGAAGACCCCTGGCCGGACAGACGGACGGACAGATGCTGGGCGGACGGAGAGTGGGTGGGTGGTAGATGTCACAAACGTAACATGCAGACATGCGAGGCGCACCGTTGCTCCGATCCACACCTAACTTGGCACCAGCACTGGTCAGGGGTCTGCAATCAGAACAGCCACACCAGGGTGGGCCCCAGGGATATGCACTCTTATAAATGGCCCTGGGTGCCACGCGCGTACCATCGCTCTTATCCGCAGCAAACTACTGTAGCTACAAACACGGTCTGCCATCACAATAGCCACACCAGGGGTCCCTGCTTGTTTTTTAGTTTTTTTTAATAGCCATGGCTAAAATCTAAAATGACACAGATACTTTCTTGGTTTAATTCAGGGACTTGTTCACTGATGTTACTATACTTTCACAATGTTCCTGAATCCTGATTGTGTTCAGGCTATTTTTATGTATCTCATTCCATGTCATTTCCAGCATGCATTTAAACTGTAATTCAAAATGCTAAACTAGGACCATCGATTGACTAGCGATGTATTATTCATCCAGAATTATCCGACCGGACAACAAGCAAGGCCATTTCACAGATGGTAATTTCCTTAATTCCGTTTAACGAGGTTCCGTTTAACGAGGCTTTCATTGTATTGGATTAAAAGGTAATAAAATGCATCTGTTCAGCCGATTTACCAGCTCAAAACATGATGCGTTTCAACACATTGTGAGTTTGTAGATCAGCTATTTTCTCCAAATGTTTGCCTATTATGACAAGCCCAGAATACGGACCTACCCATGCTTCGACTTCAATCAAACATATCGTTGTTGTCGGGTGAAAACCTTGTATATCCAAAACCGTTCGTTTTGTTTATCATTTTAAGAATGATTTAAACGAGTGAAAACAGCCGATCTACCAGCACACAACACCTTGCACTGCGAGGCATTGTAGATCTGCTGTTTTCACTCCTTTTCTGTGACGGCCTTGTATGATGAAGCAGGGCTTTACTTTGCCAAAGATTGTACAAATTTGAAACTTGGAGATACGAGGTTTCCACCCGACAACGACGATATAGTGCTTGTACGGTATATCGAACGGGCACTTCACTACACCAAAGAACTATTCTTATGATTTCTAGAGGAAAACAATATATCAGAAAATTGGCTTTTTCCCCCTCCCATATGCAATATTTCCCCCACTGCCACTGCCTCTTTAATTCTACTGCCATTTTTGTAAAGCTCTTAAATGTCAAATAATATATGTGTTATAAAATTGAATGAGGCATTTAAAAGAGTCTGGAACTGCAGGAGCTCACAGGTCCAGCATGACTTCGGGGGTGAATAGTAATAAGGATAGGATCCTCAGAATTCTGGAGAGAGAGAGTGAGAGAGAGAGAGAGAGAGAGAGAGAGAGAGAGAGAGAGAGAGAGAGAGAGAGAGAGAGCGAGAGCGAGAGAGCGAGAGAGCGCATGCACGATCAGTGGTGGTAAAAATACCACAGTTTTTTTTACTGAAATAAAAGTATCAATACTGCAATGAAGAAATACTCTGTTAAGTAAATGTCCAGAATTAAAAATGTACTTGATTGAGTAAAAGTACAAAAGAATTGGCATCAAAATATACTTTAAGGGCATGCTCAGGAGGGACACATGGAGCACAGCTGGAAACTCTCAGGTGATTACTTTAACATTTAGAAGCTTTCATTGATTTAGAGCTTACAGGTAGTTTGCAATTGTATTGAGTTAGCTAGTTCTGTATAACTCTCAGGTGATTAAGGTAGTTTGCAATTGTACTGAGTTAGCTAGTTTGGTATCTATGGGAGCTTTTTAGCTGTAAACCCCATTGTTTCTGATCTGACTCTGTGAGTGGCTGGCCTGTTCCCACTTCCTCCCCCCAATGAGCATGTCACACTGCTTATAAAGGGAGGCATTGGAGTGGCATGCACAGTCATGGCTCAGGAGGGACACATGGAGCACAGCTGGAAACTCTCAGGTGATTACTTTAACATTTAGAAGCTTTCATTGATTTAGAGCTTACAGGTAGTTTGCAATTGTATTGAGTTAGCTAGTTCTGTATAACTCTCAGGTGATTAAGGTAGTTTGCAATTGTACTGAGTTAGCTAGTTTGGTATCTATGGGAGCTTTTTAGCTGTAAACCCCATTGTTTCTGATCTGACTCTGTGAGTGGCTGGCCTGTTCCCACTTCCTCCCCCCAATGAGCATGTCACACTGCTTATAAAGGGAGGCATTGGAGTGGCATGCACAGTCATGGCTCAGGAGGGACACATGGAGCACAGCTGGAAACGGCTCTGACCACCGTGTGGTCTCCATGAGGGTACGACTGAGCCTCAGGGTCCCCAAGCCAAGCCCCAAGATTCGGCATGACTGGAAGGCATTCACGACCAATCCGGGCCTCCAAACCAGGTACTCGGAGGAAGTCAGGAAGCGCTTTCGGCAGCTGGATAGGGGAGAGGAGCCCAGCCGTGAATATGGGAGATTCATCACAGCGAATGAGGAGGCGACCAGACTATGCGTGCCAGTGCTGAACAGAGTAAGAGCACCACCACGGTCCAGACACCCGAAGGTTGTAGCAGCACGAGGCAGGATGGAGGAAGCACGACTCAACTTTGAGCGTGAACCAACAGAGGAGGGTCGCGAGACACTGAACGAGGCCAAACAGTCTCTCTTCAGCACCTACGACGCCATCAAAGGGGAAGAAGTGATGGAAAGTGTGCGAAGAGTGCAGGCAGCGCAAGGTGAAAGGCAATACGGGGAGGCCTGGAAGGTAATAAATGAGATGACAGGGCGGAAGAGGGCCAAGGAGGGCCAGGTGGAGGGACACAGTCCAGAGGAGAGGGTGGCAACATGGTTCGACCACTTCCAGAGGCTCCTGGGAACATCAGTGGAAGAGGGAGAGGAGGAAAACATACCGACAGTCCTCCAGGGCCTGAACATCGACGATGGACCCTTCACAATCAGCGAGCTCGCCAGGGCAAAATCCACCCTAAGAGAGGGAAAGAGTGCTGGGCCGGATGGCATACCCCCAGAGGTCTTGAAGAACTGCGACCTAGACAACCTCATCCTAGACTTTTGCAACAATGCTCTACAGCACAACAAGCAACCTGAAATATGGTCTCTGTCTAATATCATCCCGGTGCCTAAAGCTGGAGACCTCTCAAAGCCAGACAACTACAGAGGCATCAGCCTGACATGTATCACTGCTAAGGTCTTCAACCGAATGATACTGAACAGGATACGGCATGCCATCGACCCTCACCTGAGAGAGAACCAAAATGGTTTTCGAGAGGAGAGAACAACCGTAGCACAGATCCTGGCATTAAGGAGATTAATAGAGGAGGTGAAAAAGAACAACCTAGCAGCTGTACTGTGCTTCATTGACTTCAAAAAGGCTTTTGATTCTATCCACAGAAGCAAGATGGTGAAGATCCTTGAGGCCTACAATGTCCCTCCCAACATTCTCCGGGCTATCGAGACCATGTACGCAAAAACAAGGGCCAAAGTGGTGACCCCAGATGGCAGCAGTGAGGTGTTTGACATCCGAGCTGGGGTAATGCAAGGAGACACCCTAGCCCCCTACCTCTTCATCATAGTTCTAGATTATGCGCTCAGGAAAGCCATAGGGGGACGGGAACAAGAGCTTGGCTTCACGCTAACACCAAGGAGGTCAAGACGGCATCCCGCAGTAGTTCTGACAGACCTGGACTATGCGGACGACATCAGCCTGCTCTCCGACAGCATGGAACAAGCACAAGAACTCCTGAACAGGGTGGAGATAGAGTGTGCCAAAGTTGGTCTCAGGCTAAACGCTAAGAAAACTGAGGTTATCACCTATAACCTACCTGATCACTCACCTCTGACAACAACAGAAGGAGCTGTGTTGAAGGAAGTCAAGGACTTCAAGTACCTGGGCGCATGGGTCGACTCAACTGAGAAAGACCTTAAAGTAAGGAAGGCACTCGCTTGGAGGGCCCTGAACGGCATGAACAGTGTATGGAACTCTAACCTCCCCCGCCAAATCAAACTTAGCTTCTTCTTTGCAACGGTGGAGTCTGTTCTCCTCTATGGCAGTGAATGCTGGACCCTGAAGCCAACCCTGCAGAAGTCTCTAGACGGGTGCTACACTAGAATGTTGCGTGCAGTACTCAACATCAACAGGAGTGCACATGTTACAAACGAGAGCCTGTATGAGGGAATACCAAAGGTAAGCGAGAAAATTGCCACCAGAAGAATGAGACTAGCAGGACACTGCCAAAGACACCAGGAGCTTCCAGCCAGCAAATTGGTACTGTGGGAGCCAACACACGGGCACCGGCCGCGAGGACGTCCCACAAAAACATACGTGGACATACTCAAGGAAGACGTAGGGACACAGAACACCAATGAGCTGGCCAGATGTATGGAGAACCAAGATGACTGGAAACAACGATGGAGGGCTCGTCTGAGGACGACCTAGATAGATAGAAGGGCATGCGGTCACACAGCCCTTTTATGGATGGATTCTGCCAGTGCATGGGAATGTTTTTTTTTTTTTTTAGAAATATGCAAATGGAAACAAACTATTCGGCGCAGCAGGGAGTTCAGTCAGTGCCCGGCCTCGACTCGACCCGATACACGGTTTTACGGAACCAACGCAAAACGTTCGGAATCTCCGTATGCGAGCTGATGTCTGACATCAGAGTTTTCCGGACCGGCACTGTGACTGCATAGATCTCCATATATGGGAATAAAATGGATGCAGACAGACAGATACAGATATCTCCATATATGGGCATAAATGGACACGGGCAAACAGATGGTTAAAGATCTCCATATCTGGGCATAAAATGGATGCAGATATGGGCATAAATGGACACAGGCAAACAGATGGTCAAAACGGGTCCTATGACAACAGGTATAATGGGGTTTGCATTAAAGGGGGAACCGGCACTGTCTGCAACAGTCAGAGGCACAGACAGATAGAGAGATCTCCATAATGGGCATAAAGGGACACAGACAAACAGATACAGAGATCTCCATATATGGGCATAAAATGGATGCAGACAGATACAGATATCTCCATATATGAGCATAAATGGACACAGGCAAACAGATGGTCAAAACGGGTCCTACAGAGATCTCCATAATATGGGCATAAAATGGACGCAGACAGACAGATAACTCCATATATGGGCATAAATGGACACAGGCAAACAGATGGTCAAAACGGATCCTATGACAAAACAGGTATAATGGGGTTTGCATTAAAGGGCGGGCCTACTTGATCACACTACAGCGTCACACAAAACTATATCTGCAAGCTCGCAATCGAGCTTACGTATATCTGCTACTTTTGATGCTTTAGAATTTTTATCCTGAAAAGTTGCAGTTTTGGACATAATGAGGTTTCCATCCGACAGAGACGATATCTGCGTGTAACCACAAGCTGTATATCAAACACCGACTGACCCATCCACTTCAAACATGGCTGTGCTCATCCCAAGGACCCCAAAGGACTGCTGAGTGAAGTCAGTCAGATCAGCATGTTGTCCAGAAAACAATCCATAAAATCCTCTGTATCCGACTGTCGGTGTCACTTTAGTTCCCCTTACGGAGGTCCCTGAAGTCATTAATATGATGTCATAGGACTGACATCATAGCTTGGCCTCCAAGCACTATGATGATGGTTGCAGCACTAAGTTCTCTGACAACGTTTACACGGGTATTGCGTAGCCGTTGGGGCACACGGTCCTCCAGTGGGTCCTAGTAAAAACCAATGACCACAGAGGGGGGTTAGTTAGAAAAAGCAGAGCTCATGGATTTCCCCCATCGCCCCCACAAGCTACCCTGCATACAGTGATGCAATGGCATGTCAGTAGAGAGCTGACACTTTATTGCTACTGTTTTTATTAGTTTTATGTCACCCTACTGACAAGAGGCCGATACTGTAATTAAGAATGCGTTCTTAACCCGTTCAATACAAGAAAGCATCTGTGTCATGATAGATTTTAGCTACGTACTAGGCTATAGCACATTGGTTCTCAAAGTGCTGTCCGCTGTATGGAGTCCACAGTAAAAGTAGTTGATAATACCGTCACTATAATTTAACCATTTTAAGCATGTTTTATACTTTGGCTATTCAAAAATAGCAGATATACAGTACAAGCTCATAGACCATCACTTTGTGCCGTGCCATGAGCTTGTAGATCTGCTATTTTGGCGGAATCGTGAAAGTGTGTGAAAACTGTGGATTTAGAAGACATTTTATAGACTCGGCCTCAGGTCTTGATGGGTTAAATCAAATAATATAAAGGTTAAACAAACGAATCAGACAGATTAATCCCGGTCGAGGACTGTGTGTGTGTGTGTGTGTGCGCGCGCGCGTGCGTGCGTGCGTGCGTGCGTGCGTGTGTGTGTGTGTGTGTGTGTGTGTGTGTGCGTGTGTGCGTGTGTGTGCATGTTTGTGTGTGTGTGTGTGTGTGTGTGTGTGTGTGTGTGTGTGTGTGTGTGTGTGTGTGTGTGTGTGTGTGTGTGTGTGTGTGTGCACGCGTGTTATACGTAGTTTAGTGACTGCTGTAGCAGTCACTCAGTGCCCATGGATATTCTCCACACTGTCCTAATTCAATATCAGCGTGGCAAAACTCGCTGCGCTGCCACCCTCAGTCATTTTTATCGGATCAATGGCCAAATCGACCCGGACAAGAATCGAAAGGAAGACTCTTATGCTCGAAATTCAATCAAAAATCAAGAGCTACTTCAGCAGAGCTCGAGTTAGGATTGATCCGTTCATATGAGGTGTGCACTGCAACACTGACGAGGAGCTACCACCTGGGGCTTCTAAGGGGAAAACGTCAATACCGTGCTGAGCATGAAAAAAATATCGTAAAAATACGAGTAATCATTCATATGTTTAAAACGCTTGAGGGCCCGTGCACCAACATTTTAAAAGTGGAACAACCAGGAAACTTTGGCTAAATTCTGAAGGATGTAAAATAAATAATACTTAATAAATGTGTTCCCCTACTATTATCTTTGACTTATAGTTCAATAGCCTGTAGCCACACAGGTAGCCTGGCAGTGCCCTTCAACTGAGTTATTGCTGCCATCTAAATGTATTATATGGAGTTAAAATTATGATTAGGCAATGAGCCAGGTTTTCTTTTTTGTCTTTCTTTCCATAACACAATATACAGTAGTCACATGTCAATGGCTTTAGCAGCTCAATATAAGTACGGAAGGCAGTCACAGCCACACGGGATTACTGTAAATTGCTGTGAAGATGAAAGCTGTGGCCTCCGAGCCAGGCAGGACAGTAATTCACCACTCCATTCCTATTATAGGCTTTTCATTTCTTCCATTTACTTGGTGCGGACTATACAGGAGTAAAGTATTCATCATCGGTGCACCGCGGCCATCTGCCTGCGCATCGGCTCTGCCAACAATGAAGGCTTCCAACAAATACCAGGACTCAGTCAAGCTTTAAGTAAAAATAACAGAGCCGGTTTAAACTTTATTGCGTCTATTGTCTTCACCTAATGGAGCAAACAAAAGCTCCCTGCCTGCATAAATGACCTCCCTGTGCCAACCTAATTAGAGCATCACACCCAAATGTGAAACTAATCCTGGATTCGTGAGATTAAAGAAGTTGTGCATTGTGGCATCGGAGGAAGAATAATAATCTGGTAGACAGACTCTCCCTTTCATTCCTGGATGGCGGAATGCAAATGACCTGTATTTGCATAATCTTCCCACCATATGAAAACATAATCAAATACCATCGCCTCCCATTAATATTCAATTAACTGTTATTTATGCAAAGTCATGCAGTTAAAATAATTAATAGCAAAGAGATGACAAAAGGACTGTGCAGGGAGAGAGAGAGGGAATTTAATTGTGTTCAGTCCCTTTGTTAATTTAATCTATTTGGTTTGCTTATAGTGTGTCCTGCCTGCGGCTGCTTTACTTTACAGTAGTCATTACCTTATAAGGTGTTAATGCATCAATTGATGATGTCATCAGTGGGCATGGAGCATGGACCATAATCTGGTCCATAGCGTTAGAGACTCTTTGGGCATTTGTTTCATATCGCCGGTAGCGCAGTCTCTTGACTTCAGAACACACTTTTGCTACTCACCAAAACAAAGAACCTGCAGGGACTATATACAAAGACACTTTGTGTTGACTCTCAGCACCCCACCTTCCGTGTAAAATACACTTTTTGGCCAGAAAAGAAAATATTCCACCGGACGCAGTTACTATCAAGACCTCCACCGGCTGTCTGTCAGTAAGTCAGTCTGCCCGTCACGTCACACTTTTCCCCTACTCATATCTCCGCCACCGTTGCTCCGATCCATGCCAAACTTAGCACACACAATCCTTGGCTGCCAAACCACAACCTCCACCCCTAATTTCTCACATGGCCCTCTTCTAGCGCCACCATGAGGCAGATTCTTGCAAAACACATCTTTAGACACTGCTCCTACAGATTTTGCCCTAAAATCACGCAAAGTGGTACACAGTATCTCTACAGTCATGTCATCAACATGCATCTGTCCCATCTAGCGCCACCATCAGGCCGATTTTTGCTAAACACATTTTTGGACTCTGCTCCTACAGATTTTGCCCTAAAATCACGCAAAGCGGTATCTCTAAAGTCAAATCATCAACATGGATCTGTCCCATTTCCCATATTCCCTCCTGATTGCCTACCATTGCCTTCTAAAGTTTGTGTATGCAACCTGACGGTCGCTTATCTGCCGATTAGGGAGTCTTACTGGTTTTTAGTTACTCCAGTGCACTGGAGTAATAAAACATTAAAATCTTCTTTGTTTTGGTGAGTAGCAAAATAACTCTTGACGCTCTGGACCAGAGCTAATAACCTAATGCTCTGTCGTATGAAGGTGCCGTGCACCAAAAAGAAAAAATGCTTATGGAAGCATTGCATTGTTCGCTTGTTGATCTGCTATTGTTGTTGTGTACGATATGAAGTGTGTACTGCAAGTCGACCTACAGCAGTCACATCAGCAATGATGCAAGTCCATGATACCCAGAAAAAGAAATAAAAATCTAATAACACAGAAATCAAAAATTATATAATATCCCCATTTGCTTATTTTGGAGGTGGGGGGTAACGAAGGTGATCACTTCTCGCCTGTCTCAGGGAGAAGTGATAACTCCGCCTCTGGCCTCCTGAAAGGTGAATTTTCAGGGCAGTTTTGAAGGAGGCCAGCGAGCCACATGTTTTAAGGGAAGGGGTCAAGGAAGGAATTCCACACCTGGGTGGCAATGTTGTAGAAGGAGAATTTACCCATATTTGTCTTATGGGTGGGTGTTACGAGATCCTTGTTTGCGCTCCCTCTAGTATTGTGGCTGTGGGTGTTGCTAATTTTGATCTAAGAAATACGTTCATAAATAGCATTAAAACAGTTAAAAAGATATGTGCACTATTTACAGTTTAAGAAGTTATTGTGAAACATTATTATCGTTGTTTTTCTGCATATTTCACATACATTTGTTGTGGATTATTTTACTTTTATTTAGTAGAAGACTATATGTTTTCTTGTGAAAGAGTCAACAATAATTTTGAAGATTTATTTGGTGATTTGGCTTTCTGCTGAGATAAAATATTCACCCACACCACCATGTTCTAATTGATTATGTAACATCAGATGAAATGGAAAGAATTGAACACCAACAGATCAGACATTGCAATTGTTTTTTAGTAGCAATGTCAATAGCCTACAAAGACCACCAAGCCCTCTGTGGCCTTGATTGTGCACATTTTTGGGATGGGATGGGGTCTCTAAATGTTCTCCCCCAGGGGAGCACTGCAAAGTTAGCAACCCCACAGTTTATAATGAGACTGAAGTTCCTGGAACACCTGCAGACTATTATCAGCATATTATATCAGAGAGTAGAGTATTAACCCATGTATGCCTCCGTTGAGGAAAGGAAATCGGGCACCCATCCAAAAGGAGTTCAGTTATTAAATGTAGGTAAATGCCAGGGAAATTGCAAGTGTAGTCGTGATTCTGCAGTTCCTCTGTGTAGCGATACGACGGGAGGATTAGCAGATTTAAAGTGGAATGTTAGCATAGATCAGGGGTCTTCAACAGGGGGTCCGGGACCCCTAGGGGGTCCTCAGAATTTCTCCAGGTGGGCCGTAACATTTTTGTGTGATAGGACCCATTTTAAAATGTATTATTTTTGATTAACCACTTGAACCCACATCCTTATTCTGAAACTTTTGCAGAAGATAGTCGATCTACAAGCTCACACACCTCACATGTTTTTGTCAAAAAAAGGATTGGTGTAGAGGGAAAAAGAGCAGACTAAGCACAGAGTGAAAGTGTATTATGTTTAAGGTTAAATGTCTGAAAATACACACATTAACATCAGCTAGGGGGTCCTTGGCCTGAAAAATGTTGAAGACCCCTGATTGAACTCCACTTGAGCCCAGCATCCCTATTTTCGGGGAAACATTCGCCAAAAAATAGCCAATCTACAAGCTCACAACAAGTGGCAAAAGACAATGCGTGGATCGGCAATTTTTTGCTGAAGAGATTTGGTGTAGGCGGAAAAAGTATACTGTACAAGTAAGTTGCGACACAGGTCCATTTCACTAAGATTACAGGGTTTAAAGAATTCAGAACATTCCATCGACACCCCAGCAGCCATACTGCACATGATAGGGAGCACATGCCACATGGGAGGGAAAAAAAGGCCTTATCAGCGAATCCCTGGTTCAATTCCCGGTCATCTCCCCTACTCGTTTGCTGCATTTCCTGTCTCTCTCAATGGTCACTGTCAATAAATCATTAATGAATAAATAAATAGATGAATAAAACAAAGTCGATGTTAAACCTATGGCCTTATCATCCTGGCGTCCCTGCAGGTTCTTTTTTTTTTTTTTTTTTTTTTTTTCTTAGTTGTTTTCTCCCATAATGAGCATTGGGTTAAAGCAGAGATGACCCGGTCCAGATGTGATGCTGGCCTGACCCATGCAGCCATAGCCTCTTCACAGGCCCTCCGCTGAATGTTAATGTGCACCTGTTATGTCCATACACAGGCTAAATGGATGACTTGTATACCCATTCAAAGAGCTGATCTGTAGCCTCTTTTGCCCACTCGTTCCCTTCGATTTCAAACTCTTTTTAACCCTTACACCCTACGTACTTCATTGGCCGGGGTACTCCAAGGGTCTATGATTCTGAAACATTTTCAAGGCAAGGACCCCTAAATTCTAAATCAAAATAGAAATCACGATATTTCTTTTTTAAAGCGTTAGAGTTGTTAAACTGATTTTGAGCCCCTGGAACCCCATCAAGGACCCCTGGGGGTCCCTGGACCACACTTAGAACAACTGGTAGGCCCTCTCCTTTCGATTCTACACAAAATCTCTTCAGCGAAAACAGTCAATCTACAAGCTCACAACACAATTTGTGAGCTTGTAGATCGGCTAAATATTTATCCTTGAATAGGAACGCTATGGTTCATGTAGATAAAGAGAGACATTCAGTCATACATCCAGTTTTCGGGAGTACAACCACGAGCTTTGAGCAGCGATCATTGCATCGCAGCACTTCTCAGATGTTATGTTGCCGGAGCACGTCTGCATCCCCGCTGTATGGGAAACTGTGGCCTTTTTCTTTTTCTGACACTTTTTCCCCCCAGCCTTTTTTCTTTCTTTATGTATTTTTTTTTCTTCCTTCCCAACAAATAAATCCTCTTAAGAGAGGCTTTCCAAAATAACATTATCTTCAAACAAACATTTCACTTTTAATCATTGCATTTCCTCCCATATACAATTCACCCTGGTATTGCAGGCCCTTTTGAAGCTGTCCGTGGGGAGTTGCTCCCCTGTGGCCCCAGTGCTTACACCAAAGCTTTTTCTTTCAAACCCCAGCTTTGAGTAAAGAAAGGAAAAATGGAAGGGAAAAAACAGCATAAGTCTCATAGGAAAATAGGTGGTGAACTGATGAACAATTCACCAGTGCACACCTGACAGGAATAGCAATTTGATCACCTCGTCTCGGCTCGGAAGCACGGAAACATGAATTCTCCTTGGACATGTGCAACTCATCTGATCATAATAATATTATGGTTGAGGTACATTAAAGCAGTGTGTGTGTGTGTGTGTGTGTGTGTGTGTGTGTGTGTGTGTGTGTGTGTGTGTGTGTGTGTGTGTGTGTGTGTGTGTGTGTGTGTGTGTGTGTCTCTCTCTCCCTCTTATACATGCACAAACACATACAGTACACACACACACATACACAAATACACACGCATGCACACACATACACACCTAACCACAGCACGTAGATCAGTGATTCTGAACCTGCTTCATGTCATGTTTGATACACATTTCCAACCTCAGGGACCCCAGTCTACGCTGTAACATGCTAATAGACCTCTAACCACATGGATTTGGTTCTATTTGTACACTCTCAGATTTAGAGTCAGAGTTAACCCGTTATTTCTTGAAAGGTTCAATTTGGAACCCCGGCGGTCCTCGGACCAGACATCAAGAGACAGTGACCAAAACCATATCCTAAACCAAACCTGAATATTGTCCTAATTGTAATCTTAGCATGAAAACATCTTGTTAAACCATAAAAAAGGCTATGATTTGTCAATGCACTTGAGACATTTGTCTCTCGTCGAAGGTATGGCAAGACAAGCACACACACACAAACACGCACATAGTCCCTCAGGGCTGTGGAAGTGTGGATGCATGCATTACTGTAAGTTGGCGTACATCCAGCAGTACTCATACATAAAGAAACATGAAGAGATGCCACATAATATACGACCACAGAAACACACTCACACACAGGGACGTGCTGGGACCCTGATTCAGCCCGGGAAAAAGAGTTGGAGATGCCTTCATTGCGCGCTATAGAGAGAGATCTCTCTCTATAGCGCTGCTGCTACTCAAAGATTTGCCATTTCAGATCATGACAAGTGACAAGCCAGTGGGCCAATTACTGTACATGAGTTATATGTCGTCGTTGTCGGATGGAAATGTCCAAAACTGTTTGTTTTATATTTATCATTTTAAAAATGATTTAAACTCGTGAAAACAGCCGATCTACAAGCACACAACGCCTCGCACAATTTACTTTGTTGGCCGCCCAGCCCCCAAAATGGAACGAAGGCCGACATTTTATTTTTATTTTTTTCCTAATGGCCGGCCTGGACCGGCGGGGAATGAACCAGCCGTTCGGGAGTTGTCCCGCTTTTCCCAATGGCCAGCACGTCCCTGCTCACACATATAAAACACACAAATGCACACACGCGCGCACACACGCGCACACACACACGCGCACGCGCGCGCGCACGCACGCACGCACGCACGCACGCACGCACACACACACACACACACACACACACACACACACACACACACACACACACACACACACACACACACACACACACACACACTTAAGGGCTCTATTTTGATTGTCTTAAGTACCAGCTCTTATGCCTTAACTTAAAGGTCTGTCCATACTGTCTCCGAACACCAAACTTTTCCTCAACTACAAAATGGCGTCACAAGAGTGAAAAAAAATGTTTCCAATGTACCGGTAAATAAGCCATAAGGCTTTCTTGGATCTCCTTTTAGTTGACCTTGTGCAGTGAACTGTACTGTCATGAAACTGTACCTTTTCCTATATATACAAACTTCTAATAAAGTCTTCAATCAATCAATCTAAACACGAGGAGGAGGGTGTCACATTAGCTCTTGAAACTGGGCCCCAGATCCTCAAGGCAGCCTCTGTCAGGCTCAGTACAATGTTAGCTACAGAAATGCGACTGAATAACAGTGATCTGACATTCTTTCTGAAGGGCAAGTAGCAGTTGTTCATTCAACGGTTTATTCCATCGCATTCAGTGAGTGCACCCCGCTATTGTATCAACACATTTTTCAAATTGTATTGCAAGCTAGCTACACACAGAGAGCCAATAGAGTCTATATTTGGGCCACGTGTAAGTTTAATGGTCTGAATAGTGTGTGTTTTACAGGAGAGTTAAATTCTTGCATAAATGGATGACACTGTCTGGGGACACTTAAATAAGCGGATTTTGAAAGCAGTTGCCGGAGTCTCCGCCCTATAAGACTGCATGGAAAATCAAGGTTCAATCAATCATACCAAAGACTATAAAATAATGGGACACAATGCATCCCTGCTTGGCACTCAGCTTCAAGGGTTAGATTGAGGTAAGTCACTGTGACATTAGCATCATGTCAAGGGGATGGACTTGAGGGCACGGTCGCACAGTCGGTAGTGCTGTCGCCTCACAGCTAGAAAGTTCCCTAATGTTAAGGAAACAGGAGATAGGCTCCTGACTTACTGTACGGGCCACCAGGCTCGCCAGCCATTTATTCTATGCTTTTACGATTTGTAGGTACCTTTACTATACTAGAGTATTTTCCAATTTCCAATACTTTTACTTCCACTACACCTCAGGCAAATATTGTACTTTTAAACCACTACAATTATTTGAAAATGTAGTTACAAGATACTTTATAGATTTGACTGTAGAAGTCGACTCTTGTGCGACTTCCGGCTGTGCGTTTAACCAATGCTGTGCGGAAGTCGCACGAGAGTCCCACGGACATTGCCGATCTAAAAGCTCTGTTTGTACACTGGCTATTTTCAGCAAAGAAGAAGTAAGAAGGCATCCCTATTTTGGCCCTGTCACTTTGTGTCAAAGGTGTCCAAATTCTTTCAACAATTAAAAAATGTGTGAAAGCTCACAGCATGTTGCATCATGATGTGTTGTGAGCTTGTGTAGCTATTTTTTACCATATTCTTTTTCTTAAGCAAATTCACAATAGAGGCCTGCAGACAGAGGCATGCCTTTGCGTGCTCTTAATGGAATGGATAAGTTCGGGAGCCCCTGCAGCAGTTTGAGCACTGTAGAAAATACATGTCATGAGAACAGCTTAGCAAATAACTGAAGCCATACCTGCGATCGCAATCACCATGCAACACCAAACACACGGTAATTCTCTTTCTACAGGGACACATGAGTTAATGGGAGAAGATAGCCTCCGTAATCATCGGGGTGAAGCCGTATCTGCAACAGGACACACACAAAAACACTGACCTAACACAGTGTTTGAAGTTATGATTTATGGATCAGCTGATATTATTCTTTGTTCTATTCACAGCGGTGAAGGCTGATAACGCTTGGCACAATAAACCAGATTAGAGGTGCGATTGGACACATTGCTGAGAATCTCCTGGCGTGTAATGCCGTTCCTCTCGACTCCAAACCCTGTAACAACGGACCCTTGATAATGTTATTGCGTGGTTCAAAAGCAGGGAAAGATAAGAGAAATGGGTTTCTTTAAGCCTCGCGCAGGCTTAACCTATGGCTCTACTTATAGCGAGTCTCAAAGAGCCAGACAACCCCTGTTGGATTTAGATTGTGTACAATAACTCAATACAGTATGATGGTTTAATATGTTCAAATATACACTGTTTGTGTTATATATGTGGGTGACGCCCAAAGTGATAGCATACATAATACTGTATGTATTTGCTTGCGAACCCCTATCAGAAAGTATTGTGTGCCAAAGAGAAGATCATGTGTTAATCATTTTCCACATTATAGGGAACCCACTTTGAGACCACTGCTATAGAGTGATTGTTCAGTAACAGGGTTCTAAAAAAAAATAAAGAAAGAAAAAAGAAATCAGGCCGGAATACCAATTGTATCCAATCAGGAGAAAAAACCCATACAGGATAAACAAAGAAACGTGGAATTGATGAAACAACAAAATATGCAGAGACAATTGGAACTGGAACACTATTTAATTTAATTTAAAATGATAATGATCTTTGTGGTGTTATCTCCCTTGATTGGATTAAATTGGCAACCTACCTGAAAATGTATTTTACCTGTATTTTTATTAAAGAAGCTGGAAAGCAGGCAGACCCCTGCTACTGAACAAACACTCCATAGAACAATGACTAGGCCTACTATCAGAATATAGAGCTTTAACTTCTGTTTAGTATCATGATACACTCCATTTCTGTGGGGTTTCATCTTCCTAAATCCATCTGAATACTGAATCTTAGATGATCAATCTATACAAATAAACAAGGCGTGATTTGGACACCTTTTCATGGCCAATGGACTGGCAATTCATTCTGCAGCGCCGTGGCTGGCATTCAACTCCCAGCATTTCCACGTTTCTGTTGATCTGTTTTCTCTCTACACAAATCCTTGAGTGTTACTGTACATTTGGTTCCATTTTTACCCTCTCAGAGTGCAATGAACACAGAGAATTTGACTGTGTACACTACACAGGCTTCCGGCTGCTGCTCGCATCCAATACAAAACAGTGGTGCTGACCGACAAGGTGACCAAGGGCACGGCACCCTGCTTACCTGCAGGATATAATCCAGCCCTGCACCTCCTCCCTGCGCTGCACTTTAGATCAGCAAACAGAGGACATCTGTCGCTCGCGTCCCCATGGCGACACCCTGGCCACCGCTCCAGTGTCCCCATGCCCAGCCCACACCCTGGCCAACGCTCCAGTGTCCCCATGCATGCCCACACCCTGGCCCGTGGACTTCTCCCCCTCCTGACTCCCAAGCTGTGGATATGACCTCTGACCCGGCTCCTTCTGTCGGAAAACCGCAGTCACCCCTCCTCGTTTTCCACCACAGTCTGGAAAAAATCTCAGCTCTTCAGACTCCACCTAATCTCCCTTAGGTATATAATGCTACAGTTATACTTACTTTTAGAGTATGTTGTCGTTGTTGGCTGGAAAACAGAACCTGTGTTCCAATAATTCCAGATGTAGTTATTATTTTGTCACAAGCTCTTGTTTAATTCAATATTAATAAAACCCAGAGACAGGCTTATCCACTTTTCAACCTGACATTTCAATTTTGGGCATGACAATTTTCTACAAGCTCATGCAGAGTTTGTAGATTGGCTGTTGAGGCTACTTTTGCAAGACACTGTCATGTGACAAAGTAAATAAAACAGAGCATTAATGAAAAAAGATGAAATATGGATATACTGTACAAAATGTCTGCCGGACAGTGACATGCTATTTCAATCACAAAAGACCATGTAAATACATGAATGATGAGAATTATTATTTTGTATTGATTTCACGATTAAAATGAGTTATGAGACATGGTAGAGTAGAGTAATTAAATTGTCTTCATGGGGTAGTAACCCTACAAATGCAGCATCCATCTACCCCAAGGAATATAATGTACTGTAGATAGTTACTAGTTACCGTATGTTATTTAGTCCCTGTTCAGACTTGCAGCCCAACTCCAGCCTCAATCAGATTTCACATTGCAGTCAAATTGTTTTTTTTTATGCGGTCTAAGCAAGGTTAAAGCATTAAAACCGAGAAAGTATGGTCACACATTTTAGATTTTAGCTATACAGTTTTTCAGAAAACAGAAAAAAGGGTTAGAAGAACAAAAACAGACATTTGCTGCGTTCAAACCTGAAGCTATTTCTTTGTTTCTAGTGGCTTCAATAGCTTCACTTTGGAAAAGAAAAACTGGAGTCCCAAAACTAAACACCCAAAACATTTCTGTCTCTGGACAACATCAACATTGTCTTGTTGTTATACTGTATGTTGCTGTTGCACCACGGCAACATTCTGTTGCTTGCACTTGAATGAGTGAATGTCAAATAAACCTGGTAAATCTCTTGAATGTTATTCTTGTAGTATTCTACTCAGATAGACGGTAAGTTTGATATTCAACTGGTTACGTTGTCGTACATATTTGTTTTCTCAGCTCTCTAAGGTTTCTGTACTTGACCTCTTCCTCCTGTTAGTTGGTTGTCTATAGGGTTCATGGTGTTTACTGCAACCTTGCACTTTGTAAGTCACTCTGGATAAAAGCGCCTGTGAAAGGGCTAAACGGTTGTTACTGCAACATGATCTATGACTCTCCATCACACATGCGTCTGGGGGCATACGAGGTGTGAATGTCGGGGTAAACGGTTTGGGGTTGTGGGCATGGTATGT
This sequence comes from Nannobrachium achirus, assembly GCF_963921795.1. Lineage (NCBI taxonomy): Eukaryota > Metazoa > Chordata > Actinopteri > Myctophiformes > Myctophidae > Nannobrachium > Nannobrachium achirus. The sequence goes on along the minus strand of NC_137816.1, from coordinate 28,502,842 downwards.
TATTGGGGCAGACCTTCATGTGAAGGTATGGGTTAACTGCTACTACCTTACTGTACTGAACTGTACGCCAGAGGTCTTCAACAGGGGTCCGAGACCCCTAGGGGTCCTCAGAGTTACAAATCTTTGTGTGGATATGGATTTCTTTCATTCTTTCTTTTTTACCCAGCAGCCCTGTTCTGAGGAGAACTTCAGCCAAAAATAGCACATCTACAAGCTCACAACGCCTCGCGCTGCGAGGTGTTGTAAGCTTGTAGATCGGCTATTTTTGGCAAAGAGGTTTGGTGTAGAGGGATAAACAAGAGCAGAAGTACAGAGTGAAAGGTCAGGTTCACTGAGTATTGATGGTTTGGGGGATTAAATGTCTGAAAATACACATTAACATGAATCCAACATGACAGTGCTGTCATCATATCAAGTCTATGCAGCTGTCTATGAAATCTATTAAAACAACCAAATATTATACACAATATGATCATCTCTCTCTCAGTGAGTCAAGGGGTCCTTGGCCTGAAGAAATACTAAAGACCTCTGCCGTACGCTACACTGGAAGCGCAGCACAAACTCTCCCACAGTTATTTCAATTTCCACAACATCTGTTCAGTAAGTGAAAGGTTGACCCTGCAGAAGCAGTGCTGTAGCAACAACGCGGAGACAGAGTACACAATAACAAGTTACAAATGCAGACAAGCCCTTTTGCGTTGTGTCTGCATGCCTTTTACAAGTAAACAGTTACTCATAACACTGTTATTCCTTTACAGTTCTTCCCCACCATGCTCACCATGAAGAGGTCTTGTTGGATGCATGTTATGTTGGATGCATGTTAAAACACATTGGATGCCATCATAGGGTTAATGGAACCCACCGGGCCCGTGCAGGCGCGATGTGCGTGCGGGCCTCGGCGTGTGTGACGGGCGCACGTAGGATTGTTAATGTTCCGACGGCGATAAACATCTGAATCGTTTTGCTTGGCCGCGAGAAGTAAACAACGGCCGCCATTTGACAATGCCTGTGGATGGAGGCATTCTGCAGCCCTGTCTTCGCTGGCCTGCTGTGCGCGTCACACAAGCCAGTGACGCGCGCACCCTATAGGGCCGCAAAGCGTTATGGGCAATGTAGTGTTTTTGCTAATCTGGCGATAAAATAGTAATATTGATTATTATTTATATTGGTAGAAACGCCAGGATTGCCAATTTTGATATAAAGACATTTCCAGACGTCTATTTGGCTATTTTCGCAGCCAATGAGTTAATTACTTGCGCCAGCAGAGCACGCAAGTACTGCGTTCAATGCTGTCTGTTTCAGACGTCACCACCAACCAACCATGTGTTGTCACATACCCAGCTCCGATCGCAGTACTTGTGCGCTCTGCTGGCGCACAAGTAGGCCATTTATGGCCAAGAGTGCACAAGACGTAAGTTGGCACCTCGACAGAGTGCAGTCTAGTTTAATATTTGTGTAAAAAAGAATGTGATTATTTTGTCCATGTCCATTTGGCTATGATTTAACTTAAACTCAATATACTTCCCTCTGTTCTACAACGCGTCGATGTGATGCGTTGTGAGCTTGTAGATCAGCTTCAACTGAAGCAACTCAAGAACAGTAAGTGATGCTAATGTAGTCTTCAAACTTGTGAGTGAGTTGCTCGACTGAAGGTTAAACATGGTCACTTAAATTGGATGTGACAAAGCAACATTACAATCCATCTTGGGATATTAAACATTTCAAATCTGCAGAATTAAGCACTAATAATGCTCCTGAGTGGAACAGGAGATGGATGGTGTTGGTTAACAATCACCAAATGGATCTGGTGAGAGTAAATGACATCAGAGTTGACATATGATATTGTCAGGATGTTTGTGTAGAGAGGGGTGGGGGAGGTGCCGTGATGAAATCTGAAATAATTTTGCGTCCCCCTAAGATTGTGACAGCCCCCTTCTGAGTGCAATTGCAATGAAAACAGAGAGTACATGTCAGTGTGTGGGGACTAATTAAGCAATATTTCCTGTGCAATGTTTCTTTTCTCTTTTTCTCTCTGCATTGCTTTATTTGTGGTTGTGACCGTAGGGAGCAAGTTTACTATGAAACCCGGCAGATCCTCCGATCCTCCTGCCTCGGCCTCCGTCCGAGGCAGGCTGGCTGGGTAACGCCTCAATGTCTATAGCTGACCTGTTGTGACATCACAATGTTGACCCATATTTGTCAATTATGCCCATATATGGACGCTCCAAGATGATGCCCTGTTAGGCGTAACAGAATCCCTTGTATGCCCATATATGGAGATCCCTGATGTCATCAATATTAAGCCCATATCTTGCCAATATATGTACATATTTTGTCAGTTTAACCAGTGTGGCTGCCACGACACAAGTCACAGTCACACTTGCAAGTGAATTCCGTCCCTGTCCCTTGTATGCCCATATATGGAGATCCCTGATGTCATCAATATTAAGCCCATAGCTTGAAATGCCCATATATGGACATATTGTGTGAGTCGCATGTGATCTATAACATAAGACATCTTTGATGTCAGACGTCAATATCCATATTTGGGAAAATATTTTGTCCACATTTTGAATACGAATCACAATTCGAATTTTCTAATCACATTTGCAAATGAATATCTTCCTGTGTGAATTCCGTCCTGTGCGACCTTGCCCCTGCCATTTATTTGTTGGATTCTGTTTTATTAAACTCATAAAGATGCCAAAAACATTTCAAGTATTCACTCTCCACGGGAATCAGTCAAATGTTGTCACGACACAAACCATTCCATTAAATGCAGCTGATATAAGAATGGTCCATAATTTACCTCCATGTGTGTTAATATAATCTGCATGGTCCCCCCACCCCACCCCACCCCACACACACACACACACACACACACACACACACACACACACACACACACACACACACACACACACACACACACACACACACACACACACACACACACACACACACCTGCTGAGTTCACACATGTGTCACCACTGGAAGTGGCTATAATGGCATCCCACCCTGGGCTTGTGTAAATTAAGTGAACTGTGCTCATTACCTGACTCCTGCTTCTCTGCATGACAATATTTACAAGTTACAACAAAGTAAACACTGAAGTTTTCAAAATGGACTGAGTGACTCTGTGACACTGTTATCTGATGGCATTGTAACCACTTAACCCCCTTTAAAATAAAATGAAATCTAAGACAATCTAATACAATTGGAAATAGCTAATTTACAAGCAAACTATGCGTTGCGATGTGATGCGTTGTTAGCTTGTAGATCGGCTATTTTTACTATTTTAGAGTTTTGAGTCTATATGAGCTAATCCTGCAAACAGGTTAAGGGACGCAACATAAAAACTGAAAAGACAACTGAATTTAAAAATGGAACACAATTCTTAACAAACTAAAGTTAAGATGGTTTAAAAAATGATCAAATGTACACAAACAAATAATCTAAATAACACAAACGTAATCTATCAAAACAAAACAATCAACACAAATTCAAATGATCCCAGGAGGGAATCAGATGTCTGAGAGTTGGTCACAGAGCACGGCTCTTTCTCAATGACTTTTCCCAGAGGCCTCTTCAAGTCTTCAAGTCTCTTCAAAGAAAGACACCAATGACAACAGTTTGGTTTGGTGGGATGACGGAGGACAGAGGATTTGAGTCACCGCAGCCGGAGCAAACAGTGTTCCCAACACTCAGGTCCTCGGGGATGGAGGGGCCTTAATTATTTGATACTATTTTTGAGCGGTGCTAACCGCTCCTATAGACCGCTTTTTTACCAAAACTATGATGTCACAAATGATGATGACATGAGTTCGCTAGACCAATGAAACACTTCGATTCTGTTGATCTGTCCATGATGTCATAGTCACAGAGGCACTCGATTGGTTCACCCTGATTTAGAACGCGTTTAGGCCGCGTAAAATACGTCTTAAACCTCCTCCCCCTATGAAGTACATTCATGGGGGCCTGCAGTGAATCCTTGTACCCAGGGCCCAGAATGTGGTGACACCCCTGCTCAGGTCGGAATGAGGGTTTGTAGGGAGCAGATAGGGGCCACGGCACAGGCAATCAGTGGCCGGGGCATTAGCGGAGCCAGCGAATCTCCAACAGGGACCTATTCCCCACACAGACTGTCAATTTGCCACAGCTGACAGTCAATATGGCAATCAGCTCTCCAGTTTCCCCACCACACCAACTCTACACCTCAGAAACATAGGGAACAAATAATAAAAAATACAAGCAGCACTAAAGTATCAAATAATAATTAACATTTATAAATACAAAATCATACAAAAAAATTCAAAACAAATATAGCTTTCCGTAAAAATGTTGATCCTGTGATCCATAAAGTTGTCTGTTATTTTCTTCTTAATTTTTTTCACTGCATAATGACTTGGCCAACAGGAACAGCAGGTTGAAAGTGGTAAACTCAACATTGTGACTGAAAACAGCACAATGCGACCACGTGTTCAATTAGTTTGGCCCATGTCATAATACTACTGGAACGTCTCGAAAACTAAAGCGTACTTGTACACAACTTTGACAAAGGAGTTTGTGTGGTAATGTGCATGCCAGCATGTTTGTGTTGTTCAGGGAATTGCTGTTTATGAGGAGATCCTGACGATTTATTCCAGACAGCTGCAGCTGTGACAGGCCATCATTAGCCGAGCCATTCTTCAGGTTGCCTCGTTCTCCCGTGGCCGAGACAAACTGCAGAAGATCTTAATTGCTGGTGGTGTGAATAAAAGTTCATTTTCCGAGTTGGTGGTGATGGTATCATAATAAAAGCGGCATAAAGGATTACTGGGGAGATGAATATGTCAAGTACTGTATTCTCTCACCAGCGCAATAAAGAGTCTGGCTAATAAACCTGTGATGGGCCAGAAGGGATATTCAGCCACAATAGAGATGAATGCGCTTTATCTGCACTATTATGACTGTCTAACTTATGGTGCCTATACATTTATCTTGTAAGACAGACAGACAGAGAGAGAGAGAGAGAGAGAGAGAGAGAGAGAGAGAGAGAGAGAGAGAGAGAGAGAGAGAGAGAGAGGATCTCTTTTACAGGGAATGCTTGCTAAGAAATGCAGACAGCAAGGTTTCAACAATAAATAACATACAGGTATAGGTTTGAGTAACCTTAACATGGACAAATGTGACATTTGCACACAGACTACCTGGAATAAATATACTTCTTAGTTTTAAAATGATTCAGGCTTACAACGATTTGAAGATAATAACACATCATCACAAAGTGGCCTGAAAACAGAAAAAAAAGGAAAGGAAAATAAACAAAGACATGTCACGCTGAGTTGATTTTCGATGTGTGCACTGTGTAATTTTATAGAGGTATCTAAAGAGTACAAATATATAGTATATGGAGATCCCTGATGTCATCAATAGACCCGTTTCTTGTTTACAAACATTGAGACTAAATGCACGGGTGACTGTATCATGTAATCAATTCCCACCAATCCCCAAACCTGTTGTTTTAGGGAGCGCTGGTTTCATTGGCTAATTTTGGTACCGACCTGCGCGCGCATCTAGTTCAGTGTAACATGGACCAGAAATGCGTCGATATTAAGCCCATATCTGGGAATGCCCATATGGACATATTATTGTGTCAGTCTCATCTGGTCTATGACATCAAATATCTATGATGTCAGACTTCTGTCATCTCCATATTTGGGAAAATATGGCCACATTTTGGCCACATTTTGTCCAATGAAGTATATCTGATCAGACAATAACGCATAATAATTCAGAATAATATCAACTATTATAATAGTGTGGAATTGGAGCAAATGGCTGTTTAAGACAGCCTCTAGTCCAAACCTCTACCAAGGCAAGACGAGACCAGATTAGGCTTGTTTGTGTTTCAACTGAGTTCTAAATCCTGCTCTTTGTTTAAATGGCCACCTGTGGACCCTAAAGTCATAAAAGACAGTGAGACCCCAGGATATATGTTGATAAGGGCGTCAACAGAGCAGCTGTTAAAAGCTTGTCTTGTCTTATCTGGGAACACATTTCAAAATACAGGGTAACCTTATACTAGTTAAATAATCAATAAGTTGGTGAAATGTGGAGTTAAACAGATGCAAACACATGTTTTTAAGGGTTTAGATTTATATAAGTGAGACATACAGTATATGCATTGCACATTTGGTAGACATTAAGAGTGAGTTAACTAATTAAGATTTGGGTCTAACATCTTGACATCTTGTCTTGACATGAGACACATGGTAACCTATTTTGGGAGAAGTCCCCACAGGCAGCGGAAAACTACAGGCCATCTCCAAGCCAGATCTTTCGTTAGATTGGGGACAACTGCCTGCACCTTTGACCTGGTCAGAAGATGAGATCATAGATTTAGACCACTCCTCTGCCTCCCCTGTGTTTGATCTGAATTGTACTTAAAGTGACTAAATGTTTTAGTTAGTAAGGGAGAGAAGCCCGCGTACGGCGGAGGACTGTTGGAAAAGCTGGTAGCTCCGGCTTCAGCAGGAATGCATTGACTCATGGAATCGATCTATACTCTGTCAATAAAGGAACAACGCTATGGAACAACAACACTGCTGTCTTCATCTTTCCTCCCAAGTCCTTCCTGGACCTTATAGAAATTCAGTCTAATCAAGAAGTCTAATTTAGGAGCTATTCCAGAAACTACATAATGGTACCCAAACCCTGGTATACAACAGAATGATGCCGAAACCCTTATTGATGGGGTTTTTTTGGGACTCCACACAAAAGAACTTCGGGAGGACGCGAGGAGGACTTTGATGTGATGGCGTTCAGTTGTTTTGTTCCTTTTGGACCTTTTTTTTGGCTGTGAGTATATTGGCTTGAGCGGAGGACAGTCAGTGTTGGAGAGGCCTCGGTCATTTTTATGTCGAGATGTTTTGTTAGTCACTCTGGTGATAATTCTTCTAGTTACTCCGGTATTAGACCTACGTTTTGTCTAGTCACTTTTGTGTTAGCCAGTTGTTAGCGTAGGGGTTAGCTATTTTTTTAATTGGGTTTTGGGGGGATATTTTCAATGTTTTCTCCTTTATTCTCCTTTTTCATTCATTCTCTTTGTTCAATGTTTAAGTTTCTGATTGTTGTTGAGCACAACTGAGGGCTGCTACCTCCTTAATTTAACAGTAAGGGCAATTTTGGTTGTCTTTTCTGTGAATTTCCCTATTTTCAGCAGTTCCGTTTCGGCTAGAATAATTTGAAGCTTTTTCGTTGAACAATTACCATTTCCTTTTCCCTTCTATTCTTGTGTGTGTGTTGAAGAGGGGTTGTTTTCTTTGTGTGACTGTGAATGTATGACTGTGTGGGAGAAAGAGTGTGTATGTGAAGGGGTTAACAAGGGCCGCAGCGCACATAGGCTGCATGTACGGTATGGTCAGGGGTTTATAGGCTACATTTTGGGGTAACTTGTTTTATTTGGAGTATTGATATAAGTTATTGAGATATATTTGTGATATCTCGAAGAGGGGAGGGTATAGGTATACATAACAATATCATTCATTTATTTGGGTTGTAAAGGAAGTAACATAAATTCATGTAATGGGGTTTTAATGTGGGATAAACATTTTGAAGACAAAGGTTACACTTTAACAGAAGTAATTATTCAGTAGGTAACTAAAAGTAACAGACAGTAGACTAGGATATCTAGTTTGATAATTTTATTGGGATTTCAAATTTAAGGGGTTAACTTTCAGATTAAAAGTAGTGAGTAATTACATTGGGAACAAATGGTCAATGTTTGTGTATGGGTGAGAGTGTTAGTGAGTGAGTGAGTGAGTGAGTGAAGTTGACTGTGAAGTGAGTAATGTTAGGGTCTTTTAATCTTTGAGACTAGGCTGTTCTGTAATCTCTTCCTTCATTTTTCTTCTTTGTGTGAAAGAGTCTTGTGAGTTGAGCAGTAAGAGACAGCTTGTTACATTAGGCCTGTATGTAAATGAGTGTGTGTGTGTGTGTGTGTGTGTGGTTGAAGACATTGCCCCCCCCAATGCAAATGAGGGTGTGTGTGTGTGTGTGTGCCTGCAGGGGACATACTGTGACTGCTGACCCCCGACCTGTGGGTGACAGCTGGGTGTGAGTGAGATTTGAATGAGTGTGTGACTATCTCTCTCTCTTTATCTTTCACTTTCTCTACTATTATTACTTTTGTAAACAAGACACCATCACTTTTTGTCTTTGTTTATTTTTTACTCATTTAGTTTTAAGATGGATTCTGAGAAAGTTATGACGCCGGCAGAGGTCATACAGGAAAGTAGCACAGTTTTTAATGGTGTTTTAGAACTTTCTAAAAAATGGGCACGACGTTGGCAAGATATCTGGCTCGACCAGGGAACATTTGAGATAGAGCGCATTAGGAAAATGCAAATTCTGGTCAGTACGTATAGAGCAGGTCAGAAAACAGCAAAGCGGACAGAGAAGCGTCGTGTTGAGTTGGCCGTCTTGGCAATGTTTTTTAAAGAGGCAAAGCGGCTGATTAGTTCTGCTACAGTATGCGAAGCAGCTCCACCACATGTGACCCCATATCTGCTAGCATGTGAAGAGCCACCACTTTTTCCACCTGAGCCTCTGGCATGCTTATCACAGCCACAGAGGGCAGAGAGCAGGCCGCCTCCCTGTATAGAGACATTGACACTGGCAGCACGAGAAGAGTCTCCATTAGGAGAGGAGAAGCAGCAAGCTACGACCGCAGCAGCTGCAGCAGTACCTTTTGGACTGAGCACCAGGACGAGTCATGGAGAGAAGGAGTCAGCGATGACACCAGCAGATCTACCGGAACCAAGCAGAACAGGCCACAGCCTGCACAAGAGAAAGGTGATGATGACTACAGTGAGGAGAAGAGCTACTGACCACCGCAGTGATGACAGCAGACTTGGCAGTGATGACAACATCCGCAGAGCTGCTGACCGCCGCAGTAAGGAGAGCGCTCACCGCCGTGACGACAGAGGACATTGGCGTGCCCGCCATGTTGGCAGGAAGTGCACAGAACGTTCCTGTCTACCGGACGACACCAGCTCAGCAGAGGAAGATTCTACGGAGTCTAGAGTGGACAGAGACAGTGACAGTGACAGCGATGATGAGGAGAAGAGAAACCTTTTTGAAACTTTGATCGCTATTGGCAAAAAGTTGAAGAGACACCAGAAAGCTTGTGCCCGCTTGACTAAGCAATTGAGTCAGCTTTCAGCGGCAGAAACTGAGCTAACAATGACTTTTGATGACATTTTGGAGAAGATTAAGAAGTCGGGTCCTCACCGAAGAAGTGTGGTGAAGAGGAACACGCAGGACAGGAGGAAACGGAGGAGAACGGATGAGGATCAGTGTGAGAACTACCAAACTACGAAGCGAGTGGTCAGAGAAGCGAACAGACCACAAAGCAGAACGAGGAGTCCTGAACCGAGACAGGAGGATGAAAGGAGGTCTCAATACGCTGTGAAACAAGCACCAGTGTTCCTCAGAGACCAGATTCTGGACTATAAGCCATTGTCAAGCATGGAGGTTCTACACCTTGAGCGTCATTTGCCAAATCTTGAAGAAGGAGCTTGCGGATGGCTTAACAAGTTGGAGAAGCTTGTCTCAGATATTCCATTAGCGATGGGTGATTTTAAGAGGCTAGTTACACGTGCAACTGGACCCACTGGAGAACAGGTGTTGACTGACATCTTGACCGAAGCAGGACTTACTCAATTTATTGAGAATGGAGAATATGACGCAGTCCCTTTCGCCGAGCACAGGGGTGTGCTGGGGCGTGCGTTTAGTGTCCACTATCCGTGGAATAGGACCTTGGATTCTGTAGTTATTGACCCACTACGAGAGGAGGAAGACCCAAATAACTACATTTCCAGAGTGTACGAGCAGTGGGCAGATTTAACAGGAAGAAATGCTACCCGGAGTGACATTGATGAAGCCCTGGTTAGATCAAAAATCATGCAGGGACTACCAGAAGCGATGATATCGGAGCTTGAGCTTGTATGGGAACTTTCTGCAATGAACATTAAGTCCTACACAAAACAAGTGGCACACGCGGTGAATTTAGTCCGTAAGAGAGAGGCCGACGAGAAGTCGCAGGCTTTAGCCATAAAAAGGAGGCTACAGAAAGCACAGCTTGCAGAGATCATGGAGAAACGACAACCACAAGGAAGTCAGCCCTTGCCAGGTGCTGATGAGTCTGTCAGCTACCCGCACACAGAGCAAAAGGTGCCACAATCGGTGCCTATTCCCCCATTTGTGCCGCAGTACGCAACAGTTCCGGATGCTTATCAACCAAACCAGTTCCAGAGACTACAACAGATCCCATCGTATTATGCAGGATGCTACACTTGTGGAGCGATGACCCATTTCACGAGAGACTGTGCAGTGCGTCCACCATTCCCACAGCAGCAGAGACGACGAGGGAAATTGAAAGCACCCTGTTATATCTGTCACAAGAGAACGCACTTCTGGAGACAGTGCAATCGGAAAGAGGAACAGTGTCCACCTTGGAGATTAGCTGCCCAACAGAAGGAGATGGAGCCAACGAGCCGTCAGATGGGTCTATTCTACAGACAAAATTCAAACAATTGGAGAGACGTTGACTATGGTGACCTACAGTGGAGGAAGCCAGCCATAGAAGGAGATGCTGCGATGATGGATCCAATCAATAACGAGCCTGGTACCTTTTGGCGAGACGGGGACAGTTTGAGATGAAGATGAGAGCACTCCATGCCCCTTCCCCTGATGTGTCATTCCCCTTTCCCTGAAAGAAGAAAGATGACAGTTCCTTGCCCCGCCCCCAGTGTCACTTTTGACACAACGGTGCTATCTAAAGCACACCTCTTTTACTCTATCCCTATGCTCTATCTATTCTCTAACTCTTTCTTTCTACCTTTTGCTCAGTCAGTATGGCCAAAGTAAAGCGCATATTTTTGTGTGCATTTTGTACATGAAGACAAAGAAGAAGATCATTTTTCGCGTTTTCCCTTTTTTTTAAGTTTAAGAAAAGACATTCATTTTGCGTTGAGTCTCAGGAAAAGAAACTTATGAAGTGTGTGTCTATGATTTTACAGGTACAATTCCGAAAATTCCCCTACAATCATGGCAGATAACATTTTGGCCATGCCCAAAAAAAGGTGGATAGGAATACGTTTCTAGTTCGGTGTGTATGAATTTTACCATGTCTGGCTTACTTTTGCATTCATGAAGGTATTATTCATCGGCATCCTACTACAGGCGATGATCCAAACTACATTGGATTATTATGTTCCTGTACAGTCACGGACTCCCTTAGCTCATATACCTTAGGTTGTCCGAATACTTTTGATGTTCTAAATTGTGTTGTAGTTGTTTCACTGCCAAGAGGGGACAGCCAACTGCTATACAATTTGACCATCCTGTTAGGTGTTTTTATTAAGATGATGATGACGATCTTGTTTTATTCAATATTTTTGGGGTTGTTTAGTTAAGTAATCATGATAGTCTAATTGTTCTACAGTTTGTTACTGCTCACAGAGACAGTGAATTGTGTTACAATCAGATTAATCTGGAGTTTAACACGGATGGATGGAGGGAATCGTTTTTTTGGAACAATGTAACTTTAAGCTGTAATGTGTATGTTGACCCGTGTAGTTACCATGTATGTCTGATCAGTTGGTTGTCATAATATGTAGTCATATTATGAAGAGGGGATGTGAAGTATATCTGATCAGACAATAACGCATAATAATTCAGAATAATATCAACTATTATAATAGTGTGGAATTGGAGCAAATGGCTGTTTAAGACAGCCTCTAGTCCAAACCTCTACCAAGGCAAGACGAGACCAGATTAGGCTTGTTTGTGTTTCAACTGAGTTCTAAATCCTGCTCTTTGTTTAAATGGCCACCTGTGGACCCTAAAGTCATAAAAGACAGTGAGACCCCAGGATATATGTTGATAAGGGCGTCAACAGAGCAGCTGTTAAAAGCTTGTCTTGTCTTATCTGGGAACACATTTCAAAATACAGGGTAACCTTATACTAGTTAAATAATCAATAAGTTGGTGAAATGTGGAGTTAAACAGATGCAAACACATGTTTTTAAGGGTTTAGATTTATATAAGTGAGACATACAGTATATGCATTGCACATTTGGTAGACATTAAGAGTGAGTTAACTAATTAAGATTTGGGTCTAACATCTTGACATCTTGTCTTGACATGAGACACATGGTAACCTATTTTGGGAGAAGTCCCCACAGGCAGCGGAAAACTACAGGCCATCTCCAAGCCAGATCTTTCGTTAGATTGGGGACAACTGCCTGCACCTTTGACCTGGTCAGAAGATGAGATCATAGATTTAGACCACTCCTCTGCCTCCCCTGTGTTTGATCTGAATTGTACTTAAAGTGACTAAATGTTTTAGTTAGTAAGGGAGAGAAGCCCGCGTACGGCGGAGGACTGTTGGAAAAGCTGGTAGCTCCGGCTTCAGCAGGAATGCATTGACTCATGGAATCGATCTATACTCTGTCAATAAAGGAACAACGCTATGGAACAACAACACTGCTGTCTTCATCTTTCCTCCCAAGTCCTTCCTGGACCTTATAGAAATTCAGTCTAATCAAGAAGTCTAATTTAGGAGCTATTCCAGAAACTACATAATGGTACCCAAACCCTGGTATACAACACCAACTTAAACAACCAACAGGTCTGTGCATTTTTTGGTCAAAGTTGATCCCATTAAAGAAGCGGCCGCACACACTGTAGCCAAAGTGCCAATATTTATTTTAGGACGCAGAGGGAAAGTTGATCCGATGCCAAAGCGCCAGTACTCGCCCAGCAGTCTGCTGTCACCCAGGCGGATGCGTGCACTCGCCCATGTGCGCGACCTCGCCCTTTAGGATGAGGTCGCTTCTCACCCTTAGGGCATCTTACTGGTAATTCTATGTATCAAATAATTGTATTCCAAGACATCGTCAGACTGCCTATGGGCAGAGAGGGAGAGAACATATGATAGCATTGGGGATAACGGCTTGGTGGCCTGGTCGGCAGGCTCGGCACGGTGATTGATATTATTAATGTACCGCCCAAACCACACCTACCGTATGCATAATGTAACAGGTAGTGTAGGTCTTTTACGGATACAGTTATTGTCGGAAGATGGCAACTTGGCCACGGGAACGCCCCTTGCATCACGTTTAATCCCCAAATAGTGGGTATAGCGACTTGGGCACAAAATAGGGCCCATTCTAAAAGCCACATGGCCCCTAGAGGCTGCGTTGCTCCTCACACCCAGCCAGATCAAAGTGAACCGACTGGCATTGCCCTCCTTGGAGCCCTCTCTCTCACTAATGAGGTGGAAAATGTAAACAAAAACAAACAAAACATTCAGACCTTTTGGCCTAGGGTTGCACTGTGGCTAGAGGAAAGGTCAATGGGTCACTGTAGTGGTTGGAGCTCATCCTCCATACATGAATGCTCTCTGCAAGTTGAATGGAAATGTGACCATTAGAATTTGAGATATTCTGCGTGCAAGTGGAAATTTGAAGTGGTGCATGACCAAAGGCAGTAGGATTCAGGGGAGCATGAATGTGCAAAGCGAATTCCATACAGCCTATAGTCAGAACTGCATACTAACACCCAGTTATCCATCAGTCTGAAGACTCACCTCTTCAGACTTCAGACCTCACCTCTTGTATCACTTCTTGACACCTAAGCAGGTTCATTGTTTGCCTGGTATCCTAGTTTCTTTGAGACACACTATTCTCTCTGCACTGTGTGATTATTTCCCTTGTTTATTGACAGGTGTTCATGTTTCCTCTGCTTGTTCTGATCTTGATCTTGCACTTGTAATTCACTCTGTTTGAATAAGAGCATCTGTCAAATCAGTGAATTGTAATCTTCAACAGATGGAACTGACTGACCCAACAACTGTCCAACATCCCCACCCCAAAAATGTGAGAGGGAATAATTAGAGAATAATGATAAGACTGAGGAAGTGAGATACAGATGGATGTAGCCTATACGTGGATGTGTCAGATGACATGCTGTAATTCTAACAGATGGAGGCAGAGTAGCCGTGGCCATACCGAGCCGTTCCCTGGTTCAGGTGCTGCCACATGGCAAAGGGCTCTGTAGCCACAGCACCACTGGCTGTAGCTAAATAGCTACACACACAGTCAGGCTTATGAACGACCAGAGCTGTCTGTGTTCCGAGGACACACATGTGATTTCAACACACACCACAAACTGGTATTGTCATTTTGAATATCAATACTAACATAAATTATGTTAGTGTACAATGTGCACATAGATCCATGCAAATCGATATTTATACATACAATACACAGTGCACACATACACCTATACAGTACGGTTAAAATTTACTTGTAGGAACCAAGCACTGCAGTTACAAGCACCTCAAACATACTGTGACTAATGTATGACCAATACTGGATTCTGCTTAATACTGCTCAGTTCTGTATTAATCTTTGTTGTTGTTTAGGCTATTAAAAGTGCTGTTCTTTATGATTATTTCTTTGTTATTGTTCTACTTGCTTCAAGGCTGTATGTGTTGAGGAACAATATCCAAAGCATTTTATTCTTAGAATATGTACTTGTACAGAAAATGTAACAATACAAATCTGTAATCTTGGCACTTTACAACACTGTGATCATGCACTGTACGAGTAGACGAAACCCCAGAGCGAGTATATATAGGAACAATATGGATTCATGTTTCTATGCTTTGAAAGCCTTAAGAAGCTGGTGGAGTATGGTGTATAATGCCCAAATGATTCTCAGTGGGGTAGGGTAAGAGTCTGTTCCCTGGGAATGCTGGGTGGTAAAACGTGGCCCATTAGTATTGTGGGCCAGGGACTGTGTTGGAGACATTAGGACCAGTCTCTGGGGACATACTGTTTGCATGAGTGGAGCTATAGCACGGAATAATGATGAGGCATTCCAGCTGGATATTGGCCATGTTTCACATATACCTAACCATGATCATAACCGGTTTCATTTGTTAAAGTTTATGCAATTTATTTGCCCTCACAGACTAATAAAGTGGTATGGTATTGTACTGCATTATCAAGATTTGAAGTGTGTTTTTTTTTTTAAAGTAACGAACCACTTAAGCCCTATATAGGCCCTACTGGTTGAAATAAAGCCTCTCGCTTTAGGCCTAAGTGCACTGTATTGTATGTTATTATATTGTGTATGTATGCTGCTGTCAAGACAACTTTGTCCCAAGGGAGATAAAATAAAAGTAAACTTTGAAACTTGAGTTGTCGTGCTCGACATCATGCTTGGCTCATACTGCCAACCTCGCCGCCTTCTCACTTGACTTCATGTGGAACTTAAGTAACACCTATGCTTACATGGTGTGTTCCGTTCATGATATCATGAACGGACATCGATGTCAGCTCAGATGATTTCAGTCTTCCATGCACTGTCCAAGACGTCAGTCCCAGCTTACATCCATTCTGTGCAAGCTAGGCCTCTTCAACCTGGCTCCTTGGATGAGTATCTCGGCCGGTTCCATGTGGTTATCTTATGTTTTTTATTTTTTTTATTGATTGAATACTTTATTAACAATTTGCGGAAAAAAAGGCACGGTGGCACAGATTTACACAAAATAATGCTAAAAGGATAACATGCCCTCAGGGCTTGTTTCCATTAAGGTCCTGTGTATTCAATTCATCAAGCCATTTTAAAGACCCACTGGTTTAGAACCAGTTCCTTAGAGGTGCCAGCCAACACTAGAGACACCAAAAACATAAAAAAGTCGCCGCACACTCTCGTAGCTGTCGATGCAAATTTTATTCAGGAAAAGAGAACGATTAAAAACCAACATTTCAACCCTGAAGAAGGCAGCATCGCTGACCAAAACGTTTTAATGGTTCTCTTGTCCTGAATAAAATGTGGCATCGACAGCTCTGATAGTGTGCGGCGACTCTTTTATGGTTTTAAATATTGTTTCAGCCATTGAATCATCATTATTGATTTACATTAATTTTGGATGTAATACATCACAGGCAAACAAGACATAAATTTAATTACTTAATCACCTGGATAAGTACAGTAGTAACAAACCCTTCATTGCAGGCATAATTTAATGGCCTCTGAGTGAGAATTCATTCTGCTGGCCCACCAGATAGACCATTACAGGACTAGTGTCATGGATGATTCATCCTTGGAATGCAGTGACATTTACACATACTTAAGTAATCCTGCATTCCTGCTCATGGCTGCAAAACTTGTGATGCTATAATGCCAAAAACACACAGCTTGTGATCTGATAATTATGTTATTGCATTTCACATCACATCCTCATTCCAATTGCATGGGCTCCAAAGAGAACTGTATTTTTATGTCTCGATTTCATCACTGTACCACTGAGCCTGGAGTGGGTAATTTGTGCACCTGCTGCCTTCCTTGGATGTGTTAGCTTGTTTCTCTCTGGAAACTAACCCTGATTCCGCGTCCACCTGAATATATCTTTCTTTAACTGTGCTCATGCAAGCTGATGTTGACTGCAGTCCATATATTGTGAGACAGATTCACAGCTACTGTATGTGTCATTATTTAGTGTTTTATCTGAATTGAATTCTCTGTTTGCCATGTCTATTAAGCTGTGTTTTGTAGTCCAGATCAGATTGTTGCCATATTGAATTTGGAATCAAATTGATCACAGCAAAAAATACATGGAATTTATTTTTGCAAATCTGATTAGAAGTGATTCAAAATCTGTGATTCAAAATCTGTGATTCAAAATCTGTGATTCAAAATCTGTGATTCAAAATCTGTGATTCAAATCTGATTTCTAAAGATAATGTTTCAGTCTGGTCACTCAGACACCGAAACCTGATTTATACTTCATCGTATGACATATATTGCTTGCCAAAAATAGCCGATCTACAAGCTCACAAGTCACAACGTGTATTAGATTTTTTGGTGAGCAACACGGTATGACAGAAGTTAAGCACTACTCGGCCTGTGTTGTTATGCTACCACAGCAACCAAAGCAGAAAGGTAGACCATGTCTGAATAGTAATACCGATTGGTATATATATATATATATATATATATATATATATATACCAAATCCTAAAGATCCTATCTGAGAAACACATCCACTTTGGCTACAGTCTGAACAATGCTTTAGTCTTACCTCTCAATTCAATTCAGTGTATTGGCAAGAAAAGCATGTATAAGAAATTAGTACCATTGCCATATCTGCCAACCAGTTCATTGTTTTTGTTGTTTTCGTTGTTGTTTAATGTCCTTTGATTAAGCATCGTAAATTAATCTTTAACTTAAACTCACCCAACGACTGCTCAACCAGCACACGCATTAATTGAAATTACACCTCATCAACAGAGGTGTTGCTGGTACAGCAGGAGCCAGTTCCCTTCCATTCCCTTCTCATTTATTCAAATTAAAAGTCAGCTGTGTTTAGCCATTAGAACATTTTTCATCCAAACGATGCAGCCATTGACTGGGTTTGTATTAATTACTTGTACCAATGCACCCATAACATTGGAGTTTCAGCACAGTCTGGTTTAGGTGAAAATGCATTTACAAAACATGGACAACATTTCAAACAATGGCGTGTTAGTGGTAGTAGAGGAAACACCAGATGGCTTGTGGGTGCATTCTAGTTATAAATGTTCCCATGAATGTAAAAGGAAAATAAGGACACTACTTAGGTCACTATGTCCACTTGACAGTTAACTTTAAATGAGTGTTGGTGGTGTGGAAAGAAGCAGTGCTATACTTAAAGGTTTAGGGTTAAATCTCCTGGAAGCAGGAATCTCTGAAGGTGAATAAATTGACAAAACTTGAGGGCAGGAAGGATTTTTTTTTCCTTCCTTCTGCTTTTTGAATTGATAGACAAATTGCCAGATTTCCCATGATTGCATCATAGATTGCATGATAGATGTGAACTATTGGGCTATTATCAAATAAGGGAGAGGCAACGCTGTGAAGTGGGAACGGAGAACGTGACCGTACTGACAACATGCTTTCAGAGAATGTGAGAAGATATCTGAAGATATTACTCTATATTATTACTAATATACCGATATGTAAGTGCAGACGGGACCGGGTGTCATCTTTTCGACACCCAAACCTAACCCTTACCCTAACCCTAACCTCCGTGGGGTGAGTCGCTAACCCTCCCGACGCTCCTTTGTCGAAATGATGGTCAGCCCTGCTTGGTCAACAAAGTATATATAAGGTTTAAGTGGTTCTATGTTGTGCTATTTTATACTTTTCCCCCTTGTTGTTGAATATTATTATTTGTATTATTATGAATGCTGCTACAAAACATGTATTGTACTGTTATGTGCCCATACAGAGAGAGGACATTATCAACAAATAGACCTTGGCCCTTGGTTTTCCATTAGAAAACAGTACAATGTTTTTGCAATGATGCTTTAAGTGCTGTAACAGAAAGGTATCCATGGATGTTAAATGGTTGTTTTCCAATAAATAGATTCCTGCTGGCAGTGCTTTAAAGCAACTCCTGAGTGCTTTTATGTCAGACATTATTATTCACTGCAAAATGATACGGTAATAGAGAGATCCAGCTCTCTCTCTCTCTCTCTCTCTCTCTCTCTCTCTCTCTCTCTCTCTCTCTCTCTCTCTCTCTAAAATTCCCAGCTCAGGAGAAAGTGGTGTGGTGATTGATGGCAAATCACTCCACGTTGCTTTAGAAAACTTTCCATTCATGACAAGGAAATTGGTCTTTCTCCCTCAGATCCTCCATCTTGAAGCAAATAGGACAGCTCTGCTCAGTCCACTGCTGAGCATGACAATAAAATGATGATTAATATTGGCCTGCATCAGCAGCCAATTACATCTCCTTTTGACTTCGACGGTATAGACAGCTCCGAGTGAAATAGATATGTTTTGATTTTTGATGGTTAACAATGACAACAACCCTGGGCGGATAATTTGTTCATTCATCAATCTGTCACATATCGACTCTTTGGAAAATGCCATGCTTTAATGGCTCTCGGGAGTTTCTTGTATCTCAGCAAATATGCCATACAGCTAAGATATGAATATGTGTCCTATGGACGATGATTGGCGTTCAGGTCGATAAGATTCCCACCGAACAGCTCTGTATGCAAGCATAGCCTTTAACCGTATTCTGTAATACTGTAATGTTGACCCAGTCAAACACATGGACCCGAGCTTTGCCATTCTGTGAATGTCATAATAGGCTAATATTCTGCAAAAATGTACAACAATTTACAAGCTTGTAGATCAGCTGACAAAGAGGAGAAAAGGATGGGACAAAGTATGGACCCCCGGTGGAGCCCGGTCAACTATACTGGTTAAATAATTGTACGTTTTTGTATGACAGTTCTATCATAAAAAGAGAGCTGAGGCGTAGAGGGAAAAAAGGACGGGACCCCTGGCCCTGGCCATGTATGTATACCTAAGTATACCGTAGTAAGTTTACTGTGATAAAAGTCTTTAGATGTCAGTTCAATCAAAATGTGTGGACAGGAACTCTCTCTTGCAGAACTACATATCAATTGGGCCAAGACTATGATCTGTAAGAAACAATGAAATAAAAATGTTCCACCTCGTGATTCACTATATGTCGGGACAGTCTTCATCACTTTCTGTTTCTGGCTTTGTGAGAGAAGGTCATTGAGCAGACCATAGCAGTTGGGTGTGTGGGTTTTTACTGCCTTTTATTTTTGGGTGACAAAAATGTCTTCTCTGAATCAAACTCCATCTTTGGTCATGTTGTAGCCTTGGATTCCAGCCCTGTTGAACCCCCCTCTTTCCTTATGAGTGTCTCCATGCAATACACAGTAACTGCGCTGAAGCCACACAGCAATGGATCTTGTCAATTGTTTTCTGGGAGCCTGTGGGAGCTCCTGGGCTTTCCCCTAAAGAGATATCATGGCCCTGAGCTGGTTTCATATGATGGGAGATATATTTCACCAGTCAATCGATGTGGGTACAATCCATCTGGGAGGCTCTCTCTTCATGTTCTCTGCCTCCCTCCTCTTTCGTGTACGTATATCTGGGGAGCAGCCATGATGAGAACACTGAAAGGGGGAATTTGTCAATGTATCAAATATGTTGAGAAGCATCCGAGAGAGAAGTGCAATTACACCAAGACGGAGAGGGGAGGAAACAGGTCTCTCAGCGACGCCACGGAAGAGAAGAGTCTCAAACTTTTTTTTCTGTTAAGAACTTCCAAAGCCTGATTCATATATATTTCGCTGCATGATGGTGTCGCGCGGCGAAAATATCCGACCTACCGGTACAAGTTCACATCGTGCCGCGCATGCGAAACATTGTGAGCTATTTTAGGCAAACGACACCGTCATGCGAGGAAGCATAAATTAGGCTTTATCCTTCCCCGTCAGGAATCTCAGCCCATGCAAGTTTATTCGTTCCTTATCGGCTTTGTTTTGTTTCACTTATATAATATGCCAACTGCTCAACTGTTATTTGTGGTACATTGTAAATTATGTTTTTTGCTGTTATTTATAGATGAGCGGGGAAGCTGGAATTGTGCAGGTTCTCAGTAGAGACGTTTCATCTCCAGGTACTCTAAAGCACAACGTGTAAGGCTCAAGTTATACTCTGTGGTGAGACATCATTGCTACTGTACCTGGAAATAGCAGATCTACAAGCTCACATGTTGCATCGTGACACATTGTGAGCTTAGGTAGGCCTAGATCAGCTATTTTCCATGAACGATGAGGTGGAAACCTCAATTGTCCAAAAATTTAACTTTTCAGGATTTAAGCAAACGTAGCAGATCAACAAGCTTGCTCGGAAAAAGCCACGTCACGTTGCCATGCATTGTGGACATTTGTACGACTACTCATCTCCTAGGATAACATGCCTGGATTAGGGACACTAGGGGTCATGAGGGATAGTCTACGATCTTCATTCTCCATTTTATAAAATCAATAAGCCAATGCAAGGCCATTGTTGCTCGTGACTTTAGAACAGCTAAAGGGGTTGAAGGTTCTCTACTCCGTGTCGTGCGTGCCTCACAACGGCCCTTAACGGTTCTAAGTAAACCACACAGCCTCTTGTGGCTTATTCATTGCTTTATTTTCCCTTGGGAGCATCATAAAAATGTACTTTCAAGCTAGACCTTTTTTTCTTTTTAGTTTGTCAAAGTCATCGAGTTAAAAGGGTTCAAAGCCACGAAAACATCTTCAGTCCTGACATGCGACCTTTTGTTTTGAAACATGTAGGATGGTTACCAAGAACATCCAGTGGGGCGAGACAGATGCCTGCAGCATTCTCCACATCAATCCAAAAACGCAGCCTCTCTCCAGAGAGTGCTGCCAGTAACGGCAACACAGGAAAATAAATATACCAAAGAGATGTTGTCCTTGAAAACACATTTTGATCATGATTGCTGTGTGAATACAGTTTTTTTTTGTGCGAGCTGTGGGTAGAGTTTTCTGGACTCGTAGTGTGGTGTCGGATATGGTGTGACCTCGATTTACCTTACAGTGAGTAGCATCAGATTTCCAGGCAAAGCGATGAGCAAGCTGTTTATTTGCTCAAACCAAGACATCAGGTGCTGTTTGGAAGTGATTGATGTTGAGGCTGCATGTTGGATGGTGCAATGCTTCTTTTGCTTCCTAGAAAAAATCATTTTGGTCATTCACACTGCACACACAAATTTTGATCGACAATACAAGCCGAGGCAATGCAAGTTCATCTCTATAGTTCAAAAAAGAAAGGACTTATAACCAAATGAACCCTAGATACTAGAAGCAGACCCCCAGTTCACGATGCATTGTTGACTGGGGTCTGTACTTGCCCCCCCTCCCCCTTTTCCAAAAATAGCAGATCTGTCGTGCTGCATTGCGTTCCTAAGCTTGGAGATCTGCCGTTTTCACCTGATCCCCTATTATTGCAGAATCTACGCTCATTATGACAATACTGTATGACATGCCCAGAAAAGGGACACCAGGCAGGGTGCAGACAGGAGAGTCAAATTACACAAACCGATTGATTGAAGGATGCGTGGTATAACCAGTGGTGGACAGTAACAACATACATTTACTTATTACTGTATTTAGAAGGGAAAATGTAATATACCAGTAAGACTCCCTAATCGGGAGATGTCGCTTATCTCCACAAATAGGCCAAAAGTTTGTTTTACCAATTATCAAGACATACGGGCAGTTGACAGTTTGCCATGGTTACTCATTGAAGTTGAATCTCCATATATGGAGATAACCTACGCATCACACTAAGTCTGACCTCACCAGCCCATATTTGGGCATGAGCAACTTATGTCTCCATATATGGAGATATGATGACATCACACAGTCCTCAGCCGATGATGTGGCGTGATGTCATACAATACACAAACGAGCCCTACAGTATAAAGGGGCAATTCTTGCCAGGAAAGAAGCATTTCTTCGACTCAGACCTTATCGCCAGGGTTGGCTTATAGCAGCTGTCGGTAGGACCATATATGGATTCTGTTAGTGTGGATCTCCTAACAGGGCATCATCTGGGATACAATCCCTTTTATGCCCATATATGGAGATCCCTAACTGAATCCCTTTCATGCCCATATATGGAGATCCCTAACAGAATCCCTTTTATGCCCATATATGGAGATCCCTAACAGCATCCCTTTTATGCCCATATATGGAGATCACTAACAGCTAACAGAATCCCTTTTATGCCCATATATGGAGATCCCTAACAGAATCCCTTTTATGCCCATATATGGAGATCCCTAACAGAATCCCTTTTATGCCCATATATGGAGATCCCTAACAGAATCCCTTTTATGCCCATATATGGAGATCCCTAACAGAATCCCTTTTATGCCCATATATGGAGATCCCTAACAGAATCCCTTGTATGCCCATATATGGAGATCCCTAACAGAATCCCTTTTATGCCCATATATGGAGATCCCTAACAGAATCCCTTTTATGCCCATATATTATGGAGAAATCCCTGCTCTCAGTATCTGACATCAGTGTGATGTCACCTGTTTATGACCATATATGGAGATCCCTGCTCTGCGTATCTGGTTGCTATGGTAAACAGTTGGTTGCTAGGGTAAAAAAACATGGTTGCTATGGTAAACAGTTGGTTGCTAGGGTAAACAGTTGGTTGCTAGGGTAAAACCATGGTTGCTAAGGTGGTTGCTAACGTACACTAACAAACCAGCAACAACAGACTGTTGCCACAGCAACGTACACAAAGGTTTGTGTACACATGTGGTGTGATGTCATACTGATGCGGAGATATGAGCAGGGCAAAGGTGTGACGTGTGACGTGTGACGGACGGACGGACGGACGGACGGACGGACGGCCGGTGGAGGTTTTCATAGTAAACTGCTCCCTGACGGTCGCAATCAATTAACATATACCAGTAAGACTCCCTAATCGGGAGATAAGCGACCGTTGGTCGCTTATCTCCACAAATAGGCCAAAAGTTTGTTTTACCAATTATTACACTCTATGTGAACATTTACATCAACAAATCCCAAGTACTATGCAGAACGACCCATTTCAAGTTTTTAATGTACAACAATATTTAGAAAATAGGTCTACAAGCTGACAGTCCTCGTCCCTTATATTCCCATAGGTTATATGGAGATCTCAGTGTTTGTCAGTCCTTGTTCATTTATGCCCATATATGGACATCTCTATATCTACTGTAACAGTCCTTGTCCCTTTATGCCCATATATGGAGATCTCTTAACTGTAAGTCCTTGTCCCTTTTATGCCCATATATGGATATTCCTGATGTCATCAGTATATGAACATATATGGGCTTTCTGATATGCCCATATATGGAGATCTCTTAACTGTAAGCCCTTGTCCCTTTTATGCCCATATATGGATATCCCTGATGTCATCCGTATATGCCCATATATGGGCTTTCTAATATGCCCATATATGGAGATCTCTGTATCTCCATATATGGGTATAAAAGGATACTTCAGGTCTGACATCAGGTTTGTTTATATTGGGTTGCTAGGTTTGACATCACAAACTCCATGGGCCATCTGACCTAGAAATCTATATTTGGGCATAGATGACTCATCGTGACCTCATCATGATTTCAATCGCTATAAAAGGACTCTCAGTGACATACACTCTCCACAGATAAAGCAGTCAACCAGCCTACCAGTCAACCCATTCTTTGATTACTTTGTACAACTAGATTAACTTTTCAATGGCATCCCCACTGGAATTGACCGAAATGTACGACAGACAAGTCTGACCTCACCAGCCCATACTTGGGCATGGACAACTTATATCTCCATATACGGAGATGGCCATATATGGAGATACGATGACATCACAGAGTCCACAGCTGATGATGTGGCGTGATGTCATACAATACACAAACAAGCCCTATATAAAGGGGCAATTCTCACCAGGGAAGAGAGCATTCCCCACTAGCTGAGTATCTTAAGATGGTTGGATGTGATGATAAGCTATAAGCTTAGTTGATCCTGGCGATAAGGTCTGAGTCGAGGAATGCTCTCTTCCCTGGTGAGAATTGCCCCTTTATATAGGGCTTGTTTGTGTATTGTATGACATCACGCCACATCATCAGCTGTGGACTCTGTGATGTCAGAGTGATGTCAGACTGATGCGGAGTGATGTCAGACTCACACGTCGACCGCACGTGTGACGTGCGGTCGACCGCACGTGTGACCGACGGACGGCCGGTGGAGGTTTTCATAGTAAACTGCTCCCTGACGGTCGCAATAATGAAAATAGCAGATCTACAAGCTGCTATTGTCACTATTGATTTTGTTTACGTTTCTGAAAAATCTTAATACAGCAATGCATTGACATGAAAAAGAAAATGTATACTTTTTAACTTGTACGTTTGCATAATTCAGTATCTTAAAAGCATGTACTACCAGTAAGACTCCCTAATCGGGAGATAAGCGACCGTTGGTCGCTTATCTCCACAAATAGGCCAAAAAATTTGTTTTACCAATTATCAAGACATACGGGCAGTTGACAGTTTGCCATGGTTACTCATTGAAGTTGAATCTCCATATATGGAGATAACCTACGCATCACACTAAGTCTGACCTCACCAGCCCATATTTGGGCATGAGCAACATATGTCTCCATATATGGAGATATGATGACATCACACAGTCCTCAGCCGATGATGTGGCGTGATGTCATACAATACACAAACGAGCCCTACAGTATAAAGGGGCAATTCTTGCCAGGAAAGAAGCATTTCTTCGACTCAGACCTTATCGCCAGGGTTGGCTTATAGCAGCTGTCGGTAGGACCATATATGGATTCTGTTAGTGTGGATCTCCTAACAGGGCATCATCTGGGATACAATCCCTTTTATGCCCATATATGGAGATCCCTAACAGAATCCCTTTCATGCCCATATATGGAGATCCCTAACAGAATCCCTTTTATGCCCATATATGGAGATCCCTAACAGCATCCCTTTTATGCCCATATATGGAGATCACTAACAGCTAACAGAATCCCTTTTATGCCCATATATGGAGATCCCTAACAGAATCCCTTTTATGCCCATATATGGAGATCCCTAACAGAATCCCTTTTATGCCCATATATGGAGATCCCTAACAGAATCCCTTTTATGCCCATATATGGAGATCCCTAACAGAATCCCTTTTATGCCCATATATGGAGATCCCTAACAGAATCCCTTTTATGCCCATATATGGAGATCCCTAACAGAATCCCTTGTATGCCCATATATGGAGATCCCTAACAGAATCCCTTTTATGCCCATATATGGAGATCCCTAACAGAATCCCTTTTATGCCCATATATTATGGAGAAATCCCTGCTCTGAGTATCTGACATCAGTGTGATGTCACCTGTTTATGCCCATATATGGAGATCCCTGCTCTGCGTATCTGGTTGCTATGGTAAACAGTTGGTTGCTAGGGTAAGAAAACATGGTTGCTATGGTAAACAGTTGGTTGCTAGGGTAAACAGTTGGTTGCTAGGGTAAAACCATGGTTGCTAAGGTGGTTGCTAACGTACACTAACAAACCAGCAACAACAGACTGTTGCCACAGCAACGTACACAAAGGTTTGTGTACACATGTGGTGTGATGTCATACTGATGCGGAGATATGAGCAGGGCAAAGGTGTGACGTGTGACGTGTGACCGACCGACGGACGGCCGGTGGAGGTTTTCATAGTAAACTGCTCCCTGACGGTCGCAATAAGTACTTTAACTCAAGTACAAATTTGACTGAGCAACTTTCACTTGGAGTTGACCAGGAGTATATCCACAATACTTTGACTCGAGCATTAGGTTGAGTACATTGTCCGCCACTGATAACCAAATACTATGACCCGCTACTAGGCTATTTGTACAGTTCTATTTCACTCTGCAGAACAAACCCATCATAATTCAGCCTGGAGCCCATTGGCTGTTTTGTCCCTGTATCTACTATTACATTTTTCTTAGAGCCGCATCCCACTTCCAAAGCCATACCCGCCCCTTTACATCGACTTCAACTCATAGCTAGCTCCGATGTCGGTAGAACGCCATACACGCCCCCTTTACATCGACTTCAACTCATAGCTAGCTCCGATGTCGGTAGAATGCACGGCACAGCCGTCCGCTGATTCGCCCCCCGTCGCCATGGTGTGAGAGAGAGAGAGAGAGAGAGAGAGAGAGAGAGAGAGAGAGAGAGAGAGAGAGAGAGAGAGAGAGAGGCACGTTCCGAGAGACTATCAGTGCAGAAGCGCAGAGACTATCATATCAGTGCAGAAGCGCGTGGAGAGAGAGAGACAGAGAGAGAGAGAGAGAGAGAGAGAGAGAGAGAGAGAGAGAGAGAGAGAGAGAGAGAGAGGCACGTGCGAGAGAGAGAGAAACGAGAGAGAGACAGAAACAGAGTGTATATTTCCTCTGTCTGTGTGAATCACCTAAAAACAGTCAACAAATCTCGCACGCCGCAAATGAGAGAGGGGGGAGGCAGCAAGAGAAGGCAGGAGAGAGAGAGAGAACAGCGCAAGGACTTGGTGGAAGTTTGAGGGAAAGAGAGAGAAAGACAGGGGAGGGGGAGGGGGCAGGGGGAGAGAGCGAGAGAGAGAGACGGAGAGAGAAAGACGGAGACGGGGGGGGGGGGGGGGGGGGGGGTTACTATCGGGAACCAGGCTTCAGATTCAACAATGGACAAGATGATCTGACTGCCTCTGCTCCGCTCTGAGAGGGGAGAGGTTGGCGGCCCTTCGGGCCACTCACATCTAGAGTTCGGCCCACTCACCTCTTCACAGCAACATACTGTCTGTCTGTCTGTGTGTGTGTGTGTGTGTGTGTGTGTGTGTGTGTGTGTGTGTGTGTGTGTGTGTGTGTGTGTGTGTGTGTGTGTGTGTGTGTGTGTGTGTAGGGGTGTGTGTGTGTGTGTGTGTGTGTGTGTGTGTGTGTGTGTTGCTAAAATGAAAACATTGAAATAATGAAAATAAAACATTGGCAGGCCTATTATAGTAATAATAATAACACAATTAGGCCAAAACCTTTTTTTTTTTTTCAAAAAAAAAGTTTTTTGAAAAACATTTTTTTTTCCTCAAAAACTCATTACAAATCCATTTGATTGCTGGTATACCGTGAGGGCCCCCGGAGGGGGCCCGAGCTCTAGATTTGAGGGCCCCCGAAGGGGGCCCGAAATTCTAGTAGTTGACACTGCAGCCCTTGGTACCAGGTGAGAGCTTCTGTATGAGATGGAACGCTCCAGGCTGCAGCATTAGAGTCTGTCCAACAAAATAGCAGTTTCTGATGCCACTTTAGGAGAGACATACAGTACAGGCCATGCAGCTGCTCGATTATTGATTCATTTCACATTTACAATAGCTAGTTAAAGTTTGATAACAACATTTGGGTGGCAAGGCAATGCAAAGAGCAGACTGACACATTTGAACACGTTGCATAGCAACTGCCTTGTTTATGCAGGACTACAATGATTCTGTTTTATTTGGGATATGATTTTTATGTTGCCATAAACTTCAGGCACTCTCGCATAGAGCAGTAACAAAGAATACTTGGATTTTAGTTTTTTAAAAAGCCTTTATTCTAACATGGCTAATTATATACAATAAACCTTTTTGATCTTCATCAGTGTAAAATATTATTACATTGTGTCATCATATCACACCTGTCACTAGTCTGTTTTGTGTTTTTGCTTAACATTTTAAAGCCTATTGTCTTCCGAGCGAGGTCCCTGTGTTTCTTTACTTTTTTACCTCCCAAAGGTTTTTGTCGAAAGTAGCCGATATGCAAGCTGTAACAACATGTTGCAACGTGATGCATAGTGAGCTTGTACTGTAGATCAGCTATTTTTGACAAATGTTCTCCCAATAATATGGATGCTACAGTTCCATCCTTGTTCTTCATTCATAGTTCTAAGCTCCAAGGTAGATGGTATAACAAATCCTGATCAGATATGTTCTAAACCCTCCCCTATGATGTCTATACCTTCATCTGTGTTTTTCTTTAAAGTATTGTGCAAGTGCCGACCCATTTCCCTCTGTTTATAACTCTCCTCTCCCGCTGCCTCCATTATCCAAGAGCTGGATTCCTTATTAGCATTGCCCTGCGATAACCTCCATTGTAATGGTTCAGAAGTCAGCTCGGCAATTCAGCTGATTTCTCATAATCACTCACCTCCCTCTGCACAGCTAATGCCGAACAAGCGGAAGAAAGTCTGATAATTATCTTATCCGTTCTATACGTCTTGATGCCAGGATGGGAGAAAAAGTGCAGCGTGGCGCGTATTGAAAGGTTTCGACATGATCCTCATTAGAATACATACTGTCCCGCCACATCTAAAAGTATGATCATCCATTCTGCCCTTGAGTTGGGGGATGCACACAAATTATCTTATCAAAATCATCTGATTATCATTGACAGCAGATGTGATGTAACCTGCATGCATGACATGAATAATTCATGCCCATTTCATCTGTTATAGAATGCATACATGGAACCTTTCGCTCCGACTAGGAACTAAATATGCACACGCTGTATGTTGGAAGCTCAAAAATAGCCTCTTGGTATATGAAAGCACAAAACAAGATCCACACAAATGTTTTGTATACTTGTTTTCTTGCTCTATATACAGTACCACAGTGGTGTGGTGTGGAGTAGTGTGGTGAGAAGTTGAGAACATATACTAATCTATCTATATTTTTGTAATTCATTTTGCTGTTGATTATCTTCCTAAGAAGGATAAGCTTCAACCTGCTCCCCCTGCTCCATTTCTGATACTGGACACAAGTTGTTCGAGGTTTTCCCTTCTGGGAAGTGATTTGGACTATCATAACTGCTGGCCTGCAAACACCTTCTTCCTACAGTGGAACGTCATACACTGTATTTTATACCTTATACTGGATTATACAACACTGGTTGTATAATCTGGTCTGACCCAATAATGTTGCTGTTGTTTTCTACACATTATTACACACAATTTGTTTTACTTTTCAAGTCATCGGGTCTGTCTGTCTGTCTGTCTGTGTTCAAACGTGGACCAATATCTTGTGTTTGATTGAGCCAGTATCTTGCCAGTATCTTAGTATTTGATTGAAAATAAAGATATAAATAATACACACACTGTTCTCCAAGGTGTAATGATAACAGCTATATGTACCACATGGCCCTTTGTTGTGTTGATACTTGACCACAGCGCAGAGATATGCAAGTGATGCTTGACCCATCCTCCTATAGCTCATAAATAAAGATCTGCACATGGCCGTACTGTAAACAGAACTCAGATCTCAGGTTTTGTTTTTATTAAAAGGTGCTACTATGTAACGTTTTGAATGAATATCATGTAATCGTGTCCATCTGTATGGTATACTGCTCTTCTATTGAGACATGTAGATCGTGTCAAAGGTCATGTCTCACCAAGACACAGGAACTGGCATGAACTTTGACCTGATGGTCAAGATACAATTCATCCCCTGAGGAACCAGGCAGGCTCTATGTATTCAATGGTAAAAAAAAGGGTAGCACTTTAAACTAAGGTGCTTTTAATAAACATTTATTAACAGTTTTAACATAAAGGGTAGTATCAGCAATGCACAGGAAACCAGGTTCAAATCTGAGGACAGTTACACTAGTTGCAATATACCACCATATAAATATTCTCATAAAAGTAAAAGGCCTCTATTCAAAATTTGACTTGAGTAAAAAGAGTAAAAAAAAGTTCTTATTTTCAATCTTTTAGACAAGTTACCTAATAGCAATGTGTGAGCTTGTAGAGCTTTAGATCGGTGTTTGAATAAAACAGGGTTTTATAATTTATAATTTATATATGCATAATATAAATCTTCAAAGTAACTAAAGCTGTCAAATAATGGTAGTGGAGTAAAAAGTAGGTAGGCCTACAATATTTGCCTCTGAGAAGTAATAGAGTATACGTTTATAAATAGGCCTAATACTCATCAAGTAAGGCAAGTACAGGTACCTTAAGTGTGTGCTTAAAGTGAGTGCAGTACATTTTACAGAGTAAATGTAGATTAGCTACTTTCCACAATTGTTCTTCATGTCTCTCCTGTATGAAATGTTTCTACCCCGGTGAGTCTCTTATTAAAAATGTAACACACACACGCACGCACGCACGCACGCACGCACGCACGCACGCACGCACGCACGCACGCACGCACGCACGCACGCACACACACACACACACACACACACACACACACACACACACACACACACACAGGGTGATTTCTTCCAAAACGAAGAAAAGCAGAAAAAAGGAAGAGGTTTTATTGAGGGGAAAAAAAACAAGCTTGGTCTGGAACCAGGATTTATGACTTTCAGCACAATTTGCATAATCGTATGCATCTCATGCAGAGTGAGTACACAGAACCAGCATGAATGATCAGTTCTTATCTCCGAACCGCACCGCACGATAACGCATACGTTGTCGGATGGAGACCTTGTATGTCCCAAACTTTTGGACATACGTCTTTTTTTTTAAATTAAACTTTTAATATTTATTTATTTTCACATTTTAAAATAGAGAAAATAGCCGATGTACAAGCTCACAACGTGTCACATAGTGAGTTGTTTGTGAGCTTGTACTTAAGCTATTTTTGCAAAAGCTTTGTGCGACACTCTTGTATGATGTAGTAGTAGAGCATTCATTTACGGAAAAACAACAAACATAAAAAGTGAAAATGTGGAGATACGAGGTTACTGCCCAACAGCGACGATAAGAGGCAAAAAGATAAAGAGGGATTTGGGTCTCCCACGGCCCATGTCATCCAGCAGGACTCCACAGACTGGAATTTATTACGACAATGTGAATGGTCTTAATATCGCATATGGCTTAATGAGGCCAGGCATTTAAGTGGACACCCACAGAGTTTATGATTGGTAATAACCACGGTGTGTGCTTTACCTCCACGCATATAAAATATGCAACATTGTTTATATTCACTGATAAACTGGATCTTTGAATATTTTATGAGCGGCCATTTTTCCCAGTAAATGAGCGTGCATTAACGTTCAACGGACTTACAGTAGGCCTACATATTATCTCAACGAGTGAGTATCCAACTTCATAACACTTAACGAACTTTGTTTCATTACAATGAATGTTGACCCTTTCACAAAGCTCATTACGTGGGAATACATTTTGTACCCCACCCCATCACTGTGCGTTCTGTTATACTCTATATTTTTACTATGTTTATTCTTATTCTTAGTTTTATTTCAAAACGTTTTTCCCTGTTTCATTCTGCATCACAACTGAATTTCCCTCATGGGTTCAACAATGGTCTGTCTGTCTGTCTGTCTGTCTGTCTGTCTGTCTGTCTGTCTGTCTGTCTGTCTGTCTGTCTGTCTGTCTGTCTGTCTGTCTGGCTGTCTGTCTGTCTGTATGTCTGTCTGCCTGTCTGTCTGTCTGTATGTCTATCTATAGTGGAGATTTGCAGAGAGAGTTGCTGCGCCTTTGCACACTTCGACTAGTCATTTTAAACTTTTTTGGGGTATGAAATGATAGGCAGAAATGAACAGAACATTGCATCAACAAGCTTACAGCTTGTCCCACAGTCTTAAAATGAGCTGTATGAGGTTAGCCTCACAGCCAGCCAGCAGATAGCTTACCAACCCAGACAGCGAGAGAGCGATGACCCCAGACCGTCAGACATTACATTCTCACCATAGTACAATGTTTTCACTGAAGCTAGTGTCTGGAGACAGATGTGTTTGGCCCCCACAATTTTATAATGCTTTCCGCATAACAGTCTGTTCTTCAGAAGCTCTGACAATGAGCAGAAAATAAAGCTCCTCCATTGTCTCGGGTCAGGTGTCGAGGTCCACACAGACGCTATCAGAGCAGTCTCATCTCATACCAGACGTCCTAAAAGACGTTTTAATGAAATGAGGACTCAGCCCTCATCTCTCACATCAATTAAGCTGGATGAACTGCGTTTTTGAATGGCAGACAAGGGGGGGGGTCCCTAGATGACGTGAAGTGAAGTGACAATTTTCTTTTTTTATACCTCAAAACAAAACCAAAGAAAGAAAAGAAAAAGACCCTTATGTTTTTTGTAGTGTATTGGTGGCTTTTGATTGCATAAGGGTCTTTTTCTTTTCTTTCTTTGGTTTTGTTTTGAGGTATAAAAAAAGAAAATTGTCACTTCACTTCACGTCACCTAGATGACGTGAAGTGAAGTGACAATTTTCTTTTTTTATACCTCAAAACAAAACCAAAGAAAGAAAAGAAAAAGACCCTTATGCAATCAAAAGCCACCAATACACTACAAAAAACTGGTCAAACATTAGCCAAATTGTAAAATAATATAAGAAAGAGGCAACAATTTGAAAAAGCCGATCTACAAGCTCACAACGCCTAGCAACACAAGATGTTGTGAGCTTGTAGATCAGCTATCTTCACAATCCAGATGGCTGCATTGAGGGCAGTAGAATGTGAATCCCACGTAGCTCTATATCTGTGTTCATAATAGAGCTACGGATATGAAGCAATGTCTTTGTTTGCGGGGAGGGGATAAAGGCAGGAAATGAACAGTTTCTCTATTTATTTTGGCTACTATTTGCAGTTTGAAGGATTTGTTTTACTACTACTTACTAGGACTACTTGAAGGATTCTGGCAGTCCACTGGACATGCTGTATGAAGCTGTGTGTAAATACTGTATATCTCAGTGTGTTTTGTGTGCCATGACGCACCAGACATACACAATAGCAATCCAGTTATATCCCAAACAAACAAATCTGATTGGATCATATAACAAAGTGCTCAGTCTTAATAATTGTTTGTGCACCACTCGCCAAGAATTCAGTTTTATGTGGGTGCGTGCCTTATATACTGTGTGTGTGTGTGTGTGTGTGTGTGTGTGTGTGTGTGTGTGTGTGTGTGACTGTGTGTGTGTGTGTGTGTGTGTGTGTGTGTGTGTGTGTGTGTGTGTGTGTGTGTGATATATATATATATATATATATATATATATTATATATAGAGTATTTTCCGGACTATAAGGCGCACCGGACTATAAGGCGCACTGTCAATGAATGGTCTATTTTCGAACTGTTTTCATATAAGGCGCACCGGACTATAAAGCGCACCGGACTATAAGGCGCACATAACCGTTGTGTTATGCATCCAACAGATGGAGCTGTGCTAAAGGGAATGTCAATGTCAATGAATGATCCATATATAAGGCGCACTGGACTATAAGGCGCACTGTAGTTTTTTGAGAAAATTAAAGGCTTTTAAGTGCGCCTTATAGTCCGGAAAATACAGTATATATACACATTACACACACACACACTGTATATGAAGGGGTCTGAATGACCGAATCGTTGCCTACCATTAATGAAAGCAAAGATGCTGGACTGGATTTTCCACTTGTCAAGTACTGTAGGTTACTGAAAATCAATGTTGTATAATAGTTGATACTGATTGGTATCTGTTTGGCATTGGAACACCCTGCTGAAAATCTCTGGGATTGTCCTTAGTTTGAATCAGCGATGGCATGGGGGATGAAAGGAGAGACAAGGGGGCCAGAGTCAGACTGCCTTTAAGACGGCGCTGGAGATGATTGGCAGGTGGAAGGGGCTGATGGGAAGGCAGGGTGGTTAGAGTAGGACCTGCTGCTGAGGAATGACAGCAAGCTGCTGCTCAGAGGAAACACAGCCACACATTAGCACCGTGGGCAGCCGCTCAAACGGAAACAGCAGGCCGTGCGTGTTTGTGTGCGTGCCTGTGTGTGTGTGCGTGTGCAAGTGTGTACGACGTGTATTACCTTCGAGGGCCAAATGTCCCCACAAGTACAGTAGAATTTGAGAAATAGACATATCGTGCGGACAGTTTTCCTGGTACTCACTACTACTCACAAATCTCTTTTTAGACCTGAGGCCGATTCTAAAAACGGCTTCTAAATTCTGACCTTTCCCTGAAAAACACATTATATTTGGAGTGGTGCTTACCGCTCCATACATGGATTTTTTTTCAATGATTTTCCCATGGTATAAAATACTGATACATCAGCATACATCATCGTCATACTGTACTTAGCGTGCCAACAGTGTTTCTTCAGGAACAGTGTTTTCTAGTGTGAAGTCACCGCTCACTTCACACAGGTGTGTTTTTTAAATTCATGTTGCTATATACTGTACTGTACATAGCAACAACTACACACAGAGGTGTTCCCGGCTTGAAAGGTATAACAATACATAGGTGTTTTATGTCTAAATGGGTTTAAAATATGTGGGCAGGCTTGCAATAAGGAAACGCTTAGAGGTTATGGTTTAGGGACTTAGGGGTATGATTAGGCATTTGTGGTGTTGTGCATCACAAATAGCAGATCTACAAGCTCACAACGTGTCATGCTCTGAGCTTGTAGATCGGCTATTTTCAGCTTCATGGTTAGGGTTAAAAAATGGCCTTCATAAAATCACCATCCTAAAACATTGGTGTCCTCACAAGTATAGTAACAGAAGTATGTGTGTTTGTGTGTGTGTGTGTGTGTGTGTGTGTGTGTGTGTGTGTGTGTGTGTGTGTGTGTGTGTGTGTGTGTGTGTGTGTGTGTGTGTGTGTGTGTGTGTGTGTGCACGTGTGCTCTATGTGTTTCTTTGTAAATCTGTTGTCTATTTCCCGGTGGAAACCCATGTGTGTCATTTTGGCCCTGTGCAGTGCCTGTCTCCTTCCCCTCTGATGGCATTTTGCTTTCTTGGCTAGTTTTCATGAGCCTCGGCTGCCTCAGTCACAGCTAGGCCATGTGCCAAACATGGCAGCATGTGACATTTTGCGGAGGCTCGTCCTGTCTGCATCCCACCACCCTACAAACAACACGTTTGAGCCATGAAGCTGGCATAATCCATGTTCACATCGTTGTTGTCGGGCGGAAACCTTGTATGTCCAACAGGGGTGTCGCACCAAATTCTGGGCCCACTAAATCACTGCGTTATTTTGTGCTTTAACTATTGAAAAATAGCAGATATACAAGCTCACAGTGAGCTTGTAGATCTGCTATTTTTGAAAAATCGTGAAAATGTGTGCAAGTCTTTGAAGGTTTTTTGTTTCACATTTTGAAATATTGAAAATCTAGTTCACAATGTGTCACAGTGAGCTTGCAGATCGGCTATTTTCATTCCTTTTGTATGACACTCTTGTCACGGCGAAGTATGGGATCAATCTGCGGGGAGAAAAATAAACATAAGGCTGAAATATGGAGATAAGAGGTTTCTGCCTGACAGCAACAATATTATTCACACATTGGTAACCAAGTAAGCCCAGAGCTTCACCAAACAATGAGCTGGGCGCTCACACCATCGCACAATGCCATACGTACAAACTTGATCCACTGTCGAGGGACGTTGGCAGGAATTGCTTCATCTTAATACATTCAAGACACATTTTCATTGAGTGACATGCCAAGATAACATAGTTTGTGTCAAAGCTGTCCAATATGTTCTCACTGTAACTGCAATGGAATACACATGCTGTAGTGTATAGTATTATTTTGTGGCTCTATCTTGCGGATTGTTAGTTCGGTCGTATTAGTTGGTATCGATTCAAAGGTGAACGATACCCATCCCTAATAAGCATGTAGCTAAGTAGAGCTAGCAACCGCTAGCATTGTTAACAATAACAACATCCAAAAATGCAGATAAAATAGGCGATTTCTACCCGATCGTTTTGAAAGTAGGCCTAATCACTTGTCTGTTGGCGTGTGTGTTATATAAATCTCAAAGAAAGATCTATTAACAATGATATTTTGTGCAAAATGTGAGGATCTTATGTTTGTTGTCTAGTTCACTTCCTCCTCATACTCTCTTTTTGGAGAATGAGCTAGGGCAGAGGAAAACCTTTTTTTCTTAGGCTACTACTGTCCCCATGGCTGACAAATGTTGACACATGTACTACATGCTGATGGACACATACTGATGATACGTTCATGTCCGTCGAGTTTAGTGATGACCGCAAGCCTACAGACAGCCACGGACAGGGAGAAGAACGGACAAATAAACGGACCAAACGGAAGAAATCTCTCTCCCCTGCCGTTTCTATAGTGTCGACCTGGCTGCGGTTCTCATTTATCACAAAGAATTAGACTTGTCATGTGCACATCCAAACTACATGCAGACTTGGACCTTTGGATCTCTTCATCTATCTCTATTTATCTATGGCGAAAGTGAAATCTGAAGACAGCGCTGTCACGTCTCCGTACGTACAGCTGATACGCACAATTCCTGAAACTAAGTTGCAGCACAACCTCTCCCTTAACCCGCATATATGCTACAGTGGTTTTGGTGCGTTCTGGAGACGGTCTTGCCATTCTCAGTGGTTTCATCTGGACACGATTCCGTCTGTAATGTAAATGTTTTGGAAAAGACTCAGTGTATCTTCTTCGTGTATATGGCCTGAGTGCTACTGGGGGTTCTTGCAGAGGGACACACTTGATGAGATTGTTCCATAATGAAAGCCTGTGCGCTTTATTAACTACACACATGTACACGAGCAACAACAAAGACATATACTGGTGCACAAAGTCTATATAGCCCAGTCTCTCTGGGCCTGCTGCACTGCTCTGCGTTTAAATCAAAGTCCTTTATAACTTTGCACTGTTGAGCCAGGTCTCGCTCTCTGCTGGTTTTCTCTCTGGTGTTGTGTGTGTGTATTGATTTGAGCCCAGGTCCAGCACAATTAGCACAATTAGAAACACCTGTCGATCAATTGACCCTGGCACAGCAGAGCGAGCCCAATTGACACGCCCCTACCACAGTCACCCTAACAAACAACCAACAACCAATAAAGCATGGCTATCCGTCCAGGCTATTAGACTGAGACTGTCAATACAGATCCCATAGCCTGTGGTAAAAATGGTAATAAACAGCTTAAATTTGGGGAAAATTAAGTATTGACTTCCTGAATCCCTGCATATACCAATAGCCAATGCCCATGTGCAATTTCAGATTGATTGTCAACATACTGAGGATTAAAATGAATGATCGGATCATGGGGGAGAGAATTTTCATAAATCTTGTAGCAAGATAATTATGTTTTTTTTTTCTTTTTTTAGAAAATTAAAGGTCTGAGATGGGTTCATGGATTTGAGATGGATTTTCCACACTTTCACATCTCAAAATACATTTAAGAAATAAAAAATATATTCATTGAATTAATTTATTTGGTTACTTTATGCAGCAAATTAACACATCGACTGCCCACCAGGAGGCGCCGGTCATCCCCTCTGAGTGCCCCCATAGCACTTCCATAGAAGAATACGAGGCCCTGTTGCGTCAATGCATGCGTGATGACGTCACTTGGTCACATGAGCGCAGACAGGATGTTATTGTGTAACTTACTGTATGGGCTAGTGTTGATCATAGCTGTTCACTGCCGATCAAAATTTGGACATTTTGCCGCACGCGGCCACAGTTTTAGCCATAAAACAAACATCGGAGATAAAGGGCTTTAAAGATGGGGAAATGCATTGGAGTATACAGAGAAAAACGGCCGCGCGATGCTCTCAGCGTCGACTCGAAGCGACTAGCGGCTAATGGGCTACATCCAGGCGTAGCCCCGACCTAACGGTGAGATATAAAGTTATATTGTAATTACAGTAAACGCGTCCAACGCGTCGTGGGCCTCCAGCGACATCAAAGAAATTGTCGCGTAGACACCTCGTGGGCACCCGCTGAGTTAATAATGGCGGGCTTGCTTCACCAACAATAAATTATGCTTTTAATTGGATTTGCTCCACCAACAATAATTCAAGATGAATTTGAATCAAATTATTGTCAATATTAAAATAGTAAATTTATTTACTGAATTAACATAAAACTTTGCTTCCTCATTTTAAAACTACTATCGTATTAACCCCTTAAGCTCTATTAAAACTTATTTTTTTTTCATAAATAGCCTATATTTCCACTACACATTTTTGAAAAGTATAGACATTATTTCCACATTCACATTACATTTTAATTCTGACTCTTATGTGAATGAAAGCACTTAGATATTCTAACTCTGTATAAAATAACCAAAAGTACCAAAAGTAAAAGTTCAAAAATCTTTGGAAAATAACAGATCTACAAGCTTACATTGTGTGTTGCATCGAAACACATTGCGAGCTTGTAGATCTACTATTTTCAAATGGCTAAAATATACTGTATAGGGTCAATCATAGGCGATTCTAGCCTCTTCCAGCAGGGGGTGCACGAGCTCTATTACCTCATGCACGCATGCAGCGCGCGTCGCGCGCACGCGAAAAAAATTGCGGATATTAGCGGTTTTGTAATGTTGTTTTAGCGGATTTCTGCAGTTAATTTTGTACCCAAATGTAACACAATATAAACAAAAAAAAGTGTAAAACAGGTGCTTCTTTTTCTAGACACCATATGTCTATCTATAGGATTTATTTACTTATTTTGCAGACAGAGGCAGCACAGCCAGGACATATAAAGCCAAACATCAAGTTAATCATCATTCATCAAGCAATCAAGCAGTCATTTACCTGGGGCCTGGGGTAACAACAGTTGAGTCTGAAGTGGGGCTTGCTTGCTGTGGAGGAACCGGGGCCTCGGTCTCCGGCAACGGCGAGCCTTCCACAGTGATGTCGGTGGCTGGATCACTGCTGCTGCAAGCTCCGTCCACCTCCTCTGGTTCACGTTCATTAGCATTACTGTCAGTGTCGAG
Source organism: Nannobrachium achirus (assembly GCF_963921795.1). NCBI lineage: Eukaryota > Metazoa > Chordata > Actinopteri > Myctophiformes > Myctophidae > Nannobrachium > Nannobrachium achirus. The sequence goes on along the minus strand of NC_137816.1, from coordinate 28,463,692 downwards.
TGAACCCGTGTTCACATTTCCTGATGATGAATTATCGGTTGTGGCACTGGGTTTGCTCTTTTTTATAAAGAATTGGTCAATTGTCTTTGTATTTATAGTTCGTTTCGCCATTATTGCTGCTCTGCTGCTGTATCCATATTGTTTTAGGCGGGCGGAAACAGATAAGGAAATCACGGAATTGTGGGTCATCATATCAGAGAGTCACACAGCCGGCCAGCACAGGTGTCAATCTCACAGCCCACCCACAGTGCCTGCCAAGTCTGCCAACAGCGCCGTCGCCAAGCAAGCTGATAGGTCTTACATTGCAAGCAAGCAAGCTGAAATACTTGCCCCTCCACCTCTCTTTTTGCGCACATTTTACAAATCACGATCACTGTTTTATTTAATAATTATAAAATAAAGTTACATTACAAAAAAAAAAAAAAAATCAAAATGGCCGCCTGGCGGCCAGGGGGTGCACGTGCACCCTAGGACACCCCTTAAAATCGCCTATGGGGTCAATGTATGGTTTGTAATAATTATCTAACTCTTCAAAGTAAGTAGTAGCTCTCAAATAATTATAGGTGAGTAAAAAGTACCATATTTGCCTCTGTGATATATAGGAGTAGAAAGCATTGAAAAGTATTCTTCCTGAATACTGAAGGTTAAAAAAAACAACTAAAAGGTGTACTTAAAGCAATGGAAAATTGAATTCATTAATTTAATACTTTCTGTAGATGGGGTAGTGTGCCAAACTTTGAGTTGTCTTTTTCGCATCTTCCCATTAAAGTCAATGGGATCATTTTATTCACAAATTATTAATTAGTGAATAAAATTAGTAATTATTCAAGACATCTCTTAGCAAAATGGAAGCACACCATTCCTGATGAACCCGGTCGATTTGACATATGGCCTGAGTGTGTGCCGAGAAAACTGCGGGAGAAGTGCTAAACTTTGGGTCGTCTTTTTTGTATCTTCCCTTTAAAGGTGATACACATGCATTTAAAAAGTATTTATGTCATATTGTTTATGTCCCAAAAACGTTTTTCAAAAGGTTTGAGGCTAAATTACCACTCCTGAATAGAGAGCCTCTCTCATTTTTGAATGGCTCTCAGAGCATTTCAGCTGCAGTACCACCTTTGGCCTGAACTGCGCCAAGTTTTTTTTTTGAAAAAAAAAATATTTTTGAAAAAAAAAATGTTGAAAAAAAATGTTTTTTGAAAGGTTTTTTTTATGATGACGTCACAATCGGCAGATGACGTCACAATCGGCAGCAAATCTGGATAGCCTGTTTTGAGAACCCGTGGGATACTTTTAACCTTCGCCTTCTCAAAACCAGAGAAAGACACAACGGTCAGAAATGGGACTTTGTGAGGATAGAAGGTGCTAGTGGGACCCCAAAAAAAGGTTTTAAAATAGGAAAAGTGACATTTCATGGTGTATCACCTTTAAGTACAGTAGACGTCCTTGAGTTAATGTACTTAGGTATTTATTTTACATCACTGCCAGTAACATGTTGGTCACATATAGTGTATGTATGACACCCTGAAAACACCAACACAAACATGGGCACACACTCCCAGACAACTACTGTATGTACAGCAGCACTGTGTGTCCTGGATGCCCTTGTAATGAATACAGCACACTGCACACAGCTCACCATGCATACCAATGTATGACAATGACTGCTGCACACTGGCTATGTTGATGACATGATTTTCAACTTTCTAAAGCGTCACCAGACTCTGAATACAAGGCTAGCGATTCAAGGGCTGGAGCCAGTAATACCACATTTGACCACCAGGACACAGCAACTTCAATTGGAAATGCACTCTGTCAAGGTGCCAACTTGCGGCATATGCACAAGTAGGCCATGGCATCACCGATTGCCTCATTGCCTGTTAATGATGACGTTGCCAGAGATGCATGGTCCCTGATTGGGCTACAGTCTTAAACAAGAGAGGACACCGACATACATACATATAAATACCCAGCCGATGGCAATACTTGCGCACTCTGCTTGCGCAAGTAATAATCCTCCTGGGGGCTTATGGGTTTTACAGTGGTTCCCAAATAATGGGTCAGGACCCATTTTTGTGTCACGTAACATAAACAAATTATAATAATTGTTTCCTCATTGTCCAATAATTACAGAGATGTTCTAAAAATTGAATTGAAAAAATCTATGGAAATGAATATAGCATGAATGGAAAATGTATGCTATATAGTCCATCATAACGGCCCAATAGCCAACACTATATTGCGCAACGAACGCTTCTGAGCGTGTGTGCGCACGTCATCACGTTCATAGTCACATGACTATAGGCAGGAAGCTGTGAGCAATGAGTCTGTATAGCCTAAAGCTAATGTTAGCGGATCATAATGTGGCCATTTAGGCATGGAAAGAGGTTGCTTTCTGCCATAAAAACATACATCAGAGATAAAGAGTTTTAAAGTCAGGATGATGCATTGGATTAAATGGAGGAATCCGGCGGCGCAATGTTGCCAACGTGAAATATAAACAAACCACGGTCAGCGGCCAACATCCACGGGTAGGCCCGACGTTACAGTAAGACTTAATATTGTTACTGTAAATACAGTATTAACTCCCAAAGTAGTTCGGGAAAGGCATCAAAAGAGTTAATGGTACATAACCATTGGTGTGTGTGTGTGTGTGTGTGTGTGTGTGTGTGTGTGTGTGTGTGTGTGTGTGTGTGTGTGTGTGTGTGTGTGTGTGTGTCTCTATGGCCTTTATTCCATATTCCATGGCCAATGGAATAAAAGCAAGTTTTCGGAAGTGATTTCAAAGAAGAATGTTCTAGCCTTATTTATATCCTCAGGCAGGGTGTTCCAAAGCTCTGGTGCCCGGGCTGTAAAAGCATGCCAGCCTCAGGTAATGAGATTGTTGGAGCCGCCAAGAGGGCCATACCTGAGGATAGAAGGCTGCCTAAGGCTCATATTATGGCATAATATCGTTGCTGTCGGCCAGAAACCTCTCAAAATTGATATACCACAGCGTCACACAATCTAACATATAATTTTCGGAATGTCTGAGTGTCTGTCTGTCTGAAACAGCGTTTCTCCTCAGTGGCTGGAGCAATTGATCTGAAATCGCATCACCATTAGCATATGAACACACCTGACATAACTGTGAAGCCCGTTTGTCACTTTCACAAATCATATGCTGTATATTAGCATTTTTATGGTGTATCTACTATCTATTCTGCATCTAGCATGAGGCATATCTATTCTGCATCTAGCATGAGCCAACATGTTCTCTCTCTGTGTGTGTGTGTGTGTGTGTGTGTGTGTGTGTGTGTGTGTGTGTGTGTGTGTGTGTGTGTGTGTGTGTGTGTGTGTGTGTGTGTGTGTGTGTTTGTGTGTGTGTGTGTGTGTGTGTGTGTGCGTGCGTGCGTGTGTGTGTGTGCAGGCAGGCGGGTGTGTGTGTGTGCAGGCGGGTGGGCGGGGGGGTGGACACAGTATCTCTGTAGCCATTAAACGAAACGGGTATTTCTTACATTGATGCTCCTACATATCATGCAAGCACCATCCCTCATATTATACTGTGTGCACAGTGCACACATCCCATAACCCACACACTGCATATCATTTCGGAGCTCATATCCTTGAACGGGTAAGGGCTAGTAGTATCAAAATTAGCAGATCTGCGAGCTTGAAACGGTACAAAGCGACACATTTTGATCTTAGATCTATTTGAAAAAGTAGCTGTTTTGGACAAATGAGGTTTCCACCCGACATAAAGGACCCCTAAATTAGTGGGTATTTGGCTGTGGTCCCCCATCGGAAAAGATTTGGTTCCAGGGACCTCATAAAAGATTTGTGTTCTTAAAATGTTTATATTTTCAAATAGCCGATGTACAGTAAGTAGGGTTAAACTGGTGTTGATGCTGTATTAACTAATTTAGCTAGGGACCCCCTCAACATCCAGCCACTACAATATGTTGAACTGCAATCCACAACTCTATGGCATAACGTTCTCTATTTCCTTATTTGTTTTATTTAACCTGCCAGTATTAAATAAGCAACAATTAGAATAATTAGAAACACACAAGGTGCATCAGTGCATAAATAAATTTAAATAGTCCAGTTCAATGCAGGTCAGGGTCAAGTGAAGCAGACATTCTCCCAATGCCAGCCTTACAAACATTACGACGCGATTTCAGTTGAAATAGATTTAATTGGCGCCAAGATGGAATTGTGTTCTGACCTTCTTCACTATTAGAACGTCAAAATCTGTGGATTATAAAACGATTTTTAGGTCAAAAAATATTTATAGGTTAATGACAGAGTGGCAGCGGAGTGTGCTGCTGTAGAATATTTATTGCGACCGTAGGTCGCATTTACTACCAAAACCTCCACAGGCTGTCCGTGGGTGAGTGAGTCAGTCAGTCCGTCCGTCACACTTTTGCCCTGCTCATATCTCCACAACCGTTGCCCCCATCCATGCCAAATTTTGCACACACACTCCTTGACTGCCAAACTACAACCTCCAAGGACCCGCGGAGCCCCAGGGACCCCCAGGTCCCTGGGGGACCCCCAGATGTAAAAAATTACCAAATGTGGTCACACGTCACACTTTTTCCCTGCTCATATCTCCGCAACCGTTGACCCGATCCATGCCACATTTTGCACACACACTCCTTGCCTGCCAAACTACAACCTCCAAGGACCCCCCGAGCCCCAGGGACCCCCAGCTCCTTGGGGGACCCCCAAGTGTAAAAAATGACCAAATGTGCAAAAATGACCAAATGACCACCCCAACGGGGCTGCTCACGGGGAATTCCCGGGGACCACCCACTCCTCGTGCTCCAGAACGGATGCAAAAGTGGTGACGCCCCCAGTGGAGGACCCCCTCCACTGCAGCTCACATAAAATGCCGATAAGCGACCTACGGTCGCTTATCTCCCGATTAGGGAGTCTTACTGGTTCTGTGTATATCTGCTCTGATAATGCTGTGTCACGACCTGCATGTTAATGAGCCTCTCTGTCACATTGGAACAGTTTATCAGCTCAGCGTTTATCACAAACAGCATATAAAGACGGCCTAATGGCAGAGTAATTAGGAACCCATGAAAGGAAATATAAGATTCACAGCATTCCGCGCAGACTATCAGCAGCGTGTGCTAGCTGTGGTGTTAGGAGATTTTCTTCTTTCTTTGGGTTGTGTGAAAAGAAAATTTTATGTCTCATTTTGCTTTGTATGTCTGTTTTTTGAACCTCAAGTGCACAGACATGATGACAGCATAAGGAGGGAACATGAGCAGATGCAGTAAACTGCAGAAAATATAACGTTTTTCAAATAATATAAAGTAGTGGTTCTCAACCTTTTCAGGCCCCCATTCTGGCAAGCACTTGGAATTATAGTAGGAGTTGAGGCATTACATTTTGTTTGACTCTGTTCCACAGATAAATATTATTGTGACCGAAGGGAGATGTAAGTATCAAAACCTCCGCCTCATGTCAGTCAGTCAGTCAGTCAGTCAGTCAGTCAGTCAGTCACGCCTCATGTCACGCTCCATATATGGCCGTCCTTGTCCCTTTCATGCCCATATATGGAGATCCCTGATGTCGTCAATATTACAGTATTACAGTAAGCCTATCTGGGAATGCCCATATATGGACATATTGTGTCAGTCTTCTCGTCCTTAGGGTGTCTTACTAGTATTATTGAAAATAGCAGATCTACACTACAAGCTCACAATGCCTCGCGTTGTGAGGCGCTGTGAGCTTGTAGATTTGCACATTTTTTGTCTCATATTATTTATAGTAGGCCTATAGTTTGTTGAGGTATTACTGTAGAAAGGTCTTAACATTCCTTAAAGTGTACTTTCACTAGTAGGCCTACCTTTTTTATAAGTATGTGATTCAGAAAGGGAACGAAGCATGACGTTAATTCAAACAGAACACGGGAGTTCATAAAAAAAAAAGAAAACAGAAATATGGAGATACAAGGTTCTGCCCAACAGCGACAATATTATTGGTGTGCACAGAGAGGCAAAATGTGTGTCTTGTACAGGGGTGTGTGTGTGTGTGTGTGTGTGTGCGTGCGTGCGTGCGTGCGTGCGTGCGTGCGTGCGTGCGTGCGTGCGTGCGTGCGTGCGTGCGTGCGTGCGCGCGAGCGAGGTGGATGTGTGCATCGAGCTTATTTAATGCGTCATGAGGGTCTTGTGCTGCATGTGTTGCACAGAGCCCAATATCTCCCAGTACAATATTACTGGGAGATAATATTGTACTGGGAGTTTCCAGGTGCAATATTATTATATAAATAATGAATCACGATAACGGACATCAAGCAGAGTATGCCTGTTGTACAGTACCGTATGTTCCTATGGCCCCTAATGTGTCCAGTTACAAACAGCCTTCTCGCCCTTAAGGCGTTTTACTTGCGTTGCCTATGAAGAGAAATATGAAATGTTTTCCACCAGTATCCCCACTTTTCAGAACGGCTCACTGTTCTGTGTCACTGTGGCGAATTGATCATTTAAAATCTTGCTGCCAACATAAAGTAATAACCCATACTGTGCAGGCCACAGTGTCATCTGCCATACCGTTTAATACTCCACTAGACCTTGAAAATTCAGTGAACAGATTGACGCAATTACACACACAAGGGTAGAAAAAAGGTGTCCAAGGACAGCATTTCTAGACAGAATAATATCCACTTTTATAGATAGAAGTGCTTGTGACATAGATGGCAGGTATGTTCAATGTCATCGTGATGATGGTACAATAGCATCCCTAAGATCCGTTAAAAAAAGGCTGTAGACATCTCAAAAATAGTAGTTAACCCCCCAAAAAGACTTATTTTCTATCAATTACACACCCTGTGAAGCCTTGAGCCCCGCAGTCAGTAATTTGATCAAAATTATTATCTTAAGAAAGTGATGAAAACAAAAACAAAATCTACATGAATTCAAGGCTTCATATGAAGACTATTCTGGTCTCTGGTGTTTCCAGATTTGTCGAGTGGAAACCTCAAAATAGCAAAAGTAGCAGATCTAAAAGCTTAAAACGCGTCGCTCTGCACCAATTTTTTAGCTTAGATCTGCTACTTTTGTGATGCTGTATGATCAAGAAGGGCATTCATTTATGAGAAAATACAAAAGGTTAGAATGGAGATCAACCCAACAGCAACGATAAGTAAACAAGAGTGGGACCTATTATAATGGTGTGGCTACATATGTATCTCACACTTCCTGTGGTCAGTCAATGACAGCAGTCAGTATGACTCCATATTTGGGCACGGTTTCATCCCAATTCAATGGCCATTCACTTCCTTATAAAGAGTCTATGACATCCATGGCCCAAATGTGTTCAATTCGAGAGCCACTCAAAAAAAAGTGGCTGCTGTCGGGTGTAAACCTTGTACAGTATAGGCTGTATGTCCAAAACCGCTACTGGGGAAATGGAAGGAAAATGTTCCACGTAGGAGTACTATAAATGTAGGTCAGAGAATAGTAAATGATCCTCACATTCCTCAGCAAGGAATTATACAGGAGGATCAGCGAATATTTTTTTGGAATGTATCCTACATACTTTAATACTTTGGGATGAGATTTAAATGCATTTTACCACCTTTGTACTGTAGTACCGAACTATTTGATAGAATGGATCTGTCTTCACGGTTGATATTAAAGGTCCACAAACCCCTGTTTAAAATGGCAGATTTATTTTCCACTATACTTCTGCTTGATACTCTTGTACGACATAGTAGGAAGTAGGGCATTAAGTGACACATGCCATGCATTAAAATATTCTCCCAAGCTGAAATGTCAGTGTAAATTAATAACATATTCAAAAGACATAAGTGTGTGGTCTCTATTTCACTTACCCAAATGAACAATAGCGGAAGAAGTACTCAGATCTTTCTACTTAAAGGGGGCGTGACACGGCCAAAACAGCTAATTATGGCTATCAAATTAGCCAATTTTTTTAATGATGTCATGTACCCCCATGTTAAATTACCCAATCAAATTAATTTATTGTAGTTACTGTACTGAAAGTAGTACTTTCTGTACAGTAACGGCAATACATTAATTTGATTGGGCTAATATGGGGGAGGGGCGGAGACTCGCGGAGTCGAGTATCCATATCATTATCTTTTGAAACTGCCCCAAAAAAAGCTGTCCGAGGCGTGTTTCCGACTTTCTAAACCAACTTTAAAACTATCAGTTCTAGGGGTAAAAATTATACACCATTCACCATTAGACCGGTAAAAAATTACATGTCTTCTCCAAAAAAGGTGTCAGAGATTCGTTACGAGGGTCAACACGCTTCTCCCCGTCTAAGGGACGGTTTTTTCGGCCATACCCTGCTGTGTCTTCCGCTAAACCTGACTGGAGGACCTGGCCGGGACGCGAGTTTCTAAATTTCTAGCGCACTGGGGGAAAACCGCGCCCGCACTCATTTTTGAAGCTTGTGATTGGCTGAACTGGAGGTAGGGAGGCGAGTTTCTAAACTCTAGGCGCACTGGGGGAAACACCGGAGCAAGCTTAGAACGAGCGTGCAGCTATCTCCTCCTCCTCGGCAGCTTTGAGCCCTTTTAGCAGACATATGTCCTGCTGTTTCAGAGGACTGAGGTCCGTGGCTCATACACTCTGCACCCTGTGTGTGTAGCCTGTGTGTGTGTACACACACAATAGCTCTCGCAAATAGCCGTGCGGTGCAGCGCTAGCCACGCTACACGCTAACAACAAGGTTGTGCGCGGCAACGCACGACGGACGAAGTATGCATTGCGCGGCACCGCACGACGGACGAAGTATACATTCACTACTAACTGATACGGCCCCGCCTCCTTCTCAGACTGTTTGAAGAAACACCACGTGACCTACTGTATCATAATGTAAATTTTCGGCCGGTGTCGCCACTCCTTTAACCCTTAAGTGCTGTTCGGGTCATTTTGACCCGTTTTACATTTTCATTTGGAAAAAAAAGGTAGAAGTTAAAAATGTTTCCACCTGAAACTCACTGGCCTTAAAGATTCTTCTGAGATGAACATGTAAAAAAAATATTTTTGCACTACACCCATGCTACACCCCCCTCATATTTTTTGAACCTTAAGTGCTGTTCGGGTCATTTTGACCCGGAAGCACAGAAATACACAGTATTATGCCAAAACACAGACACACAGTCACCCCCACCTCTAACACCCCCCTTCCGAAGCCCCATTCCGAACCCTCCCCCCCTTCCTATAAGCATGAGCAATATTGCCCAGTATTAAATTAAGTCGTTTTTTTTACATGGATTTCAGCTAAATCAGTAAAAACGCCTAGCTCTTTCAGTGTTTAATGTGATATAGCAAAGCAGAAATGCAAACATTTACCAAATATACCATATGAATTGTTTGGTATTGAGTCAAAGTCAATGTATCATGATGATTTGTTAAGTTAAAATTTATATTAGTGTTGTTTTTTTTAAACCAAATATCCACCGGGTCAAAATGACCCGAACAGAACGAAGGTGTAGTGAATCTGAACAGAACTTAAGGGTTAAGTAACAAAGTTAAGTAGCAATATTAAAATATAGAAATACTGTGTTCCAAGTCCTGCATTCAAAATTGTACCCAAGTACAAAAGTACTGGCGTCAAAGTATACTCAACATTTCCTAAAGTAAAAGTACTGCAGAATGTCCCATTTCACATTTTCTTTCACATTTTCTTTTGAGCAAGTTGGGAGCTTTTCTAAGCTATTTCTGAATACTATGGGAAGGTAAAGAGTATACAGTAGGTCTAGTGGAAAGATTGGCTATAGAAGAGAGGTGACAATTAGAGAGCAGCAGCAGCAGCAGCAGCGGTGTGGGTTCATGCCAAGGAAGAGCAGAGCACTACACAACTATTGTGACCTGCCGTTTCCAAAATAATGTGAGGTCATCCTCCAGACCAGACAATGATGTATGAAATCATCACAGCAAACAAACAATCCATAGTGGCGGGTCGGCGGCACCGTGGGCTATTGCTGGTGGCATGTTAACTGTGGCACAGCAAACGCCTCATCAGACAGGAGCAGTCAGCCATGCACATAACCGTCACCCAGAGCCACAGACGGGTACAGGAGATCTGACGTTTTGTCACAATGGCGGAGCTCCAGAGGCCAGGAGGAAAACACCAGTTCGATAAATATGCTTCACACTTTGTGCTGCCTTGTGCTGACCGATCTAACAAGATTTGCAGTGTCTGTACGCACACAGCCACCCACGTCCCTCTGTTGGCCGAAGGATTCCTGTTGCAGTGTTGCATTCTAATGTTTCTATTGTTTGACTTCCGACTCAGGTCTTTGTTTGTGTGATGGCTTCAATCCCTCTATTCCTCTGTGTCTGTCTACCATTCTCTGTATGTCCCCCATTGTTTCTTTCTTTGTCTCTCTCTCTCCCCATTAGTGTCTGTCTGTCTGTCTCTTGGAGTAATGAGACGTAGGATTGACGTTTGCCCCCCCTCTCAGCCCCCCCCCCCCCTCCACACACACACACACACACACACACACACACACACACACACACACACACACACACACACACACACACACACACACACACACACACACACACACACACACACACACACACACTGAGGTGAACACCTGTACTGCAGTCTATTTGTAATTCACATTACTGCTCTCTCGACACTCAAAGTGCCGACACAGGGAAGTCACAGTGGGTCACATGCAGGATGCTACCAGCATATTCCTTGGCACATTAATTTGACCATCACCGCACCATCTGCTTGCCATTTGTAGACACACCCTGAGTATGAATGAATCAGCCAAACCAACGTTTTCGTTGCACTGCCTCTCTCGTTGCACTGCCTCTCTCACTCTGAAATAGACAAAGAGTTCATTTGTTTTTGTTTTTCAAACTTCAAAGATCGCTGTACTTTACAACATTGACATTATAACCATTTATTCATAACGTTTTGGTATAATATTTATAATTATTGTAATATCTCCACTTAATATAGGACAAATTATAATACATCATTATTGGAAACCCATGATCAATATGTTGTTGTTATTGTAGATAGTAGGCTAGTAGTGGTAAAGATTTTTAGATTTCAAGATGTTTTAAAGACATAATCCATCATTTGTCTTATTGTGAATCAAAAGTCAAATATAGTTGTCAATGAGTTGTCAATTCAAAACAGTATCAGTTTGTATAAAATATTGAGTGACCATATTTTCTTCTCATAATTGCAACCAATTTGCAATACCCCAACTCAACTTCAATTCTAATGCTGCCTATTCTTCAGATGAAAAGAGGTGTGTGTGTGTGTGTGTGTGTGTGTGTGCGTGCGTGCGTGCGTGCGTGCGTGCGCGCGTGCGTGTGTGCGTGCGTGCGTGCGTGTGTGCGTGCGTGCGTGTGCGCGCGTGTGCGTGTGCGTGAAAGAGCCTTTCATATTCTTTTCCAAAAATAAACTCAATTAAGATGTCTCAAAAGAACCCTCTAATGGCTTATAGGAAAGAGACAGAGGTTATACATATTTCAAATAATTTTGTTATCTGTTTCATTATTAGTAATATTATTACAACCACATTGTTCCATGTGCATGTATCTGTTGTGGTAGAAAACACTGCTGTTGCTGGACAAAACAAGCCATTCACATCTTTCTGTCAATGTCACTTTCACAACTCCTCTCTGTGTTTCCTCGTGTGTTTTACTCTGCGTTCAGTAATGAACCAATCAAAATGTATTATAATGAATAGCTAAGAGTTTCTCAAACATTTTCTCGATTATCCCAACTGTTTCACAATTTTCACAAGATCTTACGAAAATCTCAAAACACATGGATGTTGACGGTGCCTTTTGCACGCAGATTGGTTACGTTCCAGTGCATGATACTGTACATACATTATGTCACTAAACAGAGCTATTTTTTCTTAAGTACACTGTAAAGGGCTGTCCATACTGTCTCCGACCACCGAAACTTTTGTCGGAAAGGGCCGGTTCAACTACAACGTCACTCGAAACTTCTGAAAGGCATTACCCCGAATTAGAGTTCGGAAAGCTGCACGTCTTATGGACAGCCCTTAAGATGGTTGAGAAAGGTATGCTTAACATTGTCAGGAAGCTTGTGGTGGTGAGATGAGCTAATGAAGTTTCTCTATCCGTCTGTCCGTCCATCCGTCCCAGATTCCCATATCAGGGATAAAAATGTATAATCAACAGTCTTTAATAAAAGACAAGTCTGCCAAAGCAGAACAATCATCTAAATCAGGGGTCAGCAACCTTTCTGAATGAAGTGCCATGTTTTTATTTTCTAGATAGCCAGTGTGCCATGTCAACATAAATTTTAATGACACCCGGCCCCATCAAAAATGCCGACATATGATTGTCAGGATAATGTTATGACGATCATTAGACTATTTCCCCGACTCCCTCCCCAGTCAAAGTTCAGAGTTTTAATGAATGTAGAATTATGTCCGGGATCTAATTTGCTGCAAATTAGGTGACTTCATTTAATTGACCACGTTTAAACAATTTGATTTTAAAATACAAATCCTCTCTCTCACATTTCTGCCAGTGTGTGCCAGTGATCACCCTCTCCTGTGCCTACTGTATTTTGGCAGACTTGTCTAGGTCAGTTGTAAATTGCAGACAGGTGCTCTTTTTATGGTGGTTTTGAAGGAGGTACTTGTACCGTATAGGGAGCCACTCTTTGTGAGACATATTTTGGTGGCATAATAGTAGAATGAATTGATCCCCATGTTTGTGCGGTGTTGTGCCCATGAGCATTTCTCTCTTTTGGACAGGTACATTGGCATTCCTTTGAGTATTGAAAACCAGATAGAGCACCAAAGTCTGACTTCATTTACACATCTGGTTACCTGGTTCCTGTTTTATTTCCCCCATTCTGAATTCCCATAGACTTTTTTTCATATCATTTCATATAAGAACTGTGTTCCAAAAATAAACAAATGATCTCGGCGGTTTTACTCATATGGATATGAAGAATCAACTGACAGCGAGAAGACGCTAATGTTACTGCCCCTGAATTAGTTACATTTTCGCCAGAAACAGACTGTATCAAATATGAGTGACTGACTATCGTAAACGATACAGAGCCACCTCCCCGACAATATCGCAGAGACAGTTTCTTTATTTTTGGACCGCGGTTCTTATATGAGACGATTTTAAGATGACGAGTGACGCCAGGACTTCGGTACTCTATTGCAAGTTCTGTCCTCTAGACCAGTGGTTCTCAACCTTTTCAGGCCGCGACCCCAAAAATAATCATATTTTAACTGGGGACCCCCCCACCCTGACGAGCACTAAGAGTTGAGGCATTACATTTTGTATAACACGGTTCTATTGTGAAAATAGCAGATCTACATGCTCACAACGCCTTGCAACGCAAGGCGTTGTGAGCATGTAGATCGGCTATTTTCACAATTTCTGCTTCTAATATTTGACAATTCGGCCAATGTTTAATTTGTCATTTTAGTGTTATTAAAAAGTCCTTAAATTGTCACTTTTCTGTGCAGATACCCACTATAGTACTTAAACTTTATGTTGATTTCTTTACTGTTGAGTGAAAAAACAATGTTGCACATTAAGTTAATCATCTGGGGACCCCCCACAATAATGTGGGGACCGGGACCCCCCTGGGGTCTAGAGCAGTGGTTGAGAACCACACTGCTCTAGACCTCTACCCTGAGGGGAGTCCTAGTTCTAATAGTAATGTGACCTGTATAGTTTTGATTTCAGTGCCTTTGAGGTGCTAACAGAAACAAACACAGTTATACCTCAATTATCCCTACATTATGTTCTAATTAGAAATCGAATAAGGGCTCAAACACACTGCCTGACTTTTTGAGACGATTGTGCTGTTGCCGACCATTTTTGGCGCTCGCCGACAAAAACGGCGATCTGCCGCAAGATCGGGCTGCTCGCCGAGGTTATGCTCATGTGTGAAAAGCACTGCGAGAAGATCTGCCCAAAATTAGCGCTCGGCGATTTCTTCCCGAGCGTTTCTGGATATCTAGCAATTGATATTTGGCTCTGTCGCAAACTGGACATACAGTATGAAAGAGGTTGCGCACACTGAGAAGATCTGTGTTAAATGATTACAACATAATGTAGGGGTAATTAAGGCAAAACTGTGTTTGTTTCTGTCTAATGAAAACATATATTTCTAATTACAAACACATTATTTCTTATTATGGCTTTATTCTGTCTTATTCTGTACTGTACATTATTAGGGTGGGATTTCAAGCAGTATAGAGTGATTTTTAGTGTCAAATGCCTTCTGCGGACTCGGGCAAATACTGCAGCATGGTCATGCTGGAGCTCAGCATGACCATGCTGCAGTATTTGCCCGAGTCCGCCTCACGTTTGATTTAGTCGGTCAAAGAGAGAAGGCTTTGTATATTAGTTTTCTTTCCGCCAAGTCAAGTGTACTGTTGTTGTTTTCCACCTGGTTAATAAAGTGTTTGTTTTCTGACAAGAGAAGGAAAGACACATGCGTTGCCACTCATATCAAATGTATGAATACAAGAGGAGCCTTAATAACTCCATTTGTGCACACAGCTACCCTAAACACTCATGCCCAAGCACACATCTCGTGTTTGAAGGAACCCTATGCATGCATGTCCCTGCATGTCACATGGCAGCAAAACTGTATTTACTGCTTAATAGAAATCACAATGTCTTTATAAAACTGAAGGGAGTAGGGGGAGGGTTGGGGGGTAGATAGAAAGTAATCTATGAAAGGCCACGGTGTGTAAAATTGGATTTTCCATAGGAGGCACCGAGAGGAACAGTTGTCGATAGAGGTGGATACACACCACCTTGCTTTGTGTTTTTCATTTTTAAAGAAAAACTTCATGAAGAATAATAGTCTCATATGTATTTCAGAATATGCATCCATTGTTTGGTGCTCTCTGTTGCGGGAGCAACGCACTTTCTCTGCAAAACATTTTTTTTCCAGACTCAAGGTTCCCCTGCAGTGAAAATAATTAATTAATTACTGTAGCACTGTATCGATATGGCACAAACACTCAATGAAAAGCATTTTAATAAACCTGATTGCTCTGTCACAAATCCTTTTTGGCCCAGAGTTGATCAACAAAGCATTAGGTATTCAGTCCTATGATAGAATTCACTAATCTAAAGCTAAGCTGTGAGATGTACAAGGTTGCAGCATGTACATCTGCTATTTTTGAATGGCCAATGCAAAATTCTAAAATTACACTGATGCTTTCCTGGTTTTAATGTGTTACGTGTGTAGGGTAGCTGTGTACGCAGATAGCATCCAAATGGAGTTATTAAGGCTCCTCTTGTATTCATACATTTGATATGAGTGGCAACACAAGTGTCTTTCCTTGTCTTTCTTGTCAGAGAAAACACCAGATGGAAAACAACGACACGCTTGACTTACAACAGACATGTCATGTGAACTGAAGGCCTCATAGCAGGTCAATCAGTCCAATGAAAAAGTAGAATAGAAAGTACAGTACTTAAAATCCTCAATGTTTGAACTAATGGAACCGAATGGCCCCGTTTGTCTCCATTTGTCTCACAGTTACAGACCTGTAATGGTCCATTTGGACCCCTGCTGGGACCCGGACCTGACATTGAGAACGAGAAGACTGGAGGGCTAGCTCCTAGTTTGTCGTGCCAAGCTTGTATCTCTGCTATTTATTAATAACCAATGTATAAATGTAAATTAAATGTAAATTAACGCCCTACTCCATTATACTATACAGTGTCACGCAAAAGTATCAAATCAAAGGCGGAAATGCCACGCGAGCTTGTCATTCTGGTACTTTTGCTTTTTTTTATTTTATTTGAATACTGAAAAGTAACAGTTTTGTACATATGAGGTTTCCACCCGACAGAGGCCATATACAGCTATAAATAGAATGTGATCAGATGCACTTTGTATGAACGAATGTTCAGTCTTTCCTGTTCGGCAGGACCGAGTTAAGCTAGCAGCATACAATACAATAGGATAGCCTACTTTCTTTTCAGCTTGCTCAACCGAATAATGTTCTCTAATGATGAAGTTTTGTAATGGATGAGTATGATCAATCACACCCTGTGGTGTAAGTACTGTACACTTTTGGTGTTTCTACTACATCTCAGAGGCAAATATTGTATATTTACTCCACAACAATTATTTGTATTAAACTTTAGTTTTGCAATTTTCTCAAGTTTTTGATACATTTTATGCATTTGTAAACTTGTGAAATGGGACCTTCTACATGCATGTAGTAGGCCCACTACAAGTATTATTCTGATGCCAATACTTTCATAATTTCCATACTTTTACGCAATACAATTTTGAAAACAATACTTGTACTTGTAGTTCTATATTGCGGTATTCAGTTCACAAAAAATTAAGTACTTTCACCACTGATCACACCCGCCTTGATATCTCTGTGATGATGGTGTTCAGCTATTTAGAGAAGGTGCAAGAGCTATAAGACTTTCCAAAATTAACCTTGACAAGCATGTTCTCATGTTGATTCATGCCAAATAAATGTATTTGGCTGCAAACCTCCATTTGGAAATAATTATAATTTATTATGTTGACTCCCATTCAAGATTTGTGTTGTAAAAGAAATGTCCATATCACTACAAGCTCACAACACACCCCACCATGACCCATGGCCAGTTGTGAGCTTCTTATTTTTTTAATTAATCAGCATAGTATTAAATAACTTTTAAAGTGATTTGACTTATTTTGCCTGGGGACCCCCTGGAACCTCCTCAAGGGCCCCTGGAGGTCCCCAGCAGACGCCACTTTGAGAACCACTGCTTTACAGTGTGTGTTAGCGCTGACTTATACAGAGACATGACATCAGAATGCTGCCTATCACCCGCCCTGCTTATTATGACTACATAAGTAGCCCCCTTTGCACCCGGGCCAAAGGATCAAACAGCACTTTAATGCTCTCCTAGTCTCCACCGCGACATCAGGTCCCAGTTCAACTCACGTGGTCCCTGTTATTGGCAGTGGCGACGTTGCTGTCGGGCAGAAGCCTCTGTCCAGGGACGTGCTGGGCCCCTGATTCAGCCCGGGAAAAAGAGTTGGAGAGGCCCTCATTGCGCGCTATAGAGAGATCTCTCTCTATAGCGCTGCTGCTACTCAAAGATTTGCCATTTCAGATCATGACAAGTGATAAGTCAGTGGGCCAATTTCATGAATTAGCCCTATATTTCGTTGTTGTTGGGTGGAAACCTTGTATGTCCAAAACCGTTTGTTTTGTATTTATCATTTAAAAAATGATTTAAACTAGTGAAAACAGCCGATCTACAAGTACACAACGCCTCGCGGTGGGCCCGGCCTGGACCGGCCGAGAATGAACCGGCCGTTCGGGAGTTGTCCCGCTTTTCCCAATGGCCAGCACGTCCCTGCCTCTGTCTGTCAGGTTTCTACCCGACAGAGATAATTTAATTGAGTACTGTACTCTAAGTACTATGAGCTACTTCAGTAGCCTACTTTTGAATACTTGCCTGACTTTCACTCCACTACATTACTATTACTATTTCAAATGTTATGAAAAAATCCAATCTACAGGCTCACATTGTGGTTACATGCTACAGAAACAGGAGATAGGCTCCTGCATGCCATGATATACCGGTATGTGACCTGGAGAATCTGCTCAAGTACTGGGGTTGAGTTCTTTGTCCAAAGCTGGTTATTGGACATTGCTCTTTGTGGATGTATTGTACAGTCACCGATGCAGGGTTATTGTGAAGGACATCTTCTTTTGAAATCCTGTCTCAGCTGTACGACACCAAGAATCACTTCATTGTTGTCGGGCAGAAACCTTGTATCTCCATTATTTCAACTTTATATCGTTTTTCATTTGTAAAGAGTGTAAGTAGTGATAATAGCAGATCTACAAGCTCCCAAAGCATTGCACTGCGACGCTTTGGGAGCTTGTAGGTCTGCTATTATCACTATTTTTAAAACATTTCTCAAATAATAATGAAACCCGAACATTTTTGGACATACAGTACAAGGTTTCCACCATGACAGCGAGTGGCGACTTGAAGCACGGCGCGTTGAAGTGAAAACATACTCTGGCCTTCAGCTTTGACACCAGCAGGTTAACTGGAGGGAAGTGTTCCTGATTCAACAGCCGCATGGCAGGCTGCTGCTTCTTTTGTTTCCCTCTCTATACATTTGAACTGTTATAAAATGATCTTATAAAACCTTACAGTGTAAGGTTTTATAACATCATTTTATAACAGCTCAAATGTGTAGCCTAAGGCTTACACACACACACACACACACACACACACACACACACACACACACACACACACACACACACACACACACACACACACACAGTCCTAATTGGAGCGCTCCTCTTACATTTCTCTATATACTGTACACAGCATATAACGGTAATTCTCAAACTGTGGGCCAGGGGCCCACTGGTGGACTGCAAGGATATTGCCGATATGGGCCCCCAAATAATTGGTAAACCACTAAGATTAATATAAAACACACACACACACGCACGCACGCACGCACGCACGCACGCACGCACGCACGCACGCACGCACGCACGCACACACACACACACACACACACACACACACACACACACACACACACACACACACACACACACACACACACACACAATGTGAGACAAATGTCATGGTAAAATGAGTTTTCATTATGATACAGATAAATAGGAACTTACAAAGTATACTATGTTCCAGGTTCCATTGATCCAAGCCAGAAGTCAATCGATTCATTGATCATTAAAATGCTGCCGTGTTAATAAGTGGTCAGATGGGCAGGCCACGAACAATTACAATGTTTTCACACACAGATTTCCAGAAAATGATGAGAAATGATGACTGCCATAGAACAAACAAAAATCACGAGCGGTAGTGTAGGCCTATACTGTACATCCGTGGAACATTGTGGTGAAATTATACTGTGTAATATGACTTCCAGAGTGTGGGATGGTGTTGACAGCGTGTTTATGGGCCATAGCCTAATAAATCATTTAAATCTTTGCTTGCCATTTCATCTGACACCAACGTTGGGAGCCATGCTAACATCCCACAGTGGTCGTCATGCCTTATGGTTGGTTGTTGAACCTGGCACCAGTTCAGCTAAGAGCGTAAGAGGGTTATTTGTCTTGGCTAGCCACTGCCCCGGGCAAGAAACAGCAAAAGCACTTAATAGCGAACAAGTGACATCTTTTTCTTTTTTCCAAATGAGTCAAGTGTTGTCTAAAAACGGAGCTGACCATTGGCCGGTGGCTGTTGTCAGCGTCGAGTGTGACTTATAGCATTATGTCACTGCACCCGCGGAGGGGCAAACACGCGGGCTTAGCATAAATTAAAGCCTCTAAAAATACCCGTGGAGAACTTCTTGAAAAACAAAGCAGGCCAAGCTAAAAGCCTGATTTACAACGGTGATGTCGTGTGACGGAAATAGCAGACATACAATTTCACAGCGTGTTGCGTACGAGACGCGTCTTGAGCTTGTAAATCTGCTATTTTCGGAGCGGGACACCGGTACAACGGAGCATAATTTAGGCTTAGGCAGGCTGCGCTCTTCTGTTATTGACCAGACTTTAAATGATATACAGTATATTCATTCGTTTAGCTTTCCCTCTCCACACTTTACACCATAATGAGTAATACATAATTCAAATGTTTACTTAAAAAAAGTACTATTACAAATGATAAAAATATATGATACTGTTATTATGCGCCCATTAAATTGCATTACAATATGCATTAACTTCCATTAGCCAGTACGTTTTGCATAAGTGCCTGTGTGTGTGTGTGTGTGTGTGTGTGTGTGTGTGTGTGTGTGTGTGTGTGTATGTGTGTGTGTGTGTGTGTGTGTGTGTGTGTGTGTGTGTGTGTGTGTGTGTGTGTGTGTGTGTGTGTGTGTGTGTGTGTGTGTTCGTATGCATATGACTAACTGTGCCATCCTTTATTAATGACTTCCCTCTTTCTATGCATTTTAATATCGTGCAACATTGCAGTATATACTGTAGTGAAAAATTAAACAGTGGCTTTCCTGGCCAGTTGGTCTGTTGCCTGCTGCCACAATCTGCCATTGGGAAGGAGAGCGGCCCATGACCCACTTAAGATCTCTGAAATACACAATGCTTTTAACAACAAGACACACATTCTGCCAATGTGGATAGATAAGAGAGATAAGAGGTGTGTGTGTGTGTGTGTGTGTGTGCGTGCGTGCGTGCGTGCGTGCGTGCGTGCGTGCGTGTGTGCAGGTACTATACTTGTGAGGGTCCCCAAGTCCCACCCAATATAGTAGAATTTGAGAAATAGGCAATTGTGTGGACCAGGTCCTTGAGAGATAAATTGTGTGTTTATAGGGCTCAGGAGATAGGGCAACCAGTGGGTTAGCTAACCACATGATTGGGGGGGGGGGGGGGTGTTAACACTTTTGTAATTAAAAAATAATAATGTTAATGAAATATCTGGGGGGGAAACATATATATAATACAATAAACATTACTGCATCAAAGGTAATCAACAAACTATACTATAAAACATCATCATACTATAGAATGACCAAATTGTCAAATAACATGAGATCGATCTACAAACTCACAACACCTTCACAAAATGTATCAGTGGAACCGAGTCAAACTAACGGTAATGCCTCAACTCCTACATTTCAAGTGCTTATCAGGTTGAATGCCCAACGATATATTGTGTTTTGTGACAGGGACTCATAAGGGGAAATACACATTAATAGGCCTATATATATATACAGTATATATATTAGACCCTCCAGAAAAACGCGGGCACAAATCCTTGATTATGCGGGCTAAAATCCTTGATTTTGTGGGCAAAAATCCTTGATTATGCGGTGAATTATGCGGGGTTTTTGTGTGAATTTATGTGATGACAATGCGAAACTATGCGAAATATACGGGAACTTGTGAAAGTTGCGATTAAATGCGAAATTATGCGAAATATGCGGGGACTTAAAAAACATATTTATAGCCTATGTACAGTATATATTATAATAAAAATTGATAACTATTAATTAAACCACTTTAATATACAGTACACTGGCTATTTGGAAATAGACAATCTACAAGCTCACAACATCACTAAGTAGTCATCAAAGTAGTCAAAACACAAATTTAAGGGTCCTTGAGTGAATTGAGAAATGCAAAACAGACTTTTTTGACTGCCTTTCATTATTTTCAAGGCAAAAAAGCAAACCTCTGTCAAATATCTGCAATTTAATTACCTTAATGGGCTACATCAAGGCAAAAATAATTACCCTATGGCCTATGCGATTGCTAAGGATACAGCTCACTGCTAAAGCAAAACTCTGGTTTATTTATGTGGTTTTGCTCTCTCTAAAGGGATTTAAGGGATTAAAATGTTATGCATTCAATTGCTGTTCCTATCCATCCATGGAATACTGCGTGCTACTTTTTTTCGGAGAGGTGCTCGTTTGCTTTGAACGGCAACGACACAACGTTTCAAACGGAGTACAATGGAGACCTCAAAACAAGTAGGATAAACTTTAATTTGTCGTTTCTTGAAGTTTGAGGACCGAGGAAGAGTGTGTTATTCTAGCGTCACGTTGGCGAGGGCCAACGTGACGCTAAAAAAAGCCCTCGTTACCCGTTACTTGAAGTTGCCGCTGTTACATCCCTGTAATTGTGATGATTCTAGTTCTATTATCTTTGTCTTTATCTTATAGTTCTATTTAGTATATTCCCAATATTGCAGGCTTGTGTAGCCTATACTAACTCCAGTGTCAGTTCAGGTCCTGTGTGGAGTGGGAGGAGACCTACCTGGATGAAGAGCTACGCCCTCCTCCAGCCTGAACCAATCGCAAGACAGCCTCCCTTATAAAAGAGCTGCCACACCTGAGCTCCTTGTCAGTATGTTTCTCCCTGCCCATGGGGAAACATGCTGTCCACCTTCCTACTGCCACTCACATGCTGCAACTTGTTTGGGAGCTACTTCATAGTAGTTTCCCTCTGCCTTGTGTAGCTTTAGAACCTGCTTAGCTTATAGCATTCTTACCTCTGTGAGTTTTGAGAACATTGGGAACTTGATTTTGTGTAAACCCACAACTAGGTTGTGGCCTTCAGTTAACACTTGACTACCACTGCCAGCTTTTTGTAACCGCTCATGTTTTGGAATAGTTTGGATTAGAGTAGTCATGTTAGTTTAGAATAATTACTGTAATTTTGATTTGGTTTAGTTTAGTTATTTAGTGTTTAAGATACAAGATTAGGGTTTAGTTATTTTTGATTGTTTCTCTGATTTGCATGGTAGTTATATTTCATTATTGTTAAAGCGTTCCCTTATTTTTGTAAACTCATTTATTTGTTTGTAAATATGTTGTAAATACTTTTCTTAAAAACACCCACTAAAACAACAGAAGTTTATAATAAAAATACTTCTTTCACCTGCCATTTGCCTTATTTATGTTACATATCCTTACCCCCTAGACCGGGGCATGTAACAGCCGCATCATGCAAAAATAGAACAGACCTACAAACTATAACACATATCAACAGAGATGCTGTGTAGCTTGTAGATCTGCCGCAGCTTGCGCACAGTTATGACGTAGCTTATGAGACGGGTGAGCACTGCTGTCAAACAGTCATAGAAGACAGGCTCGTCAGGCTGGACAGCACAACATTCTGTCGTCCACAGTGCACGGCGCGCACAGCTCGGCCCCAGAGCCACCTGGAGGGACGGGGCCGGCTCCCAGGGGGTCCCAGAGGGGTCCCCGCGGACCCCCTCGCAGCCCGAAAAAACTAGGCCAAAACGGCTAAAAGCGGCCCGTCCACCGCATCTATAGCGGATCCCCAAGCTGGAGTGGATGGCTGGGACATTTACATTTAAAAAGCAATCGGGAGCGTGGAGTCCCGTGGACAAAAGCACGGCTTCGCAAATTATGCTTTGCATATCACCGCAGTACATCAAGCCTCAAGCAACGCAATGCGATGTTGCTGTTTAGCCGTTAGCTTAGCCTCCACTACACTGAGCCCTTCTTGTGCTAACTGCTAGCCTCTCGCCTGTTGTAAAATGTAAACATAAGAAATACACATAGTTTCACTACTCACCGAAATAGACTGTTTTAGGGAGTTGAAAGCCTACTTTCCTTAGTGGGAACCCCCCAGAGCCCTCCACATCACTTCTAAAATACACTTTTAAGCCAGAAAAGGAAATATTTATTATAAGGATAACATAGGCAGGGGTCTTCAACATGTGGTCCGGGACCCCTAGGGTCCTCAGAGTTACAACAGGGGTCTCCATATATCCTTGTCTAATAGCTGATAGGACCCTTTTCTTTTATTTACATCACCACTGACTAAACCCTAATATTTATTAATTCTGAGGAGTAGAGTGTAGAGGGGAAAGAGCAGTCCAAGTACAGAGCCTAGGATCAAAATACTAAAGTACTGGGGTGTTTTAAATGTAATAAAAATAAGCAATGTGTTGTTGCTTAGCTTATATATATATTAATTATTAATTGATTTGCTTGTATACCAAAATCCATTAAAAAGGTTTATCACTGTTCCCAGGTCAAATATTGATGTGCGATTAAAATGTGATTATTTGCGATTAATTAATTACAAAGCCTGTCATTAATTATATATATTTTTAATTGCATCCCAGAGACTCTTATTGTTCCAATAAATTTGATTCAGTTCTAAAAGGAGCTGGCAAAACAGATTCTGTTGTAGGCCTACATCTATTTTCTTTTGCGGGGTAAAAAAAAAAAAAAGTAATATAACTTAATATATTAGATATTACTCTTGATTCCAAGTAATAAGTAATATAATATTACTTTTTCCAAGGTGTAATAAGTAATAAGTAACGATTACTCCCCCAAGTGATATTGCCCAACACTGCTCTTGGTCTATCGATATATGTGTGTACTGTGTTCATGTTAGATGGGGACCCCCTTTAACCTCCTCAAGGACCCCATATAAGCCATTCTGAAAACCACTGAGTTAGAGTTAGATGTGTGCATAATGTTACGTTGCATTCAACACTGTGCAATGTGTATTTTCATGCCTGAAGGTCTTTTTTTTTCTTACTGCATTTGAATAAAAGATGAATATATTTGAATACAACATTGTGGTCTGAAGGCTTTTTTGCTCTATTTGGAAGTGAAATATTTTCAAGTACAATAAATCTAAACAGTTTAAACTTACAGTAGTTTATTTCTCAGTGTTTAACTCCAAGAGTATACAAAATGGAGTCATGGGTCCACTCTAGCATGTTACTGTATAGTGTAGCAGAGGTCTGTATGCGTGCATTCCTGCTACACACAGTAGCAATGTATAATTATGTCTTCAATGAAAGATCATTTTACAGTACATCTTACATTACATTGTTCTGCTTCAACCTGTTGTATGTTTTCCAAAGGAAGCAAAGTAATATTATTACGTAAAGTGTTACTTAATGCTTTAGCATGCTGTAGGTTTATGGTTGTTCTCAAACATAAGAGAATATGTCTGTTGTTAGATTAGATTTAGTACAGAATTCTACTACTGTCTATTGCGGGTGTGAGGATATGTGGAGTGAATGACATATGAATAACTGTGATTCTGGATGTTCTGTTTAATAATCCAGCTAATGATTAATAAATGATTCTAACCTGTCACTATTAGAAGCAGCAGGCTCTGTTCTGAACTACCGCGTTTCATCTTAATCAACATCTGCACATACAGTAGGCCCCAGTTAGTCCATAATATGCAGGTGTAGGTGCAATGCATTATAGGTGAATGAACATAATTCAAATAATTGTAGTGGAGTAAAAGTATAATATTTGCCTCTGGGATGTAGTGGAGTAAAAGTACAGGAAATTGGAAATATTTCAGTAAAGTAAAACATAAATAATCAGAATCGTAAAAAAAGAGTACAAAAGGTCTACTTGAGTACTGAGTTACACCACTGCTCACTCACTCACACAGGAACCAGTTTTAACACCTCACTGATTGGCCCTCAGAGTGCACAGTATTTTTTCTTGGCTGGTCTTTTCATGCCGGCTACAGAGAGCTGGATGTATTCACCATTAAATGACTGTGCAGTATGCTCCATAGATCCATGCTGCTGCATTACATAAGGCCACCGTGGTGGTAGTTGGGCTTCACACAAAGGGATGATACTATAGATGATGTGTATATCTGCCTGTTTGTCAGCTACTGTAGCTTTCAACAACCACGTAATCGTTGTCATTTGAACAAAAGCACACACAGAGACACACGTTTGTATTACTGTATGTCATCAACATTTTATGATGTGATTTCATGAATGCCATTTTCTTTTACAATGTTTTGCCATTTTGCCAGAAGGACTGAGTGCATTCTCCGGCAGCGGCCCTAACCATATGAAGCAAAACATAGCTGATCTACAAGAGTGAGCTTGTTGATCTGCTATTTTCCAAATCAATCCAAATGTATTTATAGGGCACGTTTAAAAACAACCAAGTTGACCAAAGTGCTTTACAGTAAGACTACAAAATCCTCAGAAGTCAGAAATAAGCATAAAAAAACCCAAATAGGCATACAATAGGATCTCAAGCCACACAAATAGAACTCAAAAGTAAAATTCACTCCGGAATAAAAGCTTGGAAATAAAGTGTTTTAAAACAGAGAGTGAGGGTGCCAGACAGTTTGACATGGAGGGGGAGTTCATTCCAGAGTTTAGGGGCAGCCACAGAGAGGCTCGACCCCCCTTTAGTACCAGTTTAGATCTAGGGACCACCAGCAGCAGCTTGCCTGCTGATCTCAATGTCCTTTTGGGGACATACAGTATTCTGTAGTTCGAGAAGCTCAGAGATGTAAGATGGTGCTAACCCATGAAAAAGATACAATTAAATCTTAAACATAATCCTAAAACGCACAGGGAGCCAGTGGAGAGAATCCAGAACAGGGGAAATGTGGTCACGCCTTCTGGTGCCTGTCAGAATGTGTGCGGCAGCATTTTGCACCAGCTGTAGCCCATGAAGGCAGCCCTGGCTAACCCCAATATAAAATGCCTTGCAGTTATCAAGGCGGGTATTTTCGGTGTGCGACACCGACACACAACTAAGTATAGATGATGCATAACTCCAAACCTATAATAGCCGGGGAGCCACTATGCCAAAATGAGAGAAGACCTGTGATGTCATGACATACTCCAAATTTTTGTTTTTCCTATTAATTTGGTCAATAAGGTACACAGAATGAGAGGCCTGCTCTGCCGGAAACCATTGACCTCACTATACTGGAAAAAACACACCAAAGAAATATGCTTTAAGTAGCATGTGAGGGGTCAAACTCGGGGTTCTTCATGATTCTGAATCCATTGCAAGCATTTGTTTTGCATGAAAAACATTCCTTGGGCTAGATTTCAGCCTCTCAAACCTGTGAAAAGTGATGAGTCATCACTTTTCACCGTTATTTTGGTCGGTTTTCTAGCCCAAGGAATGTTTTTCATGCAAAACAAATCATCAGAATCATCAAGAACCCCTAGTTTGACCCCTCACATGCTACTTAAAGCATATTTATTTTGGTGTGTTTCTTTCCTGAAGTCGATGGGACAGTGATACAAATGGCCATAACTGTTTTTCGCAATGTTTCTGACAGAGCAGGCCTCTCATTCTGTGTACCTTAATGACCAAATTAATAGAAAAAACTAAAATAAAAAGTATGTCATGATGTCACAGGTAAAACCCTATTCTTTTGAGCTTTTGGGCCTGTGGCTCCCCGGCTATAACCTCTAAATGCATTATCCTAAACCTGTAACCCCTGCCAGGATCTTTTCCTACTGTAATGTCTAACATTTATTTAGCGAGGACCTGGAAAACTGCTACACTTGGGGACATTTGTTCCTCACAAGTATAGTATCCACACACACACACACACACACACACACACATAGTGCTTTTAAGCTATCAGACCAGATATTGTCCGTTGGCACCTTGAAAAGCCTTTTCACAAAATAATACTGCTGCCATTACCAATGCACCTTTCTTTTACTCCCCAGTGCTCCTTTGCGGTACCTCTGTCACTGTGCTCCAATTGAATGAGAGCCACCTTGAATTGCTATCTTTTGGTATTGCTGTTGAGCAGAAACCTCTTATCACCATATCGTCGTTGTCGGGTGGAAACCTCATATTTCTAAGTTTCAAAATGTGTACATTCTTTCGCAAAGTAAAGCCCTGCTTCATCATACAAGGCCGTCGCACAAAAGTGTATGTCCAAAAAATGAGCGATTTTGGACATACAAGGTTTTCACCCGACAACGACGATAATATATATATTTTTTCTTCTTTTCGTAAATGAACGCCCTACTTGACTACAGCGTAAAAAAAGCATCGATTGAGCTTTTGAATTTGAATCGTAACCGTTTTTTGGACATATAAGGTTTCCATCTGACGATTATACAGTGCTTTCTTTTCATTCCGTTTGCAAATGAAGATACAATGTGCAGAGTTGCCTGCTGATCTTTATGTGAGCACAACAGGGCCACATCTAACATCACTGGCACATTCTAACCACTTAAGCCCCAGATACATTGTTTGTACGATGGATAGCAAAGAGAAAAAGTAGATCTACAAGCTCACAATCCCCCTTTTCTTCTTTGTAATATTTATTTAATTGGAATTTCTTTAAGACATTTTGACACAAAAAAAATACATGTGAAAATATTTGACAATTTTCACTCATAATGACATGCCCAGAAAATAGGGATGTCAGGTTAGAAAGTGGTTAAAATGTTCCCACACATTGCATGGGCAGGAACTTTGCCACTAGGTGTAGCTGAAGGACCCAGGTAGCAGCTCATGTGCTGCTCTGCTCCCCCTCCTCAGACAGAACAGAGAAGGCACTGATGCTGGTTTGCAGCTCATTTCATTCCACAGAGCAACAGCCCAAGTGCTGCAGAGAATCACAGGGTTATTATCATGATCTCTCAGTGCAGTTGTCTTTCTTTTATTTGACCATGCTGTTGTTCTCCTACAGGTAGGGAGCAATTCCTGAGCACACTTCAAGCAAAGAAGAATCTCTGATGAATAAAGGCCAAAAAAAGGTGTATTTTGCCGTGGTGAGAGCAATGTCATTTCAAAGTAAACACTTCAAACAAAAGACGCATGCAGGATGAATGAGGCTTAAACTTATGCCCCTGATGCAAGTGGCTGCTTTCAACGCAGACTGGTTATAATCTGGACTGCTATTTATTTGGCTATATGCCATAGCTATTTTTAAAAGAAGATATGTCACTGGATGCCATCATTACACCAAGGTTTGGGTCCTTCACATGTCATGATTCAAATGTATTTCTGCTCTATAAATCCAAGACATCTCTGCTACTACATATATGGGTGGGTGACGTGACGTAACGTTTTCGCTGTCCTCGGTGTCAAACATGTATAAATAAAAAATATATTTGTCAAAAACCTTCTGAATATTGTGCAGGACATTAAGCTTTATGTGAACTTACTCAAGATTAAAGCATTTCATTCCTCATTTCTTCAGAATGTTCAACCAAACATGGCAAAACTCATATGGTGTGACTGTCCTGACCTTGTTTCTCAAAGTGGGAACTTGAATAAAACTGAGAAAAAGAATTGCTAAAAATCATTTGAAAATGAATTTAGGCTAAAAAAATGTCTATTTGTGAGCCTATATCTTTTCAAAGTCAAAGCATAATGTTTTCAGTCATTTCTGATCAAAAACATTTTGTCCCCCAAACCAAAATCATTTGGTGTGACACTAGTTTGGACAAATTAAACAGGCAATTATTTGGACACCTATTGGCTAGAGAGGTCCTTCTTCTGTAAGGCTATTCAGCACTCCCAGCACAACTGCAAGACAGGTGTCTGAGGTGAGTTATGATTTTAACATTTTCATGAAATGCCATCTTGTTGAAACTTTGACCAACTCACCACTTTGGATGTCTGTTGGTGTGACACCTTTTCATTAAAAAAAGCTTAAGTTATTTGAAGTTTTGGTCATATTTCCATGTAGATCTAGGTTGCTTTGTTATAGCTAGCATGCTGTTAGCATGCTAATGTGTACATAGTAGCCTCAAGGTAAACCTAAATGCAGAAAAACGTAATATGGTGTGACACTTAATCATAATGGTGTGACATCTGCTTGTCACGCCATATGACTTGATTGTCACACCATATGATTTATACTGTATTTAACTACAGATATAACAATAAATAACAAAGTTCCATGTTTCTTTTGTACATTTAAACATTTGTTTTAAACATTTCTACATAAAATGTAATTTAGCTTCATTCAGTGATACTTCAAATTCATCAGACAGAGCAGAAACCCCTTCCCAGAAACCTTAACATATTGTTTCAATCTAAACAATATTTTCTCTTTGTCTTAAACTATACATTCCATTTTCTTTTGTCAGATGGAAAATGACAAGTGCTGAGAGAACGAGAAAGTACAGGGAGAAACTAAACAATGACCCAGCAAGGAGAGAGGAGCCAAAGGGGCGAGACTGCATTTTCTACGAAGAGCAGGAGGTTGTCTGTGGCATAGCAGAACCGCAACAAGGCAGCCGGTTTGCTACCCTCACCAAATACGACTGGCTGATGTACAATACAGTCTAAATGTATAATCTAATCTGATCTAATACTTTTGTACTTTCACTCACTGGACTGGACAGTGGACAGTGTTAAGGTAGGACCCGAGACAAAACTAGCGAAAATAGCTGATCTACAAGCTCTCAACACGTTGTGCTGCGAGAGCTTGTAGATCAGCTATTTTTGGAGTTGCGCAACCCAGCACTCTTTAGCTAGTGGAGATGTGGTGTAATGTCATGATTCCTAATTACATTTGTTCAACACAAAATGCTGTGTTCAAGTTCAGGAGACTTCGGAAAAAAGCAATTTACCTGAATGCTGAGTTCTGTTTCCACTAATTGGTGTTAATAAAATGTTGCCTTGGCTCCAAGTGTGGCTATGCGCCTTATTGTCTCTTTAGGATCCTTCTGCCGTGGGCCGGCAGAAGACTTAGGTGTGCGTAGCATTCCTGTGCACATCCTCATCATCCATCTACTACTACAATTCTTTCTTATCCCATGTTAAAGCCCTACAATAATATCCTGTTCAGAAATATTAAGGCCATGTTATCCTGGGTAATTGTTTAATCAATCAGTAAAGTTCAGTACTCACTAATAGGTAGGTTAAAACACAGTTTGCTTTGACACATGAAGATATGATCATACGGTGTGACACTAAATAATTTGGTGTGACATTCCAAATAGTGAAAAATCATACCTTTATTAATGATTAAACCAAAACAATGTTTATGGATTACATAGAGAATATTATCAGGAAGAGTCACAAATATTTGTGTAATTTTAGAGAAAGTTTTGACAGAATACATTTAAAATATGTTGTAAGATCATGAACATGGGCCTCACACAGAGTGTCGATTATGAAAAAAATATACAGATATAATTAATTTTCAAAAAACTATAGTGGATCACTGGTTAGTTATGATAAAGGACTTTGATAAAGTGAGTAACTTAAGAAAGATGTACTCCATTTTCATTTTATAAACAATTATTTTCATGTCACACCATATGACGATTTTAGGCACAAGTACAACAAACTGCTGAATAAAGTCTGATTCCAATAAAATATCTAAAAACAAAATGTATTTCCATAAGGTTGAGAGTGAGTAGAACAAAAGTAAATAACTTTTATGCCTGCATTTTAAAGTTTTTTTAAAAACACATTTTTTGGGGCGTCACGTCACTGACCCATATATAGGGCTCTCTCTCTCTCTCTCTCTCTCTGTTGCTTCCCCTATGCTCAGTAACAATCCCCCATAAGTTAAGTATTGAACATTCAATCCAGCCTAAAGACCCAGCTCCTCTCTGTTGCTTTTAGCTCAGTCTGAGGGCAATCAATTGTCTGTTTTACAATGACCACTGAATGTGATTCATTTATTTTGCCTTTCTTTCTAAATATATCCTTATACCGTATGTTTGCCCTGCTACTGTATAGGCTATTTATGTTTGTATTTTATATTTGGCTTTTGTGGACAGATTTTTTATTGGAAAGCGCCTTGGGTCAACTTCTGTTGTTCTTTTAAATGTGCTACACTACAATATATGTATAAAGGTGACTCTGAGAGTGAACCAAAAGTTCCAAAAGTTGACTCTCAAGAGTTAAATTAACGCTCAGGATTTCACAGTGAATTGTCCCCCTCATTGTTGTTGTGTCCGATTCGTTCACATTACACGGGACGGCAATGAGATGACAGAGCGGAGTGTATGTGTGTGTGCGTGCATATGCGAGTGTGTCGCAAAGATGCATGCTAGAGGTTAGCCGCACTGATTGTTCCTCTCAAATCTCCAGCCCTCTGCACTCGGAGCGCAACAATCATCCGGAGAGCTGGGGGAGCGTCGCCGACACTCGACCTGATTCCTCGTAGATCTGTGACCGTTAGCCTGGCGCCGGGCTTTTACGCAGCGCGTCGTGTAACTTAAAGTGACACTTGCCTGAAGCCCCCTCGGGGGCGCTATGCTAGGTTAGCTACTCTGAAACCGTATATGACAAGCAGAGGCAGGGAAAGGCAAGGAACCTTGGGAGGGAAAAAAGACAAACAATAACAGTCTGACTTTATTGTGTGTGTGTGTGTGTGTGTGTGTGTGTGTGTGTGTGTGTGTGTGTGTGTGTGTGTGTGTGTGTGTGTGTGTGTGTGTGTGTGTGTGTCTGTCTGTCTGCCCTTCTGTCTGTTCACGCTGCTCCAGCTCTCATACGTGTCCTTGGATGGCTCACTCCAGAATAACTGAATACTTCTCTGTGGCAGGTGAATGCTCCCATGGAACCATGCCATGGAAGAAGAGTGTAAACAATTCTGCCATCTCCACAGAACTATGCTGGCATATAATATCGCTTAAACCACTTAAAATTTCAGAACACTTCTGGGGTCATTTTGGATTCCACTCAAGCTTGTGTGTGCCCGCCCCAGACAGCTTTATTCAACATATTTAATATTAGTTAATATTAATTTGCCATGACTTGTGCCCCATTTCGATAAGACCATTCAACTTCAAACTCCACGCGGGACACATTGAAAACACACGTCCCTGCTTCATGTGACTGAAATTGTCCTTCTAATGAATGGGGAGACCTTCGTGTTTCAAGTCCTGAGTCCTGTAGTCTTGGCATGCAATGGATTAGGTCCATGCATGAAATAACTAATGGAAAAGTGAAGGTTTCCCCATTCATTGGAAGGACAATACCAGCCACCAGAAGCAGGGACGTGTTTTCAGTGAGTCTAACATGGAGTTTGAATTTGAACAACTTGAGAAGGAGAGGGGCATGTTTGGATTCAATATATAAATATTTAATCAACTACTGAAAAAAAGAAAATCTGGGGTGCACACAACAGTTTGAGTAGACATGAAAATTGTGCCAGAAGTGTTTTAAAAAGTGCTCTAATTCCCCTTTAATCCCAGCAATTTGGCCAACAAAACCTACTGACTACACAAGCCCAGCAACTCATTCCATAATGCACAATATACAAGCTGATATTGTTATTACATGGGCTAAGCCTTCAGTTTGTTCATATTGTATCATGCTGTCTTACTCATGCTATCTGCTGTAAGCGCTTTGTCTCAGGACATCAGTCAGTGGCTTAAAATAAAACCTGCTGTATGTTGCAGAGGTCTGTCACATTAAATGGAACAAACCGCAGAGGCACAGGGGTACAAATGCCTAGAATACTACTCTACCATCACAACATAGCATTACCATTTATCTTCATGGCACAAATGCAAGGGAATTTGTCTCTTTCATCAAAAAATATGTTTCAAATGTGATAATTCTATTAGCAAACTAAAATGATCCATGCTGAGAAACAAAAGGGTGGGTCTAAGAAAATAATTATTTTTCTCATTCTGAAGATGTGATGTTTGTTCAACTCAAAATAGATAGTAATAGCGAGTTTGTTGATAATGGCTATACACAGGGCCAGACTTACCATTGGGCAAGGGTGGGCACTTGCCCAGGGGCCTCAGGGGGGTGGGGGGCCTCCCAAAAAAATGGACCCCAAAAAATGTAGTAGGCATGATCGCGAAATTCCATGTTTAACCCCCATACCAATCCCATCTTTCAAACATGGCAGCCATGTTTGTTTACATTTCAAGAAAACATAATGGCTGCTAGCTCATGAATGCCTGAACGGATTTCCATTCGGATTTTTTTGTTGGAAAGCTGTGAACAGTGTGCACACATGTGGTGCATGATCTAGGCATGGGCGTGCATGATCCGTGCACTATTAATTACATGGAAGTCTATGGAGAGGGAGGCGGTGTGGAACTTGGAAGCCATTTTGAAAAGACCCTGAATGAGTTAATGATGACATTTTAAAGTATTGCTATCCAAATAAAGTGATATTTGTGTTTAGTTACTGTACATTTTGTTTTATTATGGTAATAACATCGAGAGCTTCTGCTCTGCTCGCCGCACTGCATGTAGTTGCTCTGAAAGCTTAGTGCAGTCTAAAGCCCGCCCACTCTATGTATCCGGTACTTCGCGTGCGCGGTACGTGTGCGGTACTTCGCGCGCGCACAAGGGCCTCTTTATTTCCCCTTGCCCAGGGGCCTCATGTCATATAAATCCGGCACTATACAGTGAAAACTATTGTTGCTAATCATCATTTGGAAAGCCTTAGCATTGTTCAATAAGAATACACTACGAGAGAGACAGAGAAGAGATATGCCCCCCCCCCCCCTCCCTCCCACCCATACCCACACCCACAAAGTCAAATACATAAATAAAACATAGTAGAGAGTTGGGATGCAGAAGCAATCTATCTCTTTGAAGCATGGACCTGTGTATAGTGCTTAGCACCTGAAGGCCTACATGCCTTGTCGGCCTACAAGGACAACAGGGAGGGTACTTGTGGATTGTTTATCCGTAGAATATCATTTATCAGATCCACATCCTGCCATATTATTACATAATCATGTAATTGCACAGCAAGAAAGAGCGGTAGATTTCAATCCACAAGAGGATCGCACAAATATATATTTTCAAAGATTTGTACAAATCTTCAAGATGTTTCAAAACACCCAATGAGATTTTATATCTGCTATTTTTAAAGTGTAAAATATGGCTAAGGTAGTACCCTACATAGCCTACAAACTCATTTTGTTGGGGACCCCGTCAGTTATTTGATTAATAGCTGCAGCCCTATTACTTGTGAAGCGAACCATTGTGCGTTGGTGTATATTGAGCTTAAAGTAGAAATTGATTCTGTTCTCTGCCTTTTCCTGCTTGCTCGCGTGTCACCCATGAGGATGTCAGTAGTGTAAATGAGAGATCTCTCTGTGTCGGCTTGAATGACAGAACATAGTGAAGGAGAGGAGACAGCATAGTTAGTCACTATCCCTAAAGCCGGAATAACACTTTGTCGCGCGACCTTGTCGCTCGTCGAAGATAGCAGACCTACAAACTCACAACGAGTGGCAAATGCAACACGTTTTGAGCTTGTAGGTCTGCTATTTTCGATGTGTGACGCTGTCGTGTGATGGAGGTTCCTTCGGGACACACAGTTTCCTTTCAATTACCAGACTCAGAGCAAGACTCAATACGTTCATAATTTCGGTAACGCAATAGTTGGAAAACGTAATTATATATTTCCTTTTTTTTAATGTGTCTTTGATTTCTATCATGATTAATTCTTGTATTTTATGTTGCCAATACTAATGTAACGGTTCCAGTTCCATTATAAGCCAGGGTAGGTAGGATTTCATTTTTCCCCTCTCTTTCTTGTGAAAGCCGTATTTATGTATCTGGATGTTTTCTATGAATCAACTGAACTTCAGGTTACATTTATGAAAATGTCCATTGTCTTGAATCATAATGCCAATAGGCCTATAGATATTGTTAAAAGCCAACAAGTGCCTTTTGAATATTGTATACAGCTCGACAACATTAATAGACTGTTAATATGCTGATAGGTTCACCCCATAGGGGATTTCCATGTCAAAACAAATATGCATCAAACACAGTGACTGATAAAACCGTCAAATGACTAACCCTTCCATATGAATTTCAAGCAGAAACCCTTCATTTACATAGCAACAATAACTGATTATTATGCTGGAAACAACCAAAAAATGGTTGGATAAAGCACTGGAGGAATAAATGAATAAAGGCCTCCCACCCTCGCTCCAACTCTTTCTTTTCCTCTCTCTTTTCCACTCTCATTCTCTCCTCGCGTCCCCCCTTCTGCTATCAGGGAATAAAACATATCACAGTGTCAATGAAGCTTGTCATGAAAATGCTAATTGGATTTGGGAATTTCATTTCCATCTCACTAATTATCTGATGCGTCTAAATGATACCGAGTGCGGCTGTTGAGAAATAAATAAAGTCTGGAAGAAAATGAAAACAAACACAGGAAATTGCTGAGACTAATTTGCCGCGGGAGCATTATGCAGGGTGGCATTCGAACACAGGTCTGCATCTGTCGCCGGCGGAGAGAACCGCTCGGCCGACGTTCGTTAGGTGCTTCAGTCTTGTCAGACTTGTGTTTGAACATGAGTTGGTGCGCTATGAACTTTAATTTATGCTCTGTGGTACGACAGTGTCACTTGCCGAAAATAGCAGACTTGCAAGCTCAAAACGTGCCGCGGTCGTGGCGTGTTTGGGTTTGTAGGTCTGTTTTTTTTCCTCGAGCATGACAGCATGACAGCGTAGCACAATGAATTATAAACAAGGCTTTAGTCAGACTATGTGTTTGAGCATGAGCCTGTGTGCTCTGACACTCTATGTCTAGGAGAAGAAAGACAATGGAAATTCATCTTAATATCTGAAATTCTGTCTGGCAACCTCCCCGCTCCCGCAGGCCTGCGACTTGACAAAAAATTAATCAAGGTAGCATTAAGCAGGCGTGGGGAAGGGGTAATAGATCAATTGACAAGCTGATGATAAGAATCGATGGAAGAGATAACCTTGGCTGAGGTTTAGAGTCTGGATCGAGGGATGAAAAAGGGGAGGAATGTATGGGAGGGACTAGGGAGGGATGGAGGGAGGCTGGGAGGCGTGATGATTTGGCTTGGACTTATTATTGGTGAGAACAAAATGCGTTGGCTTTCCTCCGCCAAGGACAAAACCGCTACACCAACCTCCAGTCTGACAAATGTTGACCTCACACACACAAGCACACTCAAGCACGCACACACACTCACACACGTATTTTATAAATGAATACCCTAATATTTGATTTACTTCATTGTATGACAGTGTCACTCAAAAGTATCAGGAAAAAAGAAGCTGGACTACTATGCATTGTGTGATATGTGGCTATGTCTGTCTGTGGGTTTTATACATATTTTTATTTAGCTAATGAAAAGTACTAAAAAGGGCTTATAATAAATCGAATGAATTAATCACTACATTGGATCTATTGGAACGCAGGTTATTTCCTGAAAGGTCGCAGTTTTGGACATGCGTACAAGGTTTCCACCAATATACGGTATAGTATAAATGCACTCTGTGAAAGAAGACTACCGGTATTGTGATATCTGAAACCTTTCCCTTGACTGTTTAAAAGGAAAAATCAAAAGAGGGATTTAATCAAAATCATCATGGGTCAATTTCCATTTATGTTCATTTATACCCTCATGAGTTGCTAATGCTTCCTTTCATCTTTTGTTCCTTTTTTCAGTTCTCCTGAGTAACTCTCTTTTATAAACTGTTGGATAATAATTGTCCTTTGTTCAATTGAATTTTAGTTCCCATCCTTTTATTGTCATCCCTGCACCACAAAATTAAAATGTGCAAATCCCAAGTCAATGCACTACAAAACAGGAACAGAATAATAGATCAATTTCAAAATACTAAAAAGGCAAAGACAGGCTTTACAAATCTAGAATATATGCACAATTAAATGTGACTCTAAAGCACGATGACTCAATATTGGGGGTCCAAATGGACCCTTACAGGTCTGTAACTCTGAGAGTGTACAAATGGTACTGACCCTGTTATTGTACCATACTGGCTCACCTGACTGCCTGTGAGGATTCCCCGTCGGGAGCGCCTCCATCCTACTTCCCTCCCCTGAACATGGCCAATAGGCTTTATGCACAGCAGCCATTTTGGAGAGAAGTTGGGGCTCTTCTCACTTCCTTCACAGGTGTTACCAATAATACTAATGAAGGCTCTGTTCTATTCTGGTCAAACAGAGTCAGGGTGCTGATATTGTGCATGTCGGCTCACTGGAAACACTCTGCTACACCAGTGGGTTTCAAAGTGTGGTCGAGGGACCCTCATGGTTCTGTGAGGTTCCAAATGAAGGGGAAGGTGTGTAACTCTGAGAGTGAGGGCCCTTGAAATAAAAGGATTGCGAACCACAGCACAGCCTTCATTAGTATCATTGGTAACACCTTTGAAGGAAGTGAGAGGAGACCCAACTTCTCTCCGATATGGCTGCTGTGCACATAGCCTATATTGTTTGGCGTGATTGACCATATTCACACGGCGGCCATCTTGCCATTAAGTTAATGAAATGCCACCGCAGTTGAGTTGCCACCCGGTTTCAACGCAAATTTCAAACATGGCCGCCAGGTGAATATGGTCAATAGTGGACCGTAGCATGATTCTGGCAAGTCCCGGAAAAGATGTGCTGTGATTGGCCAGGGGCACCCCTAAACATTATTTGCTATTCTGTCCCTATCGGGACGTAACTCGAACGACGCTGAGTCGGCTCAAGCCGACCACTGAGATGGTGTGCCTCAGTCGTGGTCTGGTCAATAACTATCCTTATTTTCTCAAAAAAGTAATGGCGGTGTCCATAATGTTTCCTCAGTCTTGCATGCAGCCTATGAGAACGCAGGGAGGTCGGCGCTTGTATAGACTCAGCCAAACCCCATGCACTTGAGGTGAAATCAAACCCCTAGACTCTGAAGTGGTGGACAAGTACTTTACCCTTTACCCCTTTACCCACACACACACACACACACATCACATCCTTAATTGAGAGTTTATCATCTGTAACTGTAATTGTAAGTGATGGTATGTTGGTCACCGGCAGGCACTTAAACACACCAACACAACTCTCCACTCAACACCATTATGTGACTGTAAGTCAAGAGCATAAATGTGTGTATATCAACCATGTTACATAAACATACATGTGTATAAAAACTAAAACATGTCAACCATATTACATTAACATACTGTACAAGTGTATAAACATGCATGTCAGCCATTTACAGCACTGTCCACAGCAATCAAGACACTTCATTTATATGAAAGAAGAATTACACTGTTTAGTTCGGTATATTCAGTGTAGTTTTAAAACAAACTTGCCAGACTGCATTGATGCTGGATACCTTTTATCTGAATTATATACTGTACTTAGCTTGACAGCTCTGAAGTATATTACACATAATTGAAGCAAGGTAAGCTTTACTGTATTCGTTCTTCCTTTGTATAGCAGCTCAAACTCTCAAGTTCAAAAACTGCAGTATGTCCAATAACAACAACCTCCATGGCTTTTTTAAGGAAATTACCAGAGACTGGCTTGTCAACGTGCTTCTGGGACTTCGTGATCCGTTTAAAAATAAATTGATTTGAAAAAGGCCCTTATCACCAAAAAAATTGATTAAACCGGTTTTCCCAGATTTGTGAAGCTCCTGTCTTTATACGCCCATCAAAGCCCTTTAATATTTTATCATCTCGTCATTGTTTTACCACCTTGATTATCTCCGCCCATCCGTCCGTGCGTCCGTGCGTGTGTCTGTTTGTGTGTCCGTGCGCAGCTAATCGGCATCAAAGTTTGCATGCACATGCACTGCCAGTAGGCCAATTACACTTCGCTCCAATTGTACAATAGAACAATATTTGTCTCTGAGTATTGAAAATTGGAAATACTCAAGTAAAGCAAAGTAAAATAAATAGCTCAAAATTGTACTTAGGTACATAATTTTAATCCAGTGGTTCTGTACCAACATGCTGTATTTGGAACCAATTCCTATTAAAGCATTTTGTGCTCAAGGTCATGGCCAAGGTTATTGAAAAATCATAGATTCAAATGGTGTAATCCCATTAAACATATTGTTCCTGCTAACACTAGCGTGGTTATGTGTTTTGTTAATCTGCCATCCTGCCATTGTACCATATGTTATGAATATTCAGAATGGGCCTGAAATTGCACCAATGCATCAGAGCCTTCTGCTGTGCCATCACAAATGCTCTTTCCTCTCATTATGGAAAATAGTGTTAAATTAAAGGTCCACTTCATGCAATTTCAACCCATCTTCATATAATTGGTCCTTACTATAGAGCTCATCATAAGATAGATGTGCAATATGTTAAGAACATTAGTGAGAACGAATTATATGAAGATAAGGTTGGAAATGGGTGAAGTGCTCCTTTAATGATTGGTCTAATGCGTCATGAGAAAACACATTTTTAATACTGTATCTCATCTAGTGGCTTTGCGTGTGTTGTGTTTTGAGGGTATATACAGTATAACATACTGTATGGCAGCATGAGAATGATTATAGTTTATGTTCAGTGACAGTACATGCTTTGAACACAGGCGTACTTTTGAGGTGGCAATCGCAAAGGAGCAATCCCCCTAGGCCCCTACCCAACAGACCGCACCGCACCGTACAGCACTGCAGCGTAGGCCGGGCCTATCCACAGTCCTCCTACTGTACCCCCACACTGCCTGCACTATATACAGTATCTAATCTATGCCCAGCGGTGTAATATAGCTGCAGCAGGCCCCAGTGCACCGGGGCAGGATGGGCTCCTTTGCACACAGGCATACTTTGGAGGCGGCGATCTGAATCACTCGCAAATGGCGCGTTCTCCTCCCCAACACACCGCAGGTGGGTATACGGGTCCACCACACCATGGGCCCTATTGTAACTGCACTGGCTGCACTGTCTAATTACGCCAATATCAACCAGTATGAAATACTTATGAATTTGTTTTAATATATAATGAATTGTTTTTAATTGATAAAAAGTTGTGATTGTTTAACGTTTTTAAAATCTTTTGAAAAGATATATAATTATCTATCTATAAATGCGACAAATCTCTGTCTGTCTGTCTGTTTGTTTGTTTGTAATCCGCGTATCTCGAGAACCGTTCGTCCCACCGGCTTCAGATTCGGCACGCGCGTTCCCCGCCGCCGCGCGGAGTGCAGTGCCGGGCCTCGACCCGACCCGACTCGCGGTTTTCCGAAACCGGCGCGAAACGTTCGGAATCTCCTTATGCGGAGCTGATTGTTGACATCAGGCTGTTCCGGAGGAAATCGGCGCAAGCGCTGAGTCATTGTGACATCACTTCATAAAAGGCTCTGACATCACGTACGCCACATGAGTCAACACAAAATCTCTGTGAATGTGTATGTATGTATGTAATCCGCGTATCTCGAGAACCCTTCTTCCCACCGGCACGCGCGTTCTCCAGATATGGGCATAAAGTCTGACATCAGAGTTTTCTGCAACCGGTACTGTGTGTGCAGAGATCTTCATATATGGGCATAAGTGGACAAAGACAAACAGATGGTCAAAACGGGTCCTATGACAACAGGTATATTGGGGTTTGCATTAAAGGGTGGGGCATTCATGGGGTTTGCATTAAAGGGTGGGGCATTCATTCCCTATTTCAAATTCGGCACGTGCGTTCCCCACCGCAGCAGGTAGTGCAGTGCTCGGCCTCGACCCGACCCGACCCGATACACGATTTTCTGGAACCAGCACGAAAGGTTCGGATTCTGATGTCTGACATCAGGATTTTCCGGAACTGGCACTGTGTCTGCATAGATCTCCATTTATGGGCATAAAATGGATGCAGACAGACAAATACAGATATCTCCATATATGAGCATAAATGGACACAGGCAAACAGATGGTCAAAGATCTCCATATATGGGCATAAAGTGGACGCAGACAGACAGATACAGATATCTCCATATATGGGCATAAATGGACACAGGCAAACAGATGGTCAAAACGGGTCCTATGACAACAGGTATAATGGGGTTTGCATTAAGTTTGTCTCCTCCTCCATCTGTTTGTCTGTGTCCCTTTATTCCCATTATGGAGATCTCTGTATCTGTCTGTGCCTCCGACTGTGTTGGAGACACAGTGCCGGTTCCCCCTTTAATGCAAACCCCATTATACCTGTTGTCATAGGACCCATCTGTTTGAAAAAGCGACAGAAATCTCATATATGGGCATAAAATGGACGCAGATAAACAGATATCTCCATATATGGCATATATGGGCATACAATGGATGCAGAATCACAAAGATCTCCATATACAGGCATAAAAGGGACACAGACAGACAGATACAGAGATCTCCATATATGGG
Organism: Nannobrachium achirus; assembly: GCF_963921795.1. Taxonomy (NCBI): domain Eukaryota; kingdom Metazoa; phylum Chordata; class Actinopteri; order Myctophiformes; family Myctophidae; genus Nannobrachium; species Nannobrachium achirus. The sequence goes on along the minus strand of NC_137816.1, from coordinate 28,422,386 downwards.
CATAAAATGGACGCAGATAGACAGATATCTCCATATATGGGCATATATGGGCATAAAATGGACCCAGAACTATAACTGCAGTGATCTCCATATATGGACATAAAATGGACACCGACAGACAGACAGATACAGATATCTCCATATATGGGCATAAATGGACACAGGCAGACAAATGGTCAAAACGGGTCCTATGAAAACAGGTATAATGGGGTTTGCATTAAAGGGCGGGGCATTCATTCCCTATTTACATTGTTCCGAGTTGGCCAGGTCGCCGACTAGACGCTGGGCCGCCCGAAGGGCGGCCCAGCTTCTAGTATTTTAAATGCAGGAAATGGCCTACGAGCCATAAAAATTGGTCCACAACCACAAGATGGGTTTGGGAACCAGTGGTACAGGGTTTACATTTCTCAACAGAAGAGTAGGGGGATCACCTCCCACCACTGCAGATGTGCAAGTTACTGTATATTGTATTAACATACCGTACTCTACCTTACAGATTGGTTAATACCCTTTTATTTGTTCAAATAAGTCCAGGATTGCAGCTTTAAGAAGTGTAAACATGGCAGTAAGGGAAGATCAAAGCAGGTATTTAACGTTTCTCCTTGGCTATGACTGAGGCCTTCTCCTAGGGGCGTCCTCACTCCCTCATCCTGACAATAATTGTGTTGCTAACACTAAACGCTCCAAATTAAAGTTTTCCTGGCAAGCGGTGCACATTCATCAGCGAGGCTCGCTGAGAAGTGCAAGCGCTTTTAAAGAGTGAATAATGGTGGAGGAACGATGCACGTAAGTGGATTTTCCTGCCTGCTCCCCTGCATGGTGCTCACATCAGAGGAGAAACCATTTGAAGTGTTTAGTGTTGGGAACATTAATCCCTGTAATTTCAGGTCTGGTGTGCCCTCTCAGTCAGGTACATCAGAGCCGGCGCTGGAGAAAGCAGTAAAACAGTGTGTGAGCCCACGTGTTGTCCACCGGTAATTAGAATGCCATGTGTTCATCCTTACGCGGTAAAACAGCACTTGTTAAATGAAGGCCTGTCACACTTTAATTGTCCCCGCCGAGACAGAGAGTGCCGAGAAGGAGGGAGATGGAGAGATGGCAGGGAGAGATGGAGGGACTTGAGAGGGGGAGGGAATGCTTGTGATAATTCCACAAACACATGGCAAGTCGGGGCAGTGAAGTGGAAGCTAGCAGGGAAGAGAATTACTGTGACATCTGAAATGCATCATCGCGCCATTTCCTTTGAAATGGATCGTGTCTTGTGTGGCTGCTTGATTTATTTTATTTATTTTAAGGGAGTGAGTGGGGAAGTGGGTCACTTTTTAGTGCTGAATCTCGGCGTGCGGAGATGAAAACACGGCACAAAGGACGTGCGGAATGGAGGCGATCCAATCTCACAACTAAATGGGCCTGTCGGGATCTTGTCCACACTGCTTCATCGCAGCGGTATGTCTATGTCGCTGTGATGTGCTACTAGTGGAAAACTGTGTAACTCCATTGTAAGCTTTAAGATGAATGACCCTCTGGAATTTTACTGATGCAAAGACTGTTTAAGTTGAATTGTTGGATGTCAGTTTGAGAGGTTACAATTGCAATTTTAGATAGTATTAACTGCACACACGTTGATTGTAAAAAGGTGAATGTGTTTTCATTGCACACACGAGGGGGGGATTTTTTTCTTAACCACTTGAGCTCAATATATACTTCTTCGTACAACGAAAGACACAAATAGCTAGCTGATCTACAAGCTCACAACGCATCGTATTACATGTTGTGTAGATCGGCTATTGGGGGGGTATCAAACGCAGAGGCATGGATCTCCCCTCATCACCCCCCCCCCCCCCCCCCCCCCCCCCCCCCCACACACACACACACACACACAAACAGTGTGGTGTTGGTTTCTGGCTCTCCCTCTGCGGTGTGTTAATAAAGGGAAGGTTAAAGAGTACACAGTGAAGGATTGTAACACAGCGGCCTGACAGCGTGAACGTCTTCATTTTCACCATACTGAGGTTTAAAAAATGGAAGCCCATCCTGCCACCTGGGTGTACCTTGAGCTGTCTGAAAAGAAGCGATTACCTGCTCAGAGTGTGTGCTGCCGGGGGCCTTGGGGGATTTGATCACCAATTAATCACAAAATCCCAAAAAGGCTCTATTCATCAAAAGCTAATGGTTCTTTCACTGATGAATAATTTCGCTGTGGAAAAAAAAAAAGGGAAAAGAAAAAGTAGCAGTTGGAAGTATATAGGAGGTGATCCAGGTTCTTGCAATGCCCTTCGTTGTGCTAAAACACACACTGTCAGTAAGTTTTTTTTATGGATGTTAATTCCTTATCAGTGACGCGACGTCGATTGGAAAGGCCGGTAGACTGTTTCTACTTTTAAAGTGGATAAAAAGTAGTGCTCTAACCTTGTAAAACAGGACCAAAGACAAATGTGTGCCGATTCCATTTGGACGTAATGGGGAAATATCTTACTAAAAGCATATAAATGGAACCAAAACAAAAGTGAATTAATTCCGAGGCCACCGCACCGTGCTTAAACGGCGGCACACTGAGATAGCATTGAACACAGTGATGTGTCCACAGGACATTCCAGTCAACACAATGGCCTTGAAAACCTCCAAACCTGAAACTACAGAGCCCAAACGGAACGGAAGCACACAAAAGTGTACATTTTTGATTGACTATTTAATGAATATGTCATTTTAATGCACCATTGCCGGTGGTGGAATACAGCAACACGTAATTGCAAAATTCCAAAATGTTCAAAAATTGCAGATGTACAAGCTTGCAGCACAGCACAAAGTGACACGCTGTGAGCTTGTATATCTGGTTGATATAGAGATTTAAAGGATTGTGCATTATTTAACCCATTATCTTAAAGGAGTAGTTCACCCGCAAAATTCCTTTTTTCTATTGATTACTCACCCAAGGAGACTTGAATTCAATTATATTTTTTGTATTTGTTGCATTCCACCCAAATGCATTTGGGTCCCCGTCTGGAATCAATAGGGGTACATTTACTTTAACATTTTCTTTGTCTTAGGAATGCAACACATACAAAAAAAAAATATTATTGAACTCAAGTCTCCATGGCATTAGTGATCAATAGAAAAAAAGTCATTTTGGGGGTGAACTACTCCTTTAAGCAATCTGTCATTTTAGACGACGTTTTTCAGAAAACGCTTATCTCACAAATAGTGGTGAAGTTCATATTTCTGCGGTTAACTAAATAGCACATGCATGCTATACCATCATACAGCTGTCCCACAGCTGCTCTCCGATGCCTTGGCAGCATCCATTCTCATGGAGTGTGCAGCGGGGACTGCATGCTGCATTGTGATGCGACAGAAAGATGGAGGAAACAAACAATGCAACCATCCCCTGCTCCTCCTCCTCCCAGGTGATATGCATTCATTCTGCAGGCTGCTGCTGCTGCACGGTGGCCCCTGGGCTTGAAGCCACTGGAGCCGTGCAGGCCCGTAGCCTTATAGTGCACCTGATTCCACTTCTTGTCCCCAAACACCACAGTCCTCCATTTGTCATTGGTAAACATGCTGGAAGAGCTGCTGCGCCGCACGGCTCGCCTCACGTGACCATATGGGTGAGCTAGAAACAAAAGTACAACAAAATCAGCATAATTCCCAATGTCATAAAACACAGCGTCCCACTAGAGGGCCTCCGCCAAAGAAACCATTGGAATGGAATGGCTTATGCGGTGGGTCCCAGAATACCCCTATTATTATTGGACGTCTGTACTGTCTATTGTGCATTGCATAACATCACTGTTGTGCAGAAACCTTGTATCTCCATATTTGATTTTTTTTTACCTAATTTTTTCATAAATTAATAGCTTATTTTGTACTTTGTCATATGACTGTGTCACCCCTATTAGCTAGGGACACCAGGTTGAAAGTGACAAGCTGCCTGTTTTTTATTTTTATTATGTTTTTAAATACATATTTAACAAATGAAAAGCATTTAATAACGCAAGCTTGTAAACAAATAATAAGATCATTTTTCCATTCCCTGAAGAGTTTTATTGTTCTTCTTTTTTTACCTACGCATCCACCCAAAAGCAACGATAAGAACGTTGTGATGTGTGCTGCTGCGACCGAGCTTATGATTCCATTCTAGTAATGCAAGAGTGAGAGCGAGCAAGGAGAGAGAGAGAGAGAGAGAGAGAGAGAGAGAGAGAGAGAGAGAGAGCTTGTACCACCGTACTGAGTGACTTGGGCTGTGATTTACCGGACGCTTTACGACATGGTTTTAGTAGCCGGCATCATTATAAATCCATTGACCGCCGACGTGTCACGTAGCGCTCTGCGCAACACCCAGCCAATGCATTCTAAAAACATTTTTTAAATATCCCCCACCACGTTCAGTAAGGCGTGGTGATGAATGGCCCGCCTCTTGCACTGGACGGGGGGGAAAGGAGGGGAGGTGTTCTGAAGGGGAGAGAAGGGGGAAAAATCCTGATAAAATTACAGAGTGGATTGATTGAGCTCTTGCGGCTGCGTGTTGCAGGTTAAACTGATGCATCTAGATTAGCGTCAGAGAGCTCCTCTGAAGGACAACGAGAGACGTTCTCTGGAGACGTGACCTCCACGGCGTACCCGGGAGAACACCCTCCCCCCACTACACCGCCATCACCATCACCACCACGCGCACACACGCACACCCAGACCACTACACGTCCCATTAGTTCGCGGCTGTGTCCATGATGAACCACAAGCTGTGTGTGGGGTGAAAGTTTTGTCGCTTGCCAGGAAAACGGAGGAGGAAATGAAAATCGCAGATGTCACCATGCATTTTCATTAGCATTCACTGCTGTTATTATGACTGGGAGGAGAAGCACATCGACACGCACACATTCCAGTTTGGAACATGAAGAATATTGTCAGTTCAATTGACAATTCATTTTGCATCAAATCTTGCATTAACATTACAGACACTGACATCCTTGTACTTAGCTTCCACATCAATGTGAATAAGCAAATAAATAACATTAAACGATAAGATTCAAAATAGTCCAAATAAATAAAGTGGTTGCAGTATACTGCATAATAATATTAAAAACAGTTGATTGCTATCATGCTTTTTTAAGATCCTAAAAATGTCGGTTTCACATTGTGACCACTTGGTTGAGGACAGGTTAAAAACATTCCTTTTACTACAGTAGATACAGATGATATACAGTATGTGTAACTGTTTACATGTTCACTTCCATTCTATGGGTGCAAAGGGGTGGAGCTTCCCGTTGTGGCAGATTGACAATGTTAACACCGCTGTCGCGTTCAACCCATATACAGAATGAAGTTCAACATCGGTGAACTTTGATCGGGTGTGGACCAATAGGAAAGGCGTGTATCATTGACCCAACTTGGCAGACATTACACTTGTAGTTTTCTTTCAGTGAGCCAACCACTCCATTGTTAGTCAAACAAATACACAATAGATAATTGGCACTGCCCACAATCTGCAAGACAACATGGTAAATTGACATCTCGTCTGACACCTCAGCGTTGGCTACTCCCCCTCCGATGTGTGACCGAAACCGAAACCCAAAGTTAATTTGCACTGATCCTGACTTCAACCTGTGCATTTCATCCATATGGCTGCAGGCCGCATGTACCAATTCTAAGGCCAGTGGTATGGATGTCCCATGCATGGGCATGCATTTCTTTTGACCCATCAGTGTGATGGGACCAGCTCTAGAGCCAGTGACAGAGTGTCCCTCTCCAACATGCAATGTGTTTTAAATCACCAGTGTGCAGGGACTATGCTTTAAGGCCACATGGAGTCCCTCGCCAACATGCACTGTGTTTCGACCCATCAGTGTGCTGGGACAAGCTCTAAGGCCTGTGGCAGGAGGATGTCCCCTATTGTGACTGTCTTTTTGACACTTTATGTATATATTATATTCTTCTTTTATTGTGCCTTGCTCTTTTTGACTGTACACAACAGGTATGTATGTATGTATGTATGTATGTATGTATGTATATATACATCTATGTATCTATCTATCTATCTATCTATCTATCTATCACACATGTGTTTTGGTGGCGGAAACCGGAGGAAACCCCCATGAACACAGGGAGAATGTGTAAATGCCACTCAGTCCAGTCAGGTTTGTCACGACCTGGCTCTTAGGCCATGACAAACTGAGGAGGACACACGGTAGTGGTATAGATAATAACAATAATTTATTAACATAAGATATAAATAATATATACAAAGGGTATGTAGTGTGTAAGTCAGTCATCAGTAGTGTCAGCAATGCATGGATGTATGGTAAGTGTAGTGTGGGGTGTTGTAAAGTGTGGGAACGCAAACAAAGGTGCTGTCGTCTGGAGAGAGGGAGAAAGACTGGCTGCCAAGCCAGTCTTATATAGGGCTTCAGGGAGCACTGCCCAGGTGCTCCTAATGCACATAATCATGGGCCAACACCCATAGGCTCTGTGGAGAGAAGCACACCTACAGGGAGAACTACATGGACACCACAGGCCCTGAGGCCAGGCCAAAGGGGCCGTGACACCCTCCCCCTTCAAAATGAGGGACCATAAGGGACCGAGACAGTTTAAATAACTCATTTGAGTAATTCCAAATTTAAACTAATAAATCAATAATATGTATAATATATTGAATAATAAAGAACACAGCATGTGTAAATTAGTGAATACAAATATTATTGAATACCATAAAGTACTATCAATACCATTTGCCCCCAAATACATTTAAATCCAAGCCATCCTGTCTACAACCAGCACACCCGGCCACCTCCTCAGCAACCAAGATTGCTTAGGTTTCCTGGAGCATCTAAGAGGAGGAGATCGGGAGGCAGAAGCAGACAGAAAAGGCCTAAAGGGACAAAAAAAAACACATGTCACTTTCTTGCCTATAATTTAGGCTACTAGATTAAATATATCAAATATGAAATGTACTACCGGTAAATACACCACACATTAAACATACTATATCTATTATACCACCTCTACTCCGATGGCCACCCGCACCCTGTCACAGGCCTCCACCCCAGCAACCTATTACCCAAGGAGCATAGGGGTGAAAGACAGAGGCAAGATGAGGACCCACGGAGAATGTCCGACGAGTAGGACCACAACCCTCAGTTTAGACACTGTAGGGAAAACATTGAGAAAAGGTCACTAATCAGTACAAACCACATATAACAAAGGACAAAAACTGTTCCGCCAATGGAACCAAAGACACAAAAATACAAACTTGTTCCGCCAATTGGAACCAAAGACAAACACCAAAGACACCTAACTGCTCCTCCAATGGTTAACCCCCCCTATCACCAGCCACCACCCCAGCAACTGATGCATTTAAGGTATGAGTGACCGGCCAAGAGGGCCACTGGCGCAAAGGAGCCTATCGCCATTACTTTACCGTTTTTGTCTGACAAAGAGTACCACCCAACTCTGGCCTGGTCCCTGTAACACTTCAGACATTCTGTCCAACAAACGGTACCAACCACGTCTGGCTTGGTCCCTGTAGAAATTCCTGAACAAAAGTAGGGCGAGAAGTTAGAACAAAGTATAACAAACCCACCCGACAGGTCAAAGCTTGCAACCTAATTAATTATCTCTGTTGATCAAAACCCTGCAGGGGCCAACACCATAAGTGCAGGAGGCACCCATGCAGCAGCTAACAAAGAAGAATGAGGAGAAGTCTTCAATAGGTTAAAAAAAACATCCTCTTGAATGTCCAAAGGAAAATTGTCACATTATCCACCTTACTAGCAAGTAACATGAGCAATTCACACCTGTAAACAAAATACCATCCGACATCTACTCTAACATCAACTCCACCTTGCCACACCCTCCTGTCCACCGCCACAGCAGCCTTGTACACAGGAGCACTTTAAGAGACTGACAAACAGGATGGCCTATAATGGAAGAAGAAAAAGACGACATCTTGGGTAAAAACAACACAGGTCATGAAACCATTTGCGGGACTCCACACTATAAGATCAGCAGTGCTGTAAACATTAAACCATTTGTGGGACCCAACACAATAAGATCAGCAGTGCTCTAAACACATCCAAAAATGAATTTGAAAATATTTAAAAATACCACCAGGACTTATTCACATACAGACCTGCCAACAAACACTGTACAGAAAACTGATCAGGAATCGGAGAACAGAACAGACCACTTCTCCCACACAATGCTCCCTGATCAGCTTTTCTCAAAGTTTTACTTCTTACACTTAATTCCTCATGAGCAAAACCCAATAAATTGGTTAAAACACACCAATAAAATCAACACTAAAGCACACTCTGCGTTGTTTTACAGTGCATTAAAACAAACGCACCCATGCAACACTACAGCTGAGTTACCCAGTGCAATTTCAATAGAATTAAAACTCCTCGTTTTACTCATATCAAACCCACTTCTTGAAAAACAGTTTACTCCCACACTAGATATTTGGTGAGCGCTTTTCTCAGTCAACCAATTTCTTTACGGCAAAACGCCGCTAGTACCAAAAAGATATGCCCTGCCCGAAACAGTAAATTTAACACCCTTGCAATTCATGCTCTGGTCAATACATAGACCTACGCTAGGCTAGCACACTTAACAATAACTCCTTAACTCTACACAAGCAAGCTCCACATTCACTCACCTCGTTTGAATGGCTGTAACTGGTGGCAACAATAGTACAGGGTCCGTATGAGTCTCTGTAGCCGTCGTGGTCCCAGCTTCCATCCGTTGGACCACATCAGTCTGGTGGACCACATCCGTCTGGAGGAACGCACCGTCTGGAGGGTCGCACCGTCTAGTGGACCACACCCATCTGGAGGAACGCACCGTCTAGTGGCCCACATCCGTCTGGTGGACCACATCCGTCTGGAGGGTCGCACCGTCTGGAGGAACGCACCGTCAAGTGGACCACATCCATCTGGAGGAACGCACCGTCTAGTGGACCACATCCGTCTGGTGGACCACATCCGTCTGGAGGGTCGCACCGTCAAGTGGACCAACATCCAGATGCAACTATGTCCACCCACTGGCTTCACACACATAACGCATACACCTCTGCACCACTGTGTACCCACCATGCTACCAACCACCAGCCAAATCAACTCATTTTTTACCACTCCAAGTTGCTTGCCTGCATTTACTTAACGGACAATAAGTCCTTTTTGCTACTATGCTTTTCATATTACTTTAGCCAATATTGACCCAGAGCAGAACCAACCAAGGAACAATGGGCAAAACTGTGACACTCAAAAAAAAACACTCACCATATATTGTTTAAATTCCACTCTGCAAAAGAGTCCCCTTTTACAGTGTAGCCAGTCTATAGTAAAGCCACCTAAGATTTATTCAGTCTCAAAGCCCTCAATCTTAGGCATTTTCAAAACAATAAATTCCACCTGGTCAATAGGAAAAAGACGTGACTTACTTATTTTTCAATAATACAATGTAGTCTCTTTATAGAGCAGTCAGGCATTTATTTAACTCAACTGAGAAATCTAATTCCAAAAAAGAACCAATTAATGCTCCCCCTCTGTCACTGTCACGTTAGGACAAGTGAGACAAACAAATTCCAAAATGGAACAAATGCTCCCCCTCTGTCACTGTCACCTTAATACCAGTGACAGTAACCAAAAAGAACACCAAGTCCACCTGTGGGAAAACACCCCTGACCTACGTGGACCAGAGTATACCTCCCCTAGACTGTACGAGAACCCACCTGCCCCACCTGTCCCAATCACCACACAGATGGTAACTAAGAGACAGCATGAACCAAAAATAACCCCCATATAAAAATAACCAAATGCAATTGTATTTACCCAGACAATTACTTAGATTACCCTTACTTAGATAACTCAGACACAAACAAAACCAAATTACTCAAAACCAAATTGTTACTAACATGAATCAAAACCAACCACTACCATGCACCTCCTCCAAATGCTGTGACCAACAATGCCCATATAGGCCCACAAGCTCTAAACAAAACGGGAAGATTACTTTACCTGTCAACAATATCACAGCCTACCCGAGTTCCAACTTTTCTCTAACGGCAAGACGAGCCCCCAATTTGTCACGACCTGGCTCTTAGGCCATGACAAACTGAGGAGGACACACGGTAGTGGTATAGATAATAACAATAATTTATTAACATAAGATATAAATAATATATACAAAGGGTATGTAGTGTGTAAGTCAGTCATCAGTAGTGTCAGCAATGCATGGATGTATGGTAAGTGTAGTGTGGGGTGTTGTAAAGTGTGGGAACGCAAACAAAGGTGCTGTCGTCTGGAGAGAGGGAGAAAGACTGGCTGCCAAGCCAGTCTTATATAGGGCTTCAGGGAGCACTGCCCAGGTGCTCCTAATGCACATAATCATGGGCCAACACCCATAGGCTCTGTGGAGAGAAGCACACCTACAGGGAGAACTACATGGACACCACAGGCCCTGAGGCCAGGCCAAAGGGGCCGTGACAGGTTTGACTTCTCGCAGTGATGCAGCAGTGCTGACCAGTGGTGACAGAGTAACTCAAATACATTTACTCAAGTAGGCCTACTGTACTTAAGTACAATTGTGGGGTACTTTGTGGTAGTTACTTTTCATAAGCTCACCACGTGTCACATTGCGACAAGCTGCATGCGCTTGCAGATCAGCTATCATACACCAATATGTTAAGCTTTTACTCAATACAATTTTGAATACAGGCTTTTTACTTGTTGTAACAGAGTAAAATAAATACAATTCTGAGTACTTCTTCCACCTCTAATAATAGTGCACCACTGTGCACTATAGCTGACAGTCACCCTCTTATCTGAACAACACTTTTTCTGTCCATTACTTAGTTGGAACCCCGTTGTTTACAATATTATTGGCTGGCTCCACATTGTCCTCTATCTGATGAAATGGCTTTTGCTCTGTCTCAAAGCAAATATTCCTTGGATAGACATTTTCAGAGGGTTTATAGATTTATAATGTAAATCCGCCTGGAGCTTTCACTGAGGTACTCCTGGAAAACACAGTATATCCATGACACAGCTGACATATGATATCTGATGATATACGGTATACTGTATATGATATATGTAAGCTTAATATGCACTCTAAGAATTAAATTACAGCTGAAGGGTAGCGTATAGGGGTAAAGTAACTGTAAACCACTGCAGAGTCAAGGGATTAAAATCCATCGCAGTGACTCTGGTTTCGCTGAGCATCATCAGGGCGATGCTCCTATATGGGCTGGGGCAGGGAATGTTGAACGTGAGGAAGGATCTACATCCTCCCAGTGGGGGCACCTAACTGGCAGGTGAGCCGGTAGGGTACAACATCATCAAGTGTGGGGAGGATTAAATGGCACAAAGATGAAATTGGGAGAAAAAAAGTGGCTAGGCATACTCTAAATTAAGAGTTTACTGTCTGGTTTTATTCATCATTCCTTGCTTTTTCTTATAATGTTTTTCTTTCTCTTTTCCACATATTTTCCCCTTCCGGCTAATTTCCATTTACATGTCACTCGATCCTCCTATTCTGATCTACACTTTCGCCCTGCCTCAACGCTCTCTCCCACTGACTGTTTACCTCAGCTGCTGTCCATCAGCGCTCATCCCAAATGAGCTGTCTGAAGAAACACCGCCCGACGCACAAATGGAAAGCTGATAACGGAGAGCATTCAGGGGGATTACAGTGCCGCTTCGGACAAGGGGGAGGGGGAGGGGGTTGCGCCAGGCATCGTAATGAGTCTCATCATCAGAAGGAGCACAGCATGGGGGACGACGACTAGAGATGCATAAGAAACCGGAGACGAAGCCAATCCCCTTTCCCTGTGTAATTACTGAGGCACTGCTTTATCAGTGGCAGACATCAGGTCGGGGATCTCTCCAGAAACTAGCAAAGAAATGTTCAAGGGGAGTAACAACGAGATGGAGAAAGACCTGTTCACAAAAAAAAAACGGAAAAATGAAAATAGCAGCTAATGTTGAGTGAGGGGATTATCAGGTATATGTCAGATAGGATGCTTCAAACAGTGTGGACGGGTAAGCCCGGAGAATTAGAGACACCCCAGGAAGTCCTCTGTCTCTTATCTGTTGTCATGTGGGTTTTCTTCACAAGGAGCTTTGCTTTGATTTGGAGCGCGGGGCTGTCCGCGGGCTGCTAGTGTTTTCGGAGCTTGTGAGATACAGCGGATCAAAGATACAGGAATGTAAAGTAGGCTACTGCTGAGTCATATGAATTTTGAATTGGTCCACGCCAGCAGACTGAGGAGGGATTCCTTTTCAGATGATAATACAATTCTGCAAGGTGCGCTTGATGTCGTACTTATAATTAGTTATGCTGCATTCGTGGCTTTTGCCAGAACAATTACGACTCCGTCGAAACTAATTGACTGCTTGACTTCTGTGAGACCACTGAGTTGGGTTTCTGTGGCAAAATAGGATGGATTCTACTGTAAGCACAAAAAGAGCCTCCGTGGTGTGGTTTTAAAAAGAACAGAATCAGCACATTGTCCTATATCTCACTAATCACTTTGCTCTAATCAGCATACCGTGGAAGAGGGCTTTGAGAAGGCCTTTCCACGTAGTTGAATGAATGAATTAATGAATATTACATTTCTTGGACAGCTAGGAGTGTGCCTGTGTGATCCACTGGGGGCTACTATACCTGCTGTCTTAGAGAACATGTCCTTGGCCAGGTAAGACTGGCCCTCAGCTCGCAAATGAAATTAAAATAGCAACCACAGCATGTTTCATCACTGCCTTGATCTCACAGGCCTGTAAAAATCATTTTAATGAGTAACCTTTCAGATTGAAAAGTCGATATGCAACTCCATATTAAAACATATCTCATAAATGGCTGGTATAAGACTAATCTTACAAGGGCCTTTATTGATAATGGCAATTCTCCCAGAGCTCATGCCAGGATTTCTTTCCAGGCCAGGATAAAGATGAGGCCTGGCATGTTTTGAAGTGGAAAAGCCAGTTGAAAGTGAAAAGTTGGTGAGATAGCGGAGTCTCACATCTGAGTTGCAAGGCCCATCTGTCGCAGCATGGCTCAAGACCAGATCGACCCGATAGTTCAACTTAAAAATATGTACTCAAATAACTTAGTTTAAACAAGTAGGCTATGTATGATCCGAATGAATGCAGAGAGATTAATATTTAAGAACAACCTTAAAACGCTACTATTTGAACAGGCATTTGTTGATGGTACATTATTTTATTTTCCATGCTTGTGTTGTTGTCCTGCTTCTGCTTGAGATGATGTTTTAGTTTTTTCACTGTCTGTAAAGCACTGAGGTGAGAGGTGCTATATAAATGTACTTACATAACCCATAAGGGTCCATTTGGAGGGCGCTAAGGTGCAGCAGGGTAAAGTACCTGCCCACCACCACAGAGTCTAGACCAGAGCTTCGAATAGCTCCTCCCGGTTGGGGCTCCTCACTGGGAGGCGAGCCAGGATACTACAGCAGTGGCAAGCGGTGGTGAGGAATTAATTGGCATAACGACTACATTGGGGAGAAAAAAAAAATAAAAAAAAGGGTTCATTTGGACCCGTGGTGGACCCGACGTTGAAAAACGGCGATAAACGAAATGAAACGAGCACATTCTAGGTGTGACAGTTGATATAGAGTCAGAGATAGAGTGAGAGAATCCTCTGGGCCTTCTCACAGGTACTGCCAATCAACCATCAGTCAAGTTTGACCTAGAAACAGAGTAGCCAGATGAAAATGGCAGGTAACCAGAAATAATGGGCTGGTATCAGAGTAGGCCAGGGTTGCATTTGCTGGGGGGGATAGGGGGATCCATACTTCTGCCTTTGATATTGCTGCTTTTGATATTGTTTTTCAAAAATGTTCAAATAGGCGTTTTTTCTAAAATGTTCAAATACTGTAGTTGTGATGAATTGAATTGAGCAAAGTTGAATTTGCTAAAACATCATTTTTGGAGAAAAACAAAACAAAAACATGATATGCCCAGTCACTATACTGCACCTGAGATGTTCCTTTTTATATACTGACACCAAGTTTAAACAAGAATTGAATACACATCAATATGAACAACTGAAAAACACGTTATTTCAATGGTAGTGGATGGAGAGAAAGGAATGTTGTTCAACCAAGAAACAGCAACCAATGGGTGCAAAAGAGTGGCACAACTACGGTGGGATTTGACAAAGGGTCAATTACGGTACGGTACATGTACATTATGGAACCATAGTGAACCTGTCTACACAAAATGCACCAAGGTGAAAAGGAGATGGTATACTGTAGGTCTAATGGCATAACATAAAGGCCTACACCAAATATAACAGCAAACACATGGCAGTATTCCAACTACAGCCTTCCTTCAACAACTTCAAACAACCTATGTGTCTAAAAGCATGTTATTCAGCTTTAATATTTTAGCAAGGATTTTCCACAGCTCAAAATACATCTTCACAAACGTAATTTAGGTGTTAATTCACATTATTTAATTCATACTTCAAACAGAACATGAACAATGGCGGATTTGCTCTCCACCACTATTTAATTTTGATCTTACAATTAAGATTTTCTTTTTAAACATAACTTCACATGAAGGGTGCTCTGATTTGGGCATTTAAAACCCTATTGTTTTACAAAGAGAATAGTGACCAAATATGGAACAAAAGATCTTTTGTCTTGACTAATGTCTAACCAGAATTCATTGCATGTGAAAAAGGGAAGCACTGAACTGAAGGTAAGAAAAATTGCCCTTTTGTGTGCAGAGAGAGGCACAGATCTCAGTGGCAGGCTGATGTGACAATAGGGGACCAATACTGCTTTAATGGCTCCATTACTATTCTCCCTACATAACTCAGAGAAAAAACAACAACACTGAATTTCTCTCACCCAAATGTATATCCACACCTTCTCTCTCTCTCTCTCTCTCTCTCTCTCTCTCTCTCTCTCTCTCTCTCTCTCTCTCTCTCTCTCTCTCTCTCTCTCTCCCTTCTTCACCAAGTTGGCACACATACAGTATGCTACATAGATGTAAAAATTCTCCATTATAACAAATCAGGTCTTTTAACGTCTTTGTTTGTTGTCTCTTTTCACAGACTCGGGAAGAATTGTGAAGCTTTATTTAAAAAAGGGGGTTAAATAGGCATTTTAACAAGATTTTGTGCTTAATATCTTTTTTTCCCCTTTTCTTGACTTGCCAGAAATGGTTTGATCTTGATCATCTTGTAACATTACTGCATTCATGATTATATAAATTAGCATTGTAATTTTCCAAGCTTAGGTTCTACAGTATATAATTATGTTTTAATCTTTTTTTTTTTTTTTTTTTTTTTACCTAGATCAAATCACACACCGTTTTTGAGCTCCCCTGTAAAGTGCACGGTGGAAGAATGACCATCTTATTTCCTGCACTGGGTCACATTTACACGACTCCAGCATGGTAGAATTCCAACCACAGCATTCCTTCCTAAACCGCCTGCAGCTTGGACAAAAAACAAACAAAAAAACAACAAACAGTTTCTCTAAGGGGGGAAATGTGATAATGAAAATAAACACTATTTTCTGCCCATAAATGCACTACATACGGATGGTGAACAATCCCCGAAACACATTTCCACCAGCACCAAGTCTCCTGAGGAGGAGCACCGAGCCACCAAGGTGTCACTGCCGGAACCAACGTCATTATAATTGGAAAGACAGCAGAAAGTTTGTCAGGAACCTCACACACTAGGGAGGGACTTGTACCCATTGTGTCAATCTTTTACCATTCTGACGCCTGTACAAATGTTTCTTTGTATTGGAGGTTTATTTGTACATGAATTATACATTAATTCCCATTGTCCTGAAGTCACACAGGCATTGCCAACAAACAGCGCAAGTCAAAAAAATAATTGTGTTGATGGTATCCTCATTGTTTACAAAATCTGATTCTGTCTGCAGACAAGAAGGGGAAAAAATACCCAATTCTTTGATAGTGGTTCTGCTTCTTGCTGTTTGAAGGTTGGTATAGTATTTGGTATTATGTCAACTCCAGTCTGTTTTATAGTGCCAAATGACACCTAAAGTGACCTTGTGTCACTTTACATGCAGAGTAAGTCAGAACCATCCTATTGAGTGTATACGGTAGGTCTACCCTATAGACCCAACAATTCCCCAATAAGCAAGCACTTGGATACGGCGGCCAGGACCCTTAAATGGGATGAAGCTTTGAACAAAACCGGAGAGAGCCTGGAGAGAGAGAGAGAGAGAGAGAGAGAGAGAGAGAGAGAGAGAGAGAGAGAGAGAGGGGGGGAATGGTTGTGCTCTGTTCATTCATTCATTCTGTGTGGTTTAGAAATGATTAATTAATCATTACATTAAAGGGTTGATTTGTGGAGATGATGTTCGACATTTTGTGCTACATATATATATATATATATATATATATGTATATATATATATATATATATATATATATATTAAGGCTGGGACTTTAACTGATTAATTGCGATTAATTAATTACAGAAAATTAACGCGATTAAAAAAATTAACGCATTTTAATCGCACTTCGTTTTTGCACCACAGAACCTTCTGTTTCATGCATACCGATCATAGCGATGCACCAACAAAGAAGAGACAACAAACGCAAAGGGAGAAGTAGCCGATCAGAGCGCTTTGCTTGGCCCAGTGGATGCGAAATTTAGATTAAAAAAACTCACTTGTTGATTCACACATACAACAAAATGTGTTTTACTCGAAAAAAATGCTTCTCAGGTCAAATATCGATGTGCGATTAAAATGCGATTAATTGCGATTAATTAATCACAGAGCCTGTAATTAATTAGATTAAAATTTTTAATCGCATCCCAGCCCTAATATATATATATGGGACCAATAAAAAAAATACAGTATATAAAAAAAAACTCTGGGTTGGCCTAGGGCTATACCAAAAGACATATTTCCTGTACCAATCTATTATAATAACATATCATTCCAAAAGGTGAGCGGCTCTAAAAATGATACTTTTTAATCTTAAAGGTGAGAATTTGCCTGCAAAGGTCACTCTCTCCCTTTCCCTTTCCCTCGCACACGCACACGCACACACACACACACACACACACACACACACACACACACACTCACACACACACACACACACACACACACACACACACACACACACACACACACACAGGTAAATGCATGGCACGGCAGTCATGGATGGAATTGAACAAGAAGCATGAGTCATTCTCTTACTCCGCTTCAGTCCACTCTCACACTGGGTCAGTATTGGTGCTGCTCATGCACGTCAGAGCTGGATTGCTGCTGCTAGTCACGGGTAGATTATCTAGGTTATCAGTACCGCTGCTGTCACTGGCTTGAGCGGACTTGACAGGCAACAACACCAGCGCTACAGCTTTGGACATTTAGCTCTGCCAAACAAAAGCCTTTTTCTGTTTTTTCCCCTCTCATTTTGGCACCTCATTTATTTATTTTTATTTTGCTAGCTTACCACTTTGATAGTGCTCCTGGTTCTTGCTGCATATTGATTTTGGATGTAATGCTAATGTTCCTGCAGCTCATAACCCCTAGCCCCCTCGGCCAATCCACATAGGAACCTGCCTCTTTACACCGTTCAATAACCATTAACAACATGATGCTTTCCTCCCTATAACATGATCATCAGGTATTAATTATGATTATACTTGGAGGAAGATTATTTTTCAAAAAAGTGTACAGAACAGAACGTGTTCCAATTAGAGTAATGTGTACTCCATAGACACATAGGCCTACTGTACAAAACAGAAAAAAAGTACAAAACTATGGCACCACCTCTTTGCACATATGCCTTCTAAATCAGTATAGGTCTCAAACGTATTTGTGCCCAAGTTGAGAGAGAGATGTATGTGTGTGTGTGTGGCCCAATTCCACTGTATATTATCAGTGATGTCAGCGATTCCACTGTATATTATCAGTGATGTCAGCAATTCCACTGTATATTATCAGTGATGTCAGCAATGCAGACAGAGAGCTGACATCATCTCCAAATTTGGGCATTGTTTCAGCATGCGGCTTTTACCATGGTGGCCAAACTGTTTAGTAGTATCAGTGATGTCAGACAGCATGCTGATCTCCAAATGTGGGCATTTTTTCAGCATGCGGCTGTTTAGTATCCGTGATCTCAGCATGTAGACAGTTGGAAGGAGGCGGATGGATGGACAGACAGACATTTGCTAAATTAATAGTTAGATATACGAGCCAGTGGGAGAGTGGCAGAGTGGCATACATGCAGAAGAAGGGGCCCCAGTCTGGGCTGTGTAATCGAGGGGCGGTACAGGCCAATCTTCATCTTCAATCAACCTGATCTGGCAACACCTGTGTTGATCGGCTAGGCTGGGCCTACCTACAAACACTCACCCACTCTGTTGGCTGGCTCTCCTCGGTGTGCGGACGGTTGCCCAGGCCGTAAGCGAGACTTACACTTTTCTTCCCCAACATTCTATGTTTCGCGGAATCATTATTGTCAGCATTTATTTTATTTTATAGGCAAATGATACGGACAAGGACTGTTGAGGATGTATGGAGAATACTCTTTTGTTTGATACTTACCTTAGTTGAATACTCACCTGCCCTCCTCCTTTGCCTGTGAAACGCCTTTTCTAAATAAATATGCCTGTGTTTGGCTCAAGTATGTCCTGGCTGAGAGTCTTGGTGTGAATCAGTTTCCAAAAAATTATAAAAAAATAAAAAATAAAAGAATAATTCTCAGTTTTTTTTAAGCAAATGTTGCCCCAAAAGTGAATGGGCCCTTCTGGCATATTTACCAGAACTGACAGATATCTAGTCCACACATGCCTCCACACCACATCGGGTGGTTCTTTGCTTCCACATCCAGCATTATAATCCATTATTGCACAGCTTGTGATTGATTATCCTCAGAAGTATTAATATCTTCATGTTTCATGTTTTATTCTTGATTGTCATGGTTGCCATTGAGAGTTAATTGTGGTTGTTCCAGAGATTTATTGTCATTTGATGTTCAGAACATTTTTTTTAAAGATAATATTTGGGACATTGTTATGCTATATTTAGACTGGAGAGTGTTTAGAGACAGACTGAGGGTAGAGAAAAGGGAGACATGCAAGACATGCTGTCGGATTCATACTTGGGTCAAATTGTGTTTTATTTTATATCAAACATCAGACAGTCTACATCTTCCAAAAGCAAATGCATGTAATTCAGTCTGACCAGAAGAAATGCTATAAAATCTCCCCTGTGACAAATGAATGACCAAGAGGGGGATGTCAAAAGCAGAGGCTTCAAACTTCAAACACCCCAACTCCACCCCATGCAACAAATCCAACCTTAAACACAAGATATAAACGTGTAACTGAGATGGGTGTCTGGGTGTTTTAGAGGTAAAATAAAAATAAAAAAACCCGGCCTACTTGCTGCAGAGATCAGGACCTCAACTCCCAGCAGTGCTGCCTCAAACATGGCTGGACGCTCCAATGAACACGGTGTCCATGTCACTGCAACACTTCTGGTTGGGTGCTGTGTCTGGGGTGATACACCCCATGGTGATACACTGAGCTCCTGTCAGGTGACAATAAGTGACTGGAAACTCTGTGTGTCAGAGGAAGCATGTGTGTGTCTGCACCTTCCACAGAACAACCAACGCATTCTCACTCCTATCCCAACTCAATTGACAGCTCTGAGGAAGAGCTGTCAAGCTCGAAAAGTTACCATAAGTAAACATACTCTTTGAGAGCAAAATTGGTGTGTGGATTCATTAGCCTATGGCCTTGGATGTGCATGCCTTTTTGGCAGTTTTTCAGCCTCTTTGTTAACTTCTGTTTATTTTAATACCCATATGGACAAGAAAAATACTCTTTTACACAATTAGCCTATATGGCATTGTCACACACACACACACACACACACACACACACACACACACACACACACACACACACACACACACACACACACACACACACACACACACACACACACAGAGAGAGAGAGAGAGAGAGAGAGAGAGAGAGAGAGAGAGAGAGAGAGAGAGAGAGAGAGAGAGAGAGACAGACAGTATACAGTACATGTAATGTTATGATGACGATGGAATGCTCATATATATATATGTTACAGTATGTTCAAGAAACCAGTAAAAGTTGTCAAGGAGCACTCGTTTTGACGTTCACCACACACTAATCACCACCAGATGGCGACGTCAGCCACTGCTCTGCCATTCACCAGAGTGTATATAAGAGAGTTACGTCACGCTTTGAACTCGCCGCAGACCGGAAGTGTTTACTCTTTATTTACTAGCCTAGCCTAGCCTAGCCTAGCCTAGCCTAGCCTAGCCATTAGCTCCATTGTAGTCACTTGGACAGGGCGTTTAACGTGCGCTTGCCCAGGCCTTACGGCCTGGGCATAAATATAACGATTGCATTCACCACGGCTTCGTAACTCGCGCGGCGCTCCGCCGGCCGCGCGGCCCTGGCCCGCTCTTCGCGGCCACTCGCGCCTGCGACGCTCGGGGGCGAAGAGCAGGACCAAGGTCCGCTGGCCTTCGCGCCGCTTGGGGCTTCGTGGACCCAGGGGGGCCTCGTAACTCGTTTGGGCTTCGTGGATACAGGGGGGCTTCGGTAGCCGCTCGCAGTGTCGTGGACAATAGAGCGGCGCACCGCCTGGAGTACGTTGTTGTGGCGACCGCTTGCTCCGCCCCGTGCCGCACCACGAGTGCTCCGCGTCTCGAATGTGCTGTTTCTCTAATATACTAGGACATATACACATACACAATGCATTTGACATGGATTTGTCCAGGATTCTGGATCAAAGTTATTTTATTTCTGGTGGCTTACATACACATTACAGTGTTTGTCATGCCTTTTAGTATTGTTACCACACAGAAATAACAAGCTGAACTCGCACAGAGGCTCTCAATTGAGAGAGAGAGAGAGAGAGAGAGAGAGAGAGAGAGAGAGAGAGAGAGAGAGAGTATTGTATTGTATTGTATTGTGTACACTTCTGCTTTGGCAATGTAAACGTATGTTTTCTCATGCCAATAAAGCCCTTTGAATTGAATTGAATTGAATTGAATTGGGAGAGAGAGAGAGACAGACAGACAGACAGACAGACAGACAGACAGACAGACAGACAGACAGACAGACAGACAGGGTGGGCGTTGCTGAATGGCTGATTTATACTGTGTGCACAACAGGTGTGTACTAGTCACACCTATGGTAGCTCAAACCAGTTGTGACTGCTTAAATCAGCCATCAACCGTTCTACATACCTCCAACGATAAACTGAGGCTGGGGGAGCCAACTCCACCGTCCTGCCCCGGATCCTGCGGCTGGTTTCCTGGCTTAGCCGAGGTGGCTCTGTCCTTGAGTTGCTGCAAGGGTTGATCGGACGGTCTAGGAGGACGCTGGGCAGCTTGGTCCCAAATGTAGCTCCTTATTGGCAGGTGGTCGCAAGCCGCAGACAGTCTCCCCGTGGCGGTCCCTGTGCTACTTCCCCACACTCAGCTGGACACAACTGTCAACTTCTTGACTTCTCTCGAGACAGACTCTGGGCTCAC
This sequence comes from Nannobrachium achirus, assembly GCF_963921795.1. NCBI lineage: Eukaryota > Metazoa > Chordata > Actinopteri > Myctophiformes > Myctophidae > Nannobrachium > Nannobrachium achirus. Next base: position 28,400,841 of record NC_137816.1, on the reverse strand, counting down.
AAAAGTTTGCAAAATCCACACTTCCGTTTCGTCTTTGCTGTTATGTCTAACTGTACAGATAAGACAGCCACACTTCCCAGCTCTTTCGCTGAAAGTTCCCTGAAGAGTCACAGTCCCCCCCACCCCCAAATCAGTGGATTTCCCACTGATTAATTAATGGTGTGAAGGGGGATCCTAATTAGATTATGGCTTAATAAAATAGTAACTCATTTGTTCGTAAAACTTGGTTTGAGAATTATTTGAAATTTTCAAATATCGCATCTGTAAGACATATCAAAGCAGGAATATATATATATAGTCTATATATATATATATATATATATATATATATATATATATATATATATATATATATATATATATATATATACACACACACACACACACACACACACATTTTTTTTCGTAGATGAAAATGACAAAACAAAATTATAGGAGGCATAGTTACATACTCTCTGGAGCATTCAAAGATTGTGGAATAAGTGTCTGGCTTGAGAGACTGTAGGCACTGGGAATAGACCTGCGGGCCCCTGAGGACACTCCTGGCTCTGCCGTGACTGGTAGCTATAGGCCTCTGTGGCTACTCCTCCTCAATAGGGTGCTTTGCTGCTGTCCCCTGAGGACATGCTGTACTGTAGTGCTGATTCCCACACTGCTATGGCTGGTTGCTGGGCTGATAGCCAGGCTGCTGGCTCTCATAGTCAGCCTCTGTTGCTGCTCATGCAGGTATGCTCCCAAAATAGCCTATCTTTAAACGCGGCACAGCACATTGCGTTGTGTTGTGAGCTTGTACAGTAGCCTAGATTGGCTAATTTCGCCATGTGACACCGTCATACACAAGTGTAAATCAGGCATCAGGGGCCTCCTTGTTGTCAACTTCCCAGCCAATGCATCACTGTAACAGGGCTCAGTAGCCTATAGACAACAGCTTGGGATTTGGACCAAAGTTCTCTTTTATTTCTGGTGATTACAGAACTATGTGCCATGCCTGAGGTATAAACTCATGGAAGTTATTATCACACATGATATCAAATGGTTACCTGACTTTCGCCAGATGGTGGCAGCATTGCGTTGCATTGCTTTACCATCTGGGCTCGGTCCGCCAGCATTGATAACACTCGTAAAGTCCCGGGCCGGACCAATCAGCGGCAGCTATGGGCGGGCTCTGAGCGGCTCTGAGCCAATAGAGTGACGTTGCCTGAGTGCATGACGTTGCCTGTCTGCAACGTCATGCAGACAGGCCAATATGAGTGGTTGGAGTTGGCACTCCCAGACTGTGATAGAAACGGCCACATCCAATCACCTGCTACAGAAATTCAAAAAATGGCCCGCCCCTTACATAGAGTCTGGCCGAGAGATCCCAGATGTAAGGCAGAGCGTTACGCACTGCTGCAACTATCTGGCGAAAGTCAGGTTAATCAAATGGGACAGGGAAGAGCAGATGTACAGGAACATACTGTCAGTCATGTAATGAATTTGTGTGTGGTGGGATAACAGGTGTGTTGTCACACCCAACCCCCCAGAGTCTAATTAGTTTAACTCATGCCAGGTGTGACTGGGCCTTTCCCAGGTTAGGCTTAAATCAGTTGTCACCCATAATACTACTGAAACAATACATGATTATTCTTTATTGAGTACTGTACTTCTCAGACATAAAAGTAGGGTACAGTAAGTGATATGTTTTGGTGAAAACAAAATAGGTTTTTGTTAAAAGGTTAACAAAGCATTATATTATAGTAATCATTGCTATTCACCTTATTCCTGGCCCTCTCCAGGGCACCGCTATTGCCTTTTACAGAGGGCGCCATTGAGTTTTTCTCTATGTGCTGCTTCATTCAACATTCACTTCCTCCATACTAGCAAGGAAGGTTAGGCAGGAACAGACAACACCCGGAAGTTGGCACACCATGGGACGCCGCCATGACACTTTTGGGTGGCGGAAGTGACAAAGTGCTCATAGACGCTAATGTTATTTTGGGTGGCACTTCCGCCACCCAAAGTGTCATGGCGGATGGCCATGGAGCCTAAAATGACGTTGGTGACTGTTCTTGCTGAGACCTTCTTTGCATACTAGCAAGAAGCCTCAAAGAAGGAGAAGACACCATAAGTCACGCCCACACCACGGTCCATGCGCCAGGCTCAGTTTTACTACTTTACATTGTCTATTTGAAAATAGCAGAGCAAGCTCACAATCTGTCTAATTGCTACACATTGTGAGCTTAGATCTACTATTTAAAAAAAAACACAAAAACTTGTGTGGAGGTCCCTGGCACCACATATTTTCATAAGGGGGTCGGCGACTGTGGACAAATAAGTCCGGGGGTCCTTGATATGAAAAAAGGTGTGAACCACTGGCTTAAAAAAACATTAGAAAGCAAACTACACTTTTTTAAAGACCCAAATTGCTTATTATAAGCAGACATGGCAACACAGGTTCACCCAGATGCCAACAGCATGATAGTGAAATACAACTAGATTCTGCAAATTGCCACCCTGCCTGCGAGCATCATTGAGTTTCCTGTTTACCACTTTCCCAGCTGTTTTGCCCAGCCCAGATGTTTCGCCCTACTACCTGGGAGTGGCCAGGAATGAGGTGAATTGTTCAGTAACAGAGGTCTTCCATCTCTCCAGAAACTACATTTTCAGGGGGGTGACACATTTTCAGCCAATCAGGAGAGAGTACCCATTTGTCAGCTTACATTCTATAGTGTTACGGTTCCGATTTTGAATACCCATTTGTGTAGAACGATAGAGGGAACAGAGTGGAACTATTTTAGGGTTAGGGTTGTCATGCAATTGTGTCACACAGTCAAAATAGCCTTCCACAACCACAATGTGAGGTGTTGTTTAGCTAGCAGATATGCTATTTGACCTTTTTTCATTCTTTCTTTCTTTCTTTCTTTTTTTGGTACATTTTTTGACAAGCCCAAAATAGTGACGGCAGGTCGACAGTGGTTAACTTTAATCTGTTCATTTGAGCTGCTGTGAGGTGACTGTTGATTAAAGCGCCGCCAGATGACCCGAGGTCCTCCTCTGGATGAGTGGCGCGCCAGTGCAGCTGTTGCTTTCACAAAACTCGTCCGTGGAGACAGGTTTGACTGTGGGATTGGTACGAAGGTCTCCTCCCCGCCACCTGAGGCTTGTTTCTTGGCAATATCAACAGCTATGGACCTTTGTGGGGGAATAATGACTGCCTCATCTTGCCAGGTTTACGACACGTCTGGTGACATCTAAATTCAATGTAGAGGCTAGAACTGTGTGGAAACAATAATGGAGATGACAAAAATAAACTAAAAAAGGTGCTTGGCCCCTCATGCCCGCGATTTGTGCGCGCTCGGTTTTATCAGTTTTTCTTCATGTTTTTATCGGGTTTCCACATTACATTTAGCTACAAATGTTCACGTTCGCCCAAAATATGAACAAGTTCATGAACGATTGTTCATTGAACACGTTCAGGCATTACTACTACTACTGTTACTACTACTACAAAACAAGACTATGATGAAGCCCCACTAGCAGTCCCTTGCAGAGGTTGTGCTGCTCCTCACTCCCAACTTGAAATGTTGGCAGAATGAGAAGAGAGTTCATTCTGCCTATTATATTAAGAGTCCAATGTTGATATTTTGGGTCCTCCCTGTTCCCCAGGTTCATGTTCGCAGGTTAGCATTCACCAGCGTCGGCAGGTTAGCATTCCACCAGGTCAGCATTCACCAGCGTTAGTTTTACTGAGGTTAGGCTTAGGGTTAAGGTTAGGTTTAGGTGGTAAGTGGGGAACATAAAACCTTGGGAACATAGGTACGGTCCCGATATTTTGGTACTGTCTTTGAGTCACTCAACTTTCATGGCAATGCACCAATTAGATTGTGAGCAAGAGGAACAAGAGGGAAGTTCACTTGGGTTCACCAAAATCCTCTTCAAGCTTCCACTTCAAGTGCATTTGTTCCTGGAGGGCAATTTGTTTTGAGAAAGCCATTGATACAAGACCATCATACAAAAGCCTGAGCCTGAATATTCTGGGGGAAATAACAGTGGTCTCAAGAAAAGGAGAACAGCAAGTACAGAGCCATGGGTCAGTATTGAGGGTTCAAGTGGTTAAAGGAGTAGTTCACCCCCAAAATGTTTTTTCTTATTTTTTTTTCCTATCGATTACTCACCCCATGTTATTGAACTCAAGTCTCCATGGGGTGAGTAAAAAAATAGCACCAACATGAATCCAACACGACAGTGCTGTCATATTGATTTTTTAATCTACAGCACAATTCCATACTATATGTAGTGGGGGTCCTTGTTTCATCTCTCTCTCAGCTAGAAGACCCCCCCCCCCCCCTGCTCTTTTTCCCTCTACACCAAACCGCTTTGCCGAAAATAGCCCATCTACAACGTGAGGCGGTGTGAGCTTGTAGATCTGCTATTTTTGGCTAAAGTTTGCAGAATATGGACGTTAGGGTTCAAGTGGTTAATATAAAAAAGGAGAAAAAAAACTTTCTATCACACAAAGATTTGGAGGACCCCCTGTAGTAACTCTGAGGACCCCTTAGGGGTCCCGGACCCCCTGTTGAAGACCCCTGCTCCTCCTGGCCATAGCTTGCCAGTACTTGCTGCCCCTGCATCTTTCTTTAGTGCATCCACACACACTGTGCTGAGGGACGCCCACCATGATCGATACTTGTGTGCTGGCATCCTCCCACAGGACAGATTTGCTGCCAGCCTGTTAGTTATGCTGGGTGGGAAAAGAATCTGCACTGTAAAGTCTATCAGTGTTGTTAACCCATTAAAGGCATCTATGTCATTTTAGAATTTAGCTATATAAATACAGCAATATACGTACAAAATAAATAAATCGTTGACTTTAGAACAATGCCAGATATACTGCTATTTTTGAAATGTTTGAGAATCTATGATTTATAGGAGGCAATTGTAGAATCGACCTCAGGTCTTAAAGAGAGAGTCAAAAGTCTATTTTGGACACCTGAGGTTGGAGGTGGGACAGACGGACAGACAGACGGGCGTGACATTGACCTTCACTGAGTCTATGGGCCACATGAAGCAACAAAGTCATGTTCTACCAAGTTTTACTAACCTGGCCTTTCAAGATTGCGAAACAGATAATGAGTGACCTTGTGCAATGCAAATGAGTTACTATTTTATTAAAGCCTTAATCTAATTAGGATCCCCCTTCACACATTATTAACGCGAGCCAATAAACAAACGCTGCGTACCAGAGGAGCGTTGGCATGGGAACATAATCATAATCATAAACATGTAATTCCAGCAGAACAGCGTAGTGTTGATTAGCCCACACAGTCGGCCATATGTCCTTGAACACGGATCATGTCCAAATCAACTTGTACTTATTAGTTTGTGAGTCCCACAAGTGCTGCAAATGAAATAAAAGTTGTTACGCAGTGTAAGATGCTCAAAATAGAAACTGTCTGCGGTTCATTAGCATTATGACAGTAGATGCAAATGAAGAGAGATTAACTGCACAAGCTTTCATCCCAATTTTTGGCCTTGAAAATTATTCACAGTGTGGGTTGCGTTCTGAAATTTTAGATTGGCTGTTTTAGAATTCTTTTCAAATTCTTTCTTGGTCAAGTCATTAAAACCGGGACAGCATCTGTGTCATTTTGGATTTTATCATTGGCTATTCATTAAAAAAGAAAAGAGAGAAAAGAAATCACACCCAGTGTGAAGTGAGTGGTGCTATTTACGAGATAATTTCATTACGCGTCCCGCGAAGCTTGGCCTATGTGACCCTGGGCGCATTGGACAGACCCGGGACAAACGGACAAAGCCAGATATAGGAGCCGTTGGCTCCAACAGGAGCACCGCTCAAAAATCTTGAAAGTGTGACAACTACCCAGGTATTTTGCGTGAGAGTCTCCCCTGCAGCACGATGCAGTCATAACAACGAGGCCACGCTCTGATGTGGAGATCTACATTTTCATATCTGAGGCCATACCAATGATAGATGAGGCAATCTGAACATGGTGCTCTGGGAGATCCATCAGGAGGTAGACAGGACCGACCAGGGCCCCTATTGTCAGCCGTCTGCAACTCCATGGATGTACACTATCTCCCCCAGCAATTTTGTGTGCGTGCGTGCGTGCGTGCGTGCGTGCGTGCGTGCGTGCGTGCGTGCGTGTATTCTTGTATTCTTGTATTGTTGTTTTGCCTATAACTTTTTTATGCTCTTGCCTTGGCCAGGTTTGCCTTTTAAAGGAGCTCATTGATCTCAAAGGGACTAACCCGGGGGAAAAGGAGGCCTTAAAAAACCCCGACATAAATAAGTAAATAAATAAAGCGCAGTATCCATATTGAAGAGGCACAACAATGGCGCGTGTCCCCCTGGGGACACATGCTAAAGAAGCTAAAGGACCAGCTGCTGGCAGCAGGCTCTATATACGTAGGGTATAGTCAGGGGCGGGCATTTGCTCTACGCAGACTACGCAACTGCGTAGAGCCCCAAGGCAGAGGGGGCCCCCTGCTGGGCTCATTATTCTGAGCATTTAGAAAAAAAAAGTAAGTCTCTAGCCCATTCCTGTCAAAAGTTATGATTGTTTAAAGAATTGACCAACTGCTCACTGGAGTCAATAGATTTCACACAGAGATCAAACTTCCTTCGCCAAACAGGAAGTGCCCTTCACCAAACAGGAAGTGCCTCTATATCTCATGAACCGTTTGTCGTATAGACTCGGGGCTGGTGTCATATGACTTGATTTAGAGTCCTTAACCTTAATTGGCGCTTCCTTCGCCAAACAGGAAGTGCCCTTCGCCAAACAGGAAGTGCCTCTATATCTCATGAACCGTTTGTCGTACAGACTTGTGGCTGGTGTCATATGACTTCATCAAGAGTCCTTCACCTTAATTGGTTTAACTTAGTCCTGTCCCCTCTTCTGATTGGCTGTTGCCCCTTGTGACGTGGGTAGAGCTGCGAGGGCCCGGTCATTGCTGCTTGCAGCTTTAATTTTATCAAAATTTTGAAAAATAATAATTAAATTAAATTAATAATTAAAATATAATTTTAAAGTATTATTATTCACTGATATTCCCTTATTGTTATTAAAATAATTATTGTCCTGCATCAAATATGTCCTGTATAAAAATATACATATAGGCCTACTCTATATATATAGGCTACCTTACTGTACTCTTCTTAAATTAATCAAATAGATCCAAAATGATTGTGGTTAGGTATTTAAAACCAACCATAATGACAACAAATAGGCTTCCTCTGCCTCTGCTCTTCATTGTCTTGTCAAGTTCATCGTCTTGTCATGCTAAATCATCACTTTTTCAGAATAGGTATTGAGTTGGAGGGTGGCATTTTTAATTCTTGCACTTCGCACGCACGCATACTGTTTTTTTTTCACGCATATCTATTTTTCACGCGCGCTCATGGGGGGGGGGGCTCTTTTACTACCTTTGTGGGGAGCCCCCAGTTTATAAAAACCGCCCCTGGGTATAGTATAATACCATCGTTGCCAGCTGGAAACCTTGTATGTCCAAAATATACGTGCTTTTCAGGAAATGGGGGGAATAATTACCTGTGTTCCAATGGATCCAAGGAAGTTATTACTTTGTCACAAGCTCTTGTTAATACTTTTCATTGGTTGCATGCCTAATTATGCGCACATCGGCAGTGGGTGCTTGGCCAAATACACTAATATTTAATGACGCACACTGATTAGAGTGCCAGTAGACATACTCCGATCCTCACAGGATCTGGAACAGGTCATTATAAAAATACACCTTGTATTCAAACTTTTGAATACACTTTCACTCTTAACCCTTACAGTGCCTATCCCGAACAAGTTCGGCTTTATTTCAATCCAATACAATATTTTATTTGCTATTTTACTTACCCCGAGCTGCTTGGAGCAACGTGGGTGGTCCCGGCTCGTCCAGCGCTAGCCAACGAGAGACGCTAGATGGTCCGACGATTTATTCCATTGAAAATGGTTTAAAATAAAGTTTAGACCCCCCCCCCAATGTTCACCGAATGTTCACTGTAGGCGGCGCGACGTATTCCAGTGTGCCTATCCCGAACTAGTCCGGCTTTTTTAATAAAATGAATAAAATAATCCGAGGCCGCACCAAGCCTGGCTCTAAATTTAAAATCTAGGCGGCCGACCGAAAGCCCTTTCCCCCGGCCCGTAATCGGGCAACGCGGCCGCATCGCGCCGCCCACTCCAATGATAAATCACATCTTTAGACAGGATTTTCTCCGGATTGTGTTATAGCGCCCCTTGTGGCCGGCGGCACTGTATGAGTTAAAATGAATGTAAAATGATGCGACAGGCTGTGAGGTCGTACATCGTCTATTATTGCTACTTGTGCATGACAACCTTGTGCAACGAAGTATGGCAAAACATATGTTGAAATATGGAGATATGAGGTTTTCTTCCAAGCCAGCGAAGATGCAGCACTTTAACCATCCTCCTTCCAACAACCTGCAGGACTACAGGCATAATAATGATCCTCCTCAGGCTCACTGCTGACCTCCTTCCAACCTGTTTACAGTAAACATGTTCACCCACTGCTTATCAAAGTGGGGGCCACGACCCCCAGGGGACCCTAGGGGGCCTTTTCCAAAGGAAAGAAGAAAAAAAAAGAAGAGAATAAAATAATGAAATGAAATGATAATGTTTTACAATTTACTGTATAATTTAGTCATTTAGCAGATGTGGTTATCCTGAGCGACTTCATTTACAAGTGTTTATTTAACTCTAGTCAATAAACAGGTAAAGTTACTTAGAGTGCAGAGAGAACCTTTTAGGGCTTCAAAGAGACTAGCAAAGAGACTCGCTATACATAATCTACCATTCATTCGTAGTTGGCGTAAAACCAGTGACTTTTGAAAATGTTCACATGCTCAAACCCTCAGGATGAATGGTTCTTATATCGTCTTTGTTAGAAATCTCATTTTATCAAAACTGTGAAATCAAAACTCAAAACTTGAATTCAAATTCAATTCAGTAAAAGTAGCAGATCTACAAGCTTATACATTTTGAGTTTAAGATCTGCTACTTTTGAGGCTTTTGTGTGACGCTGTTAATTTACAAAAAAAAACTCTCTCTCTCTCTCTCTCTCTCTCTCTCTCTCTCTCTCTCTCTCTATATATATATATATATATATATATAGTAAATGGATTATTTTTCTTCCGACAGCAACAATAGCCTATATATTTAATCTTGGTATACGGTATGTCCAACTTTTGGACAAGGTTTCTTCCTGACTGTGACAGTATTATTCCAGTGTGTAGCTAATAGCGAGAGCTTGCTGGATGTGAATGGATGATCATAATGATCACAAATGAAGTTATGTGTGTTGTTGTCAGTGGTAGACAAGATGAGATGACCGCCTCCCTGCCTGCCTGTCTGACCTGAATAAACCATGCCATGCCCTCGGCATTCAGTCAAATCAATCAGGTGGAAGAAGTACTCCATTTTCAACTTGTCTTCATGTAATTTGTCCTCACTAATGCTCATGATAAAATGGTAGATATTTTGTTCCCTTCTCTGTCTGGAGATTTCTTTTTACCCGATAGTCGGGGACCAACAGGCCCAAAAGCTCAAGGAATAGAGTTGAACCTGTGATGTCATGCCATACTTTTCATTTCTGTTTTATCTATTAGTTTTTTCATTAAAGCTTTACTATGTAACTTTTTTTATAAAACAAATCTTAAAATTCTCCTAACTATTAAATCACAAAAGTTTTAGAAGATCCGCTCCGTGAATTTCAGCCTGTAAAGCCTTCTCTATATACGTATGTAAACTGCGATCCTTGCCGGGGACCGGATTTCGCGGCAAAATTGCGTCATCACACTACCGGCCAATCACAGCGAGGGTTATACAACGGCCGGCCAATCACAGCGCATCTTGAAGTGGGGTCGCTATGGCGGCCATATTTGTTGTCGCCCGTTTGTACCATCCCGTCTCTAGGTAATTTCGCCTACCAGGCAGGGTGAAGGAGTCCGTATCTCTGGAATTACTGAACGCACAGGAACAAGGGACCCCTCTAAAGATAGATCTCAGCGAGGTGGAGGCAGACGCGGGGGTCTGAAGGTACGAAAAACGGCCGAAAGACGCGGACGCGACCGCGGTTTGCTATAGGGCTAATGACCACTAGTTGGGCATCTTACACAGTATAGCTTTAAGTTCCACAGAATGCCTGGTCTGCTCTGCCGGAAACATCGCAAAAAAAGGTTATGGCCATTTGTATATTGACTGTCCCATTGACTCCACTGTACAGGAAAAAAATAATCCGCTTAAGTAGCACAGGAGGGATCACACTAGGGTTTTTTCATGATTCTGAATCCATTGCCAGCATTAGTTTTGCATTCCTTGGGCTAAAAACGGCCCCACAAATCTGTGATAAAAGTGATGACTCATCAAAAAAAGTGGGAAAAAAAGTGATGACTCATCACTTTTCACAGTTTTTGGGGCTGTTTTTAGCCCAAGGAATGTTTTTTTTATGCAAAAACAAATGCCTGCAATGGATTCAGAATCATGAATAAACCCTAGTTTGACTCCTCACATGCTACTTAAATATCTTTCTTTTCCTGTAGTGAAGTCAATGGGACAGTGACTACAAATGGCTATAATTTTTTTTTCGCGATGTTTCCGACAGAGCAGACCAGGCATTCTGTGGACCTTAATGACCAAACTAATAGATAAAACAGAAATAAAAAATACTGCATGCATGACACCACAGATCATCTAACATTTTGGGTGACTGGTTCCCCGGCTACTAGAACAATGGTTTCCATTATAGCAAGCTAACCCTCCAGGAATAGAGCACCAGAGTCTGACATAATTTACGCATCCTACTTGGGTCGCGTTTTTGTCCCCCATTCAGAAATTGCATAGAATTATCATAGACTTTTTTTTTTACATCGCTTCAAATAAACAAATAAACAAATTATCCCGGTGGTTGGGTATGGATATTAAGAATCAACTAACAGCGAGAAAACCCTAATGTTGCTGCCGCCGAATTAGGGTCGATTCACACTCTAATAAGGAGCCTAACTAATTTCGGTTCGGGAGGGCTCCCCGACCCGAAATTATTTAAATTTGTAATTGTACTTAAATTCATACTTTATTAACGGCTAGTGCCGAAGTCGCTTGTAAATATTAGAGGTCCATGGCATGCCAACGTTTGAATGAGCGTTGCAGGGCGGATACATACTGTATCTGACTGGCCCTCGCGCTGCACGCTGAATGACTGGAGGTCCAGTGAGTAGCAGCTCCAGCAGGCAGCAACACAGTGTGTGTGTGTGTGTGTGTGTGTGTGTGTGTGTGTGTGTGTGTGTGTGTGTGTGTGTGTGTGTGTCTCGCGCGCGCCTCCCAGTCCATCACTCTCGTCTCCAGCCAGAGCGAGAACCAGCTGACAATGTATCCGCTCTGCGACGCTCATTACACGGCCACACAAGCATTGGAAGTCGGCGTGTCTCCCTCCCAAACGACCGCTGTTTCCTTGGCTTCACAGCCGAGCATATGAACTTGGAGCCGGGCTGAATGAATGAGAAGACACAGCTGAGTACCGAAATTAAGTCGGTACTGTGGAGCCGAGTTTAGTCGGTTGACGCCCCCCCCCCGAACCGGGAGGGGAAACCCATATTTGGGCCTGGACATTGCCGAACCGAAATTAGTTAGGCTCCTTATTAGAGTGTGAATCGACCCTTAGTTTCGCGACCCAGGGGATGAACGAGTGACGCTAGGTCTATATATATTAGCGTGGATTCGCCATCGATGACGTCACTGAAGGTGGGAACTGTCCCAGCACAGCCCTCCTCTGAGACACAGACAGGGTAGAAAGAAATTGTACCATTATTATAGTAATGTGCATTAGTGAGGGCCAATTATATGAAGATAGGAATGTGGGTGAAGTTGTCCTTTAAGTATAATACCACAATGCTATTCATGTGACTTGGATAAAACTACAAATTGTCCTAAAAATATACTTATTACTTACTGTACCAAACGCAAAATGCTCATTATGTAGAATGGTCCATTTCACAATCATATTATTGTATCGTAACCAGTAATGCAGTAGTGTTCATCACTTTAATGATGCAGCTGGGAAATGTGGGGCTGATTTGAATATTCTTCATAGGTTCTTCATGGGTAGATTAACCTATAATAACATATCATCTGTTAATGTACACATTGTATTAATAATCTAAATGTACTCAGTAGAGTTCTCAACAGGCGTGAAAATTAAGGCCCGGCCTGGGCCCTAAATGAGCTGGCCCGAGGCCCTACCCAGCCCGACTACTTAGAACAGTTAGTACAGTTTAGGCCCTACCCGGCCCTAAAATGTCAGGTCGGGTCGTGTATGGTCGGGTTTGGAAAGAATTTGAAAACTCTATCAGAGAGTAATAAAATAATAAAATAATATAATTTCTTTTTTCATTGAGCCAGAGGCCCTACCTGGCCCAACTAATTAGCATTAATTATACATATATTAGCATTAATTATACATTTTAGGCCCTACCAGAATTTGAGAACTCTACTAAACAGTAGCAACTAAAGCTGCCAAATAATAGTGAAGTAAAAGGTACAATATTTGTCTTTGAGATAAAAAGTAGATAATAAAAAAGTAAAGTAAAGTAAAACAAAACAAAAATCAAAGTGTACTAAAATACAGTACTGCAGTAAATGTACATACTTATTTTCCACTACAACATTTTATCTTATTGAGTAAACATTATATATTCGATTCAATTCATCCAATATCGTGTATAAAGAATACCCTCAATAGTTCTATTCTTAACCGGGGAAAAGTCTGTGTCATATTAGATCTTTGCATTGGCTTAAAAAATGCACTGTGAGCTTGTACATCTGCTATTTCCAAAAAATCTTGAACGTGTGAGAAGTACTGATTTGTAAGGCATTTACAGAATGGAACTCGGGTCTTAATGGGTTAATGAATGTTATCAGAAAGGACGTTTAGATGCACCATTAGACGACCAGCTCTCCAGCCACATGCCAAAGCTCTCCGCTTCGATGTTGATAATTCACATCTTCATGAGCCACTTTAAAACATCGGGCTTGTGAGGTATGGATTGTGCTCCTGGATACCTCCAGACCTCCGCCGGCCGCCCTGGCTGTGACAGACGAGGGCTGACAGGGGAGAAAGAGCCATCAAATTAGAAAATGAAAAAAGCCCATCCACCTTAAACGCTTTGGGTTCTCTCCCAGGACCTTTTATTGTAATTACAAAAACTATACAATTGAGTTGCAGGCCATCAAATGCATTTATTGGAGACCCCTTTTTCTTCCCCCTCCTCCACTGCCAGTGCCACCGTATAGAATGATATTCCAATTTTATGGTCCAGTGCCCCAAAAGATAACAACAAATATGAAGAGGAATTATAATGTTCCTCTTATATGATTACGGTATTTGTTTGGAATGCGTCTGAGTGGAAACATAAATCAGTATGAAAGAAAAGTTAAAGGCAAGCTGGGGCAACATTTTACTTAAATTACATTATTAGTCACCGCAAGCGTATTGTACAGTAAGTGCAACATGCATGGGGATTAAATCAAGAATGTGTGTTATTATGATGATTAAATACATCATAATAAATCATAAATGTTGTATTATAGGTACAGTAGGCATAGTGCTGGAGAGTTTGGCACAGAGGAGAGTTGTGTGTGCTTTGGTATTCCAGTATCACTGCTGAAGGCACTGAATCCCAGCCAACAGGCAACGTGGTACTCTAACCCACAGTGGTTCTCAACCTCTTCAGGCCGCAACCCCCAAAAGAATCATATTTGAACTTGGACCCACTCTGACAAGCACTTGGAATTGTAGGAGTTGAGGCATTACATTCAGTTCGACTCGGTACCACCGATAAATATTGTGAAAATAGCCGAACTACAACAACGCCTCGCAAAGCTTGTCGTCACTATCGGTACTGTTCATATCGTCACTGTTGGTCAGAAATCTCCATATTGACACTTTTTTGTAATGTTTTTTTTAATTATTATTATTATTATTACCCTTATTATTACCCTTATTACCCTTATTATTATTATCTCTTTTTTTGGAGCTGTGTGAAACACAGGCTCCCTATACGTGGCTGTGTGGGTCTGTGTGTGTGTCTGTCTGTCTGTCTGTGTGTGTGTGTGTCTGTGTGTATGTAGCCTGAACTTCCTAAACTTCGGCACGCCACTAGTCCCACAGTTTTGCCACCAAACACTCGCGCCATATGTCAAATCGACCGGCTTACTCGGGAATCGTGGGCTATTACTTTTCTAAGAGAAAGGTTCTATAGTTTAATTGATATTAATTTATTAGTGAATTAATTTTCCCCATTGACTTAGAATGGGAATCGCAAAAACTCACATTCAATTATTTGTCTCTCGCAAACCACAGGGGCTACAGTTTCAAGACTTGGAGAGGAGGTTCATAATGATTTCAAGGATTAAATAAAAAATAATTGTGTCATTTGGCCTCATGGTGGCGCTATAACACCCCACTTTACGTTTTGGCCTGTAACTCTTGAACCGTAGGTCGGAAAATTAAAAATATTTTTTCCCTGGATTCCTTGGGTCATGACGCATCTCCCCATATAGGCCACGCCCATTTGCGCCATGATAGATTTTCCGCCATCTTGAATTTTCTCCAAAACACACTTTTTGCTCCTTTTCCTACATATTTTCTTCAAATGTCACAAAAATCGGTACACATGATCCACACACACACACACACACACACACACACACACACACACACACACACACACACACACACACACACACACAGCTCCACTTCACACGGGTGTGATTTTAAATTTAGTCTGGGTGTTCCCAGACTGTTTAAATGATAATACGATCATGCATACTGGCTGCCTTGGTAATGTTTTTTTTTATTTTTTTTTGCATGATAATACAACTGTTGCTGGATACTGTATTATACATATTTGGAATGAGGAATTTTGCACAAAGCCTTCAACATTGTCCTCAATACATCTATTTTGCATGCAACCTCAAGTGGTTTAATGTATCATTCAAAGCACATCACCCTTCCTTCTTGTGTCCCATTTGCAAGGATCTAGGTTAATTCACAATTTTTTCCCCTTTTGCACATCAGACCCGAGCGGATCATTTTTTGTGTGGCACAAGATGCCGTGAACCCTTGACATCAATTTCCTGGCGCTGCGACAGGTAGATTAGAGGAACGCTTCAGTGCTGAACGCAGCACCCTGCCTTCCCTGTGTGTGAAGGCCAGTATTCAAGCCATTGGAGAGGATATTTAACTACTGACAGAGACTAGCAACCATACCCATTCCAATAGCGTACTGTGCACCAAGAAGAAGTCTGCAAGCTCACATCGAGTGGCTCTGAGAAGCATTGAGCTTGTAGATCAGCCATTTTCAGTACACTTAACTAAGTATACATACCAGTTTAATGCATTTTGACATGAACATTTTGAGATCCATTGATTCAGAAGGCATTAGTATCGGCCTCAGGTCTTAATGGGTTACAGCAACCAAAACCTAACAATCCCAGCAAGCACGGTCAGGACCAGTGACGTCTCGATTGGGGCCAGATCAAATCAAACCATGACTAGTCAGATCTGGCCTAGAATATCACCTGATTTCAACCAATATAAATCCTGTCCATGAAAACGGACGTCCTGAATTAATCAGAGAGGGTCCAATCGAGGCCAGATAAATATCATAACTAGTCAGACTAGCCCTTACCCGTCCAAAGATATGAGCTTCGAAATGATGTGCAGTGTGTGGGTTATGGGGTGTGCACTGTGCACACAGTATATGAGGGGTGGAAAGTAACTTTAACTGGTGCTTGCATGATAATATGTAGGAGCATCAATGTAAGAAATACGCGTTTGGTTTAATGGCTACAGAGATACTGTGTACCGATCTGCATGATTTTTGGACAACATCTGTAACAGGGCCAGACACCCCCCCACCCCCCCGCCTGCACGCGCACGCACACACACACACACACACACACACACACACACACACACACACACACACACACACACACACACACACACACACACACACACACACACACAGCTGGTTAAACATGTTGCCTCATGCTAGATGCAGAATAGATAAGCCTCATGCTAGATGGAGAATAGAAAGTAGATACACCATAAAAATGCTAATATACAGCATACGATTTGTGAAAGTGACAAACGGGCTTCACAGTTATGTCAGGTGTGTTCATATGCTAATGGTGATGCGATTTCAGATCAATTGCTCCAGCCACTGAGGAGAAATGCTGTGACAGACACTCAGACAGACAGACAGACAGACAGACAGACAGACAGACAGACAGACATTTGGAAAATTATATGTTTGATATGTCCCACAATATAACCTTAAATGCTCATATTACAACTAATTTTACAAAATAACAATAATCCTGTCAAACAAAAAAGTCCATATGACGCCCTGGTAATGACGTCAAGATCATCCCCATATGGGCTGTGATCTGGCCTAGTTTTGAACGTCACCGGAGGACGTCATCATAACGTCATAATGATGTAATTTGGCTTGCTGGGATGCTTCTGGTGTAGGAGAGACATGCTCACATTCTCCAGGGATAAGTGGAGTCAGGTGTGCTTCGTCTAGACACATCCCTGGCAAACTGGCCCTCTCCTCCTACAGAAAATAAACAATTACACACACACACACACACACGCATGCACGCACGCACGCACGCACGCACGCACGCACGCACGCACGCACGCACGCACGCACGCACACACACACACACACACACACATTTTTACCCAGGCAGTGTTTCTTTCAGCTAAAACACATTGAAGGACTCTAGATGATCACTGGACAATGGAATGGGTCATCATCACACATCTGACAGGAACGCTATTTCACTCCAGGGACTGGGACTTTGTGGAGGGGACAGTATCAGCTCAGAGACTTGATCATCAAAGTGAAGCAGTTAAGTATATTACCTGAGAGGTAGACACTGGAGCTGGGCAGGCTGAATAATCATACCCTGATGTTCCTTGAAATTGACACTCTGCGTAAAGTGGATTTTTACGTATCCTCATTCATGATTTCACTGGCACAAATCCAGAATAAAACGAATAAAGGGTAATGGTAAAACATTTTAGTTTTTTAATTTGTCTATTAGCTGTGATATGCATAGGGTGCTGTGGATAGATTGAATTTAGGCTATGTTGGTAGTTTATTGAGGTCATATACCTGGTTGGTTGAATAAATCATAGCACATCTACAAGCTTTCAACATTCTGAGCTTGCAGATCATCTATTTCCCGTGTGCAACATTGGCATGTGACTAAGCTGGCTGCTGGTGACTCTGGATAACCTCGGGCAGATCGGCGGCCCTCCGCTGTGCAGCAACGTGTCATTCAATCGTCTGCCGTATCTGTGGTACGCTTACTACGCTAGGGTACGCTATGTACATGCTTACCATGGTGACCACGGGTAACGGGAATAAGAGTTCGATTCCGGAAAAGGGCCCCTGACAAATGGCCTCCTAATGCAAGGAATAATATTGTATCTACTTGTTGGTTGATTAGGTCAAACAGTATAGGCCTATAGACCAGTTGGTTTATTATAGACTATACTGTTTAGCTGACTAAAGGCCTATTGGTTGGTTGGTTACTAATGTATCAAATACATGAATGGCCGCTGATGAATGGCTGTAGATTTATTTTGTCCATGTATTCTGCAGGAGACACAAACAAAGGGTTTTCAGTGTGGACAAACAAGCAATTGATTGTCACAGAGGAACAACAACAACAACAACAACAACAAGGCAATAATGGTTTCCAACAGGACGTGGTTAGTTATTACTGGATTGTTTCCATAAAATGTGAGGTCCTTTGGGGAAGGAAGACCAGTTTGGCTCTCCATCTGCACTTCGAGACGGGGTCATATGAGTTCAGTTCATTTGGGGAATGACTGTATCAATTAAAGTTCCTCTCTCTCAGATACAGAGAGAGAGAGAGAGAGAGAGAGAGAGAGAGAGAGAGAGAGAGAGAGAGAGAGAGAGAGAGAGAGAGTGTGTGAGCACGTGTGTGTCTGCCTGTCTATTTACTCCTTTCAGGCAGATGATGATAAGGCTTATTTTGACCATTTAACCTGTTAAGCATAATTTTAGATTTTTGCTCTTTCTATATAAAAATAGCAGATCTACAAGCTCCACAGTGTGTCACGTGCAACGCTGTGAGTTTGTACGTCTGCTAATTTTGAACATTTTTGAAAAAGGTTGTAAGTTTTTGTAAAATGTTAGAAATTATTTTAACATCTCTAACACAAATCTTCTCTCCTGGGTGTCTCTGGCACAAAACATGTTTAGATGGGGTCCGTGGCCAAATAAATATCATTTTGGTGTCCTTCGTCTTGACACAAAAAGGTTTGAGATTGAGAACTACTGATTAAGGCTTTGAATTGGCCTCAGGTCTTAAGTGAGAGTTCCAGTACTGTTCTGGATTCCCTGCTCAGTATTCCAAGGTATCACTGAATGACACGTAGCCTGTAACTGTCAAATTAACCATTCAAACCCTATATACTTAAGTGCAGCTTTAATTAACAGCATTGATGGAACGCCCCCAGCATGCAACTCACTGCATGTAGCTCACATCACATATTATCGCTGAAATGTTCTTCTTTTCTCACGCCCTACTTCATTGACGTAATTTTATTTCTTTTATAATAATAAAAAGGAACGGTTTTGGACATATACAGCATGAGGTTCACCTGACAAACATGGGAGAATTCTCATTCTACTACTCTACCACATGCAAGTAGAATGATCCATTACTGTAAAAGATGTAAATTACATGGTTTCTTTCAAAACTGGCCTGAAAAATCACTTATCAGTAGACCGCAAGGGGAGATAAATGCAATTTCCTATATAAAGGAACTGTCATTCACTGCTGCTGTTTAAACTTTTTTCTCCTTTGTACATACTAGTCCTTGCCTGTTCGAACATAATATATGCTCCGAATTATATACAGAGTATGTGGTGTGCACAGTACAGTATATAAAGGATTGAATGTAGGAGTCTCAGAAGTAATGTTGGAGGACGCAGACGTATCAGTGATGTCAATCTCCAAATGTGGGCGTTGTTTCAGCATGCAGCTGTTACCATGGCGGCTACGCATGCACAGTACAGGTGGTGGTATCAGTGATGTCAGTTATCTCCAGACATCAGACAGACACACATTCGGTCATTTATTAGTATGCTATAGCTATATTTTTATTCCTAAACTTCTTTGCCATTTTTTTACAATTTGAAAAACATTTTTAAATACTTCACATAACCGATCTACTTTGACATGTTGTGAGCTTGTAGATCAGCTATTTGAAATATATATATTTTTTCTTCAAAATAGTAAAACAGGGCAAAGGAGTTTAGTGATAAGGGTTAAGGTATGGACGAAAACATATAGCCCATATAGTGACATGTTATTTTGTTGATGAATTGATTCATAGGACCACAATGGAAACAAGTCCCCAGGACTTTTTGTGTCATGCTTTTAGCCTCTGACTGTACCTCATCTAATCTTGTTTACATTTCCGACTTAAGTATTCCATAATCGATCAAAGCAAAAATATTTACTAACAACCAGACCAAACAAGTGGCTTACCGATTACATCAAACAGATCAAATAATTACCATCAAGCAGACCAGACGAGTGACTCACCGATCAGATCACATCAAAAGACAGTTCTTAAGTCTTCTGATGGATGTGTGTGTGTGTGTGTGTGTGTGTGTGTGTGCGTGTGTGTGTGTCTCTCTCAGGTAGCTACCATGAAGAGCAGGCAGATGGAAGGTGCAGCTGTTCTCGACTAGAGAACAGGTTGGGGGATTGGCTCTTATCCCCAGCGGGCCCAGCCCCATACCAGTGGGGAATTCACTGCCAGGCCTGTTCACATTGGCAGCCAGTCCGTCCATCAGTCTGGGCAGGGCTAGGAGCAGTATTGCCTGATTTTGCAAGGGAAACAAGCGGACAGGTGTACTAAAATAAGCCCTGAAGAAGCGACTATCAGGTAATTATCTCTCACACAGGAGATCCCCAGAAAAATGTGCCAATATAGCATCAACATCAGTTTCATCCTACAGCAGGCCTACAGTATTATTTTCCCCCTGAAAAACTTTGGGAGAACATGTTTGAGAAACCACTGGTTTAAACAACATTAGGAAGCACGCCCAAGTAAGCAACTACCCCTACCCCCAACGCCACCCCGTAAATAGCAATATTTACAAGTGACTTTTCAGAAAAAGACAAGCCCAAAGTCGCTCATAATAAGCAGACTTGGCAGCCCTGTCAGTCAGTCAGTGTGGGCTGGGAGTGGGCCCAGCTCTGGGGGCTTCACGCCGCCTCACATTCAGGTTCCTCCCTGTGCCTTTTTCTCCCTCATTTGAAGCTCAGCTGAAGGACACCCCGGGACATGTTTTATATTCACTTGTGTTTTTTTCCCCCCTTTGTAAATGAGCTTTTACAAAGCTGAGCTGAAGTTAGAAAATATACAGCGCTTTTTTAGTTTTCTTCTTTTTTCCATGATTGTACAGTATTAACACTTTATTCTACCCTATTTTCTGACCTGATTCTACAGACGCCATCTAAATCAGTGGTTCCCACACAAATATTTTTCAAATATTTTCACAAATCACAGATCTGCTATTTCTGCTACATCTGCAAAAGTTTAAAATGACACAGATGCTTTCCCTGTTTTGATGGGTTAAAGAATGTGTGTGTGTGTGTGTGTGTGTGTGTGTGTGTGTGTGTGTGTGTGTGTGTGTGTGTGTGTGTGTGTGTGTGTGTGTGTGTGTGTGTGTGTGTGTGTTTGTATGTGTGTGTGTGTGTGTGTGTGTGTGTGTGTGTGTGTGTGTGTGTGTGTGTGTGTGTGTGTGTGTGTGTGTGTGTGTGTGTGTGTGTGTGTTTATATAATGTATGTATTTATTTATATTTTATATATGTTTAATCTAATGTCGATGGAATGTGGTATTGACCACCTGAGGCACAGCTACTATATGTAAATATTTGACTGAATGTCATTGGGACTATGAGACCATCAATCACTGTTTCTGTGCACAGTACAAATGCACAACTAAGAATTCCTCTTGGCAGAACTATAATGGGAACGGGCAAACAAACACAGCAGAGTTCATTTCAGCCAGCACACAGGTCGCATGTGAACATGTTCTGGACACAATATGGCTGCACGATATCGTATCTGTTGGGTGAAAACCTAATTTTGTTCAAAACTGTTACTTTTCAGTATTTAAAATCCCCAAAATTGCATAATGCATGTCTACAAGCTCAACATGCGTTGCATCACTTACGACAAAGTAGGGCATATTACAATACAAAAAAAATAAAAAATAAATAATAATAATAGGGGTAATAATAATAATGAAAATATGTCTGTCCTTTCATGCATCTAAAATTATGTCTTGAGAGATTAAGATTTAAAATGAGCCTTAAAATGAGAATCTATCTTTTCTATCAGAGCTTGTTGCAAAAGACAATAAATGCTGTTAATTCAACAAAAATCTGTTATTGAGGCATGAATTGTACGTCTGTTTTATAATACACGGTTATGGACTTTGGCCCCATGAATGGCATTCACGATGTTGATGTGATTAAAAAGAAGAGACATTCACACATTTTAAGTAGATAACAAGGACCTCAACAAAACTCAAACATGTACTTTAATCCCCAAGCTCGACTAAACTATAATTGAAATATAGGTTTTTCATCAGCACGGGTTTAGTATATTTCAGCCCCAGCCCGGGCTGCTTGGCCCCTAGCAGTCCTTTCACAGTGTTTCATATCGCCTCACTCCGACTGCCTCTTTAGCTTGGCCAGCGGCCCAAAGTGGCTTGTAATCCTTGATCTCCAAGGCTCAGAGAATTACCACACACCTAAAAACCGCCGACTCAATAACCAGGAGATTATCAGGACTTCTGATGATGTCAGCAGAGGCTGCAGCAGCAGCAGCAGAGCTTCAGAGCATACAGAAAAAACTTATCAAAGTCCATGCCCTCGTCCAACATGGTGTATACGGCTGGTCATGGCGCCAATCGGCAAGGTTGTTAAAATCATGCTCTGGATCGGTGGTTCTCAAACCAATAGCAAGGAACCCCGAATTCATATGCATTTGGCTGCAGATTATAATTATTTTGCCCCTGTCCGCCCATACACGATTCTTGTCCATAAAACGTTAAAAAAATGTTCCACATCTTTCACAATGTTTTTCAAGATCTTTTGAAAGGAGCATATCTTTAAGCTCAGAACACATCAGGATGCAACTCGTTCTGAGCTTGTTGATTCTCAACGATTTATAAAGCAGCTTTGAATCTACTTTTTGTTTCTTTTGACTATCTCAAAGAGAGTGAATGAGGTCACCCTAGATGTCCAGTGATCATCTGTAGAGTCCTTCAATGGATGTGTTTTAGCTGAAAGAGACACTGCCTGGGTAAAAATGAGTGAAGTGTGTGTGTGTGTGTGTGTGTGTGTGTGTGTGTGTGTGTGTGTGTGTGTGTGTGTGTGTGTGTGCGTGCGTGCGTGCGTGCGTGCGTGCGTGCGTGCGTGCGTGCGTGCGTGCGTGCGTGCGTGCGTGCGTGCGTGCGTGCGTGCGTGCGCGCGCGCGCGCGCCGTGCCTGTGCCAAGTAATCACTTGTGTAGCTTCTTCAGCTAAGGGATGATTAGGAGCATATTTTCTGTGATGACCACTTCAGTCACAGATCCTACATTTATTGGGTGAAGCTGTCCTCAATTTCAAAGCTTCATTTCATACGTATCCAGAATAATAGAGTCTAGACTGTGTCTCCTGCTATTTATTAACCCCTTAGCTCTGTGGGCCTGGTAAAAAGAAAACAAGGGCTAGGGTTAAAAAGCCAGAACCATGTAATAGATTAGGCACTTTCAACATGACATTCCTATTTTGGCCATGACATTACAGGGAAAAAAAAAAAAAAAAAAAAAGTGATCTACAAGCCCACATTTATCCTCATCACCTCCAGTGAAAAAGCCCATAACGTGTCACAATTTGACATGTGGGCTTAAATGTGCTGTTTTCTTTCAGCACATGATGACCTTTTCAAGGCTGGCATGATCACCCAGTGCCAGATACTGAAAACCACCATTCATTGCTCTTATGTCTTTTATAGACAAATTAGAATAATACAAGCATAGCATTGGTCAATCATTTCTAACAAAGAATGAGTCTGTTTAATATGAATAATGAAGGTAAGATAGATTCTGACACTAGCTGGGGAGAAATGGGATCACCTGCATGGTAGACATAAAAGAGGTGGTTGTCCAACCCATGGTATAGATATTACATTGTATGTGCTCAACCAATCTTCACTGTTATAGTATAATGTACTACAGTATAAGATGGATGAACAATATTGTATTACAAATGTGAATTACGGTATGTTATGTCAAAAAATATCAAAGAAATTGTAAAAACTTTGTAACCCCAGAACCATGCAGGCATCCACCGTATGTATAAATAAAATATGCACCCAAAATAACTACAGGTAGGTATACTGAACTGTTAGAATGAATGAGGCAGCCGGTTGCCGAGTTGGTAGAAGTGCCAATCTGAGAACCACAAGGTAACTGTTCTGACCCTCTGCCTTCCCAGACGTTCTGATCCAGCACGACTTACAAGTCTAAGATCAGAGTAAAGGACATAAACCTGCAGGGTAAATGGTCATATGAATAGAATGCAAAAATAACAATGTGGTGCTTCACAGAAACTAGAATACAAGGCAAACATCAACCCTATAGTCTAAACAACAAGCTCTCTCACGATTAATATTTGTGTTCAAGCTAAACTAATTCAATATCAAAGAAAAACTGTGAAGAAGCAATCAGATTTACATTGTAAAAGGTAATTTTTTACCTAAATGATGTTTTATTACTTTATAATGTGCATAGCCACAAATAGCCACGTGCAATTTATTCCCACAGGAGCCACACAGTCTCTTAAATCATGTTTTGGGGTGAGCGTTCGGCACAACTGCCAATCAAAGTGACTGTACTGGCTAATCACAGCTCATCTTTTTTTATTGGCACACACAACACATAACATTTGTTTAGCAGACTGGGGTGGCTCATGCAGGACAACCAAGGCATGCATGCGTGATTGCGTGTGCAATGACAACTAATAACAGATTGATTGAAAAAAAAGAAAAAAAAAACACTTTTGAATGTAACAAAAACCATAAGAAGTGATTGGCTCCGCTCTATGCTATGAAGCAGAGGTGTAAAGTAACTAAGTACATTTACTTAAGTACTTTACTTTTACTGCTACTCCACTACATCTCGGATCCACATATAGTACTTTTACTCCACTACATTTATTTGAAAACTTTAGTTAGTTACTTTGCAGATAAAAAATATAATATTATAAAACAGACATTAACCACTTTATCCCTATTTTATACCTTGGCTATTCGAAAATAGACGATCTACAAGCTCACAGTGTGTCGCGATGTGATGCGTCGTGATGCGTCTCGTTGTGAGCTTGTTGTGAACTTTTAGTTTTTGTACTTTAAGTACATTTTAATACCATTACTTTTACTAAAGTACATTTTGAATTCCAGACTTTTACTTGTAAGTATTTCTATATTGCAGTATTGATACTTTTACTTAAGTAAAAAACTTGAGTACTTTTTCCACTACTGCTATGTGGTCTGCTGGGGTCTGCTGGAGAAACTGGACAACCCCAATTCTGCAAAATAGACCCCCCAAGTCATTTGGGATCTATATAAGTAGGACAATGAGCCTATGTGTTATTTAGTCTGGAGTTGTCCTTTAAGGTGCAAAAACAGGACAGTATAGTACAACTAGCTTCTATCCAAAAAAGGTGGTGATTGAGCTCAACCAAGTCCTGTAGATATGAAAACAGTAAATGTAATAGCTTAGTGGGCGGTCATCAGGGGAACGGGCGGTTAGGGGACACTGTGTGAGGACAGGTTAGCAGACTGACCTGGTCACCACTGTTGGGGACAATATGATCCACTGCCTTCAGGTTGCTGGTTCACATAATATGTTGAATCAATCAAATGCAGGCTGATGTCCTCTCTTCTCCTCTATCCCGGGTGTCATGACCTGTAACTGTGACTTTCCTTCCCTGGTCATGTTCTGCACACATTAAATGGACTGTATCTACACAATGAAATATTAGTGTTTATTTAGACTTTAGACTCTAAAGTCTAAATACACGCTAATATTTCATTGTGTAGATACTCTAAAGTTTAGAGTATACAAATGGAACCACATTGACCCTTGTGTGTGTGTTAAGACAGAATATAGGGAGACTGAGTTGTTGTGGTTAATTGTGTAGTTCTTTGCAAAGCAACTTGTTGATTGGCAACAGTTATCATCATCATCCATGTCTCATTCAATCAACGTCTGTGATGCTATTTGCGTCCATCCCTCAACAAGCAGCCTGACAGTGTCTTCTCTTCTTTTCTTTCCACAGGCATCCAGCATCCCTCATGCTTGAACCCTGCATTATATTTAATTGTACAATGAAATAGCCTATGTTTTTATTACATTTTTTGTTTGTTTTTTTACAGCTCATTAATCATAAGCAAGACTTGAAGACTTCCCTGATGTGGTGTGTGTGTGTGTGTGTGTGTGTGTGTGTGTGTGTGTGTGTGTGTGTGTGTGTGTGTGTGTGTGTGTGTGTGTGTGTGTGTGTGTGTGTGTGTGTGTGCGTGCGTGTGTGTGTGTGTGTGTGGGGGGGGGGGGGGGGGGGAGGGGGGCGACGGGACGGGACGACAGGTTTTTATTACTTTGTGAGGACCAAATGTCCCCACAAGTATAGTAGAATTGGAGAAATAGACATTGTGGGGACCAAATAGTAGGTCCCCACAACGGTTTGGGTTAGGGTTAAGGGTTAGGGATAGAGGTTAGGGTAAGGCCACAGGAAATGAATGGAAGTCTATGTCCCCACAACCAACTAAGCGTTTGTGTGTGTGTGTGTGTGTGTGTGTGTGTGTGTGTGTGTGTGTGTGTGTGTGTGTGTGTGTGTGTGTGTGTGTGTGTGTGTGTGTGTGTGTGTGTGTGTGTGTGTGTGTGTGTGTGTGTGTGTGTGAAAGAGAGCGAGAGTGTGTTTAGCACAGGGCTAATGTGTTGCTTTTCTCCCATGTCTGTCACTTACACTCAGTTTCAGCTGCTGTTACATAAAGTTGCGGTTTTAGAAAGATTATTTGGCCCCAGATGACCCCATACACTTATTCTTAGCATGTCTCATAAATGTACTATTGCTGTCTCTTTTTCCAACAAGGAAATGACAATAGTTCCCAGCTAAGCTGTCATGGTTGGCTGTAACACCATGTGTTGATACAGCAGGAATAACTGTCCACTGGTGTGCTTAAACTAACAGAATATGTGTTGCCACAAAAATACATATGAAGACACACTAGTTTTTGAAACCTTTCTATATCACACATTATGACCATACATGTTATGCATTGTTTTGCACACCAGCATCCATATCCATATAATTGTTTCTATTTATGCCAAACGTCCATCTATTAAGACTAATAGGGAAGCTGGTGTTGTTGTGATTAATTGTGTTCTTTGTGTAGTTCTTTGCAAAGCAACTTGTTGATCTGCAACAGTAGTTGTCATCATAATCCATGTCTGACTCAATCAACGTCTGTGATGCTATTTGCATCCATCCCTCAACAAGCAGCCTGACAGCGTCTTCTCTTCTTTTCTTTCCACAGGCATCCAGCATCCCTCATGCTTGAAGAAGCACCTTGCACAGTAAAACCAGCATAATCTGGCTACGCTTGTCTGTCAGGAACATACACTTATCGTTGCCGTCGGGCGGAAACCTATTATCTCAATATCTTATGTGTGTTTTTTGTTAAATAAACACCCTACTTGATCATACTGCGTCACACAAAATGATCAAATCCACAAGCTCGAAGTGCTGTGTGAAGCGTGCGTTTTGAGTATGTAGATGTGGTACTTTTGCTGTATTTGAATTTGAATCCTGAAAAGTTACAGTTTTGGACATACAGTACAGTATGCCTATGAGGTTTTCACCCGACAGAGAGGATAATATAATGGCCCAATAGCTGGCTGCTCATTGACCATTACCTGTCATTTTGGATGTAGCTGCGTGCTTCCTCAAACCAATTCCAAAGTACATTATATTTGAGTACTGTAAAGTAGGCCTAGCCTACAGTACATCTCTTGAGCTTTACAAAAGGTAGTGTACTCCAGTACTTTAACTCGAGTACAATTTTGAAAGGGAAAGTTTCACTTTGAATATTATGTTTAAATATTTCAATACAGTATCTATACTTTGACTTAAGTACTGGGGTTGAGTACTTTGTTCACGATTGCTCTTGCCAACAGCTTCCTATAACTAATTGAAAGAGATTATTAGATCCCTGCATTTCATATAGGATTAACTACATGAACCTTGTCATAAGAGGTGGCCATTTGACTAAAAAGGGCAAATATTTGCTGATCTACAAGGAATAATCTATAGATTCAGAGATTTGCATCATTATCAAAAACAATTGACCGTTGGTTCTATCTCTTAATAAGCTTGAAGATGCTGCATGTGTTCACGGTTTCAAAGCAAGTTTTAAGCAAAATGTTGCTCTTTCGTTCCTAATATTTTGTAGTGATTGTCATTGCTTCAAAGCTTTCTTGATTCATTTGAATCTCAGTAATAAGTTAGTTCCCAGTCAGTGTGTTTAGAACTGTGCCTTGATGTTTCTCAACGAACTGGTACAGTGGATTTTTGCCTCTATATGGTCATGTTTTTGAATTTAATGGAAAAAAAAATAATAATAATAAAAAATTAAGAACTAATTCAAGCAAACTGACTAGTCAAGTCAACAAGATGCTCTGAACATGCAGATAACTCATGCTTAGAGAAAAAAGTGTCCCTTCTCTATTCAATTACAAAAACATATTTACATTATTATATTTATTGTTATAAGCAATGCTGCAGATTATAAAAGGAACTTGTGTAGTCAGATCAATAAATAGGCTCTTATGGGACTAATATTACCTAACCATGGAAATTGAGTAATATTACCATCTCTTAGGAAAGCTCTATCGATTGCATGGTCAATAGAAAAAAGAAAAGCTAATATCAAAGGCCACACATGAAGCTCTGTGATGGACTATGCTGCTGTTACCAAGCATTTAAGAGTAGAGAAAATCCAATATCACTCTGAGACCAGTATCCATTTCCAGCTGTGCTTTATTGTTCTTGCACAAATGTGTCCTTGCTTAAGTATTGTATTTCTGCGGCACTCAGCGTAAATGTAAAATAATGTGAAGCCATGTTTGAACTCAACACTTGTGAAATGGGTGAGATGGTTTATAGGTAGTGTTCAATTGAAGAGCTGTGTTGCCTCAGGCTATACTAACATTATAGGGGATATTAACAGTAAAAGCTTTGAAGTTAAATAATAATAATAAAGCTACAAACATGTTGTCGAAAGTAACACAGTGAATATACTCAAGTATTATGCTTTGTATATTTTGATTGTTACTAAATATACATTAACCAACCTAACCCTATATTTTACAATAATTCCTCTAATTGAAAATAATTGATCTACAAGAGCTTTTTGTGAGTCTTTTTTTGTTGTTGTTGAAAATGTTTGCTTATAATGTTACAGTATCTCCAAAATAGGCTCCAGTTGAAAGTGGTTAACCACTAAATCCTGAGAGTGAAAGAGAGACTCCATCGATGAGACTCTAATGCTAGTTGCCTGTAGGCAGGAGCACCAAGAGGTGAAGAGACACTTGATTTGAAACCTTTCCATATCACACATTATTAGACTGCACATTGTACTGTAGTTTCTGGCTACTGCCTGTGCTGTCAGTACACTGTAAGTCACATCAATGTGAACTCTTTCTAACTTGGCCAACTATGTTTTCAGAGAGTACGCTAACCCACATCATTATTTCTAAAAGGTCTCGTTTAGTACATCTATAAAACATTGATCAGTTTATACACAGGTGACTTCCACTCACTCGCTCACGCACGCACACGCACACAAGCACGTATACGCACTTCACGCACGCACGCACGCACGCACGCACGCACGCACGCACGCACGCATGCACGCACGCACGCACGCACACACACACACACACAGGGGCGTCACACCAAATTCTGGGCCCTGGGTACAAGGATTCACTGCGGGGCCCCTGTGCTTTAACTATTGAAAAATAGCAGATATACAAGCTCACAGCGCGGCACCGAGTGCCGCGCTGCGAGCTTGTAGATCTGCTATTTTTGAAAAATCATGAAAATCTTTGAACATTTCAAATCCTTCTGAGGTTTTTTGAAAAACCTATGTTTCTATGTCAGTGGAGCTCAAACCTTTTCATGTGAAGGACCCCCAACATGGTATGTATTTGGCCACAGACCCCCATCTCAAAATATTGAGTTCCAGGGACCCACCAGAAGCAAAATTTGAGTTACAAATGTTCGCTTAACAAATACATATATTCAAAGATTTGCACACATTTTCACGACTTTTAAAAAATAGCTAAAGTATAAAATAATGAAGGCCCCTCCACCACCTTGGGCCCTAGTAACTCAGTCCCACTTTCCTACCCCTTGTGACGCCCCTGCACACACACACACACACACACACACACACACACACACACACCCACACACACACACACACACACACTATGAAACAGAAAAAAAGGGATATTTACTCATCATGACCCATAAAAATGACCCCAAAAGTAGTTCTGACGCACTGTTTGGGAAACACTGTAGTATACTTCTATAACATCAAAACAAACTATAAAGAAACTACCTGATTCCTGTGTTTAATCACTGATTATGGTCCACTGTTGAACCTGTATTTTCATAGCTGTGACAGCTACCGGTATGTCTCTCCCTGATTTCAAATACTGTACTGTAGAGCCTTCAAGGACTTTGTGTCTAACAAATATTATAGTCCTTTGCATCTTTGCATAACATTGTAGAAGTTAATAGTAGTTTAGAAAAATACAAGGTCAAAGGTGAATGTACTTAATGGCATGTAAATAATTCATTAGCAACGGTAAACTGAGGTATAATGTTTTTGTTCATGCGAAACAATGGTTTCTAATACAGAGAATGTTTGTTGGTCTTTTAGTACATTTGTATTTGTGTTTTGTAAATCACTTTTTTGCAATCAGTGAACAAGGCCACCTTCTAGTAATTCTTTTTCGTGAGAAACAGAGCTTGAAAGATGGAAATCCTGTACTAGAGAACTCAGTCTGCTCGAGAATGGGCAAAAAAAGAAAGAAAGAAAGAAAGAAAGAAAGAAAGAAAGAAAGAAAGAAAGAAAGAAAGAAAAGAAAGCTAACGTCAGTGCTGAAATTGATTAATTAAACACAACACTGAAACAGGAGCAAAAGAGCCTAGAATTTGGCTGACAACAATTGCTCAGAAAATAAATGCATTTGGTGTCAGGATGAACTCAAACCAGATGACAGCACAAGGCTTCAAGGCTTGTATTACAGATGACTCATCGTTCATTGTGTGTTTATTGTCTCTCGCAGAATGTGTCAGAGTGACATTACTGCCAATTCAACACCTGGAAGAGCAGAGCAGCACACGACAACAATGGAGCTGTCATAGACTATTCTCCTGCAGCTGTGGAGGCTTATGATACTGATGTCATAATGTAAGCTACTGCAGAGGTGGAAGGACCCTAGACTGTGTTGACTGATTTGACCTCAGTGGAATGGGTATACGTTGAACAGTTTGTTAATTTATTGGTGTATTTATTTATCTATTTTTACATTTATGCTGTGGTGGAAAAAGTACTCGCAATGCAACACGTTGTGAGCTTGTAGATCTGCTATTTTCAAATAGCCTGTGTAAAAAATTAGGCTAATGTTTTATAATATAATAATTTATACCTGCAAAGTAACTAGTATCTATGGAGTAAAAGTACAATATTTGCCTCTGAGATGTATTGGAGTAGAAGTAAAAGGATTGGAAATTGGAAATACTCAAGTACAAATACCTCAACATTGTACTTAAGTACATTACTTAAGTAAATGTACTTTTACACTACTGCATTTATGGTAGCCTTATTTTTTTACCCCCTTTTTCTCCTCAATGTAGTCATTATGCCAATATCGACTACATTGGCTTCCCTCCAAGTTGTCAGCCTTCTGGTTGGTCCAATCAGCAGGCTCATTCTGCCTTGCTCTGCCCTGGTTCCGCCTTAATCATGTTGAATTTGCTAAAACATAATTTTTTGAGAAAAGAAAAGAAAAACATGAAATGCCCCGCTAACTATGCTGCACCTGAGATGTTCCTTTTTACTGACACCAAGTTTAAACAAGAACTGAATACACAGAATATCAATACGAAGCAACTGAAAAACACTATTTCAATGGTAGTGGATGGAGGGCGGGAATTATGTGTCCAACCAAGGAAAAGCAACCAATGGTTGCGAAGAAGGGCACAACCATGGGCGGGACTTGACAAAGGGTGAACCCACGGTGGATTCAATCCCACAACCTCCACAGTGGAGCTCAGGGACTTTGCCACTCCGCCATCTGAGCAGCTTCTATTTATTCATTTGTCTGTTGTCCCTTGCACACTCTAAAAACTGCTGGGTCAAAAACAACTCAACTTGGGTTATTTTTGATCCAACTCACGGGTCAAATAGGGACCGATGCCCAGTTTGGTTATTTTAACGCAAGATATTTGGTTATGAATGTTGACCCAAATTATTTGTTTAAAATGACCCAAGATTGTAGTCAATATAACCCAAGTTTTGGGTTGAGTGGGCTAAATGAATAAAACCTACATATGCATGGTCTGGAGAATGACAATGCCAATATTATCTGACATTAACATAATATCAGAAATGTTTCAGGGTTTCTTCTCAGATGATTTGTTCAAAGTTTAGTAATATCAACATAAAAGTGCATAATTAAATATATATATGCAACAATATTGATAATACTATAATCAGAATAATTTTGAGAAGATAAACAAAATAATCTCAAAATGACCATGAGTTCTTCTCTTTCAGACCAGCTGGGGGAGGGAGCTCAACCCTAAGCTAGCAGCCAAGCACTTGCGGTTAGGGTTTAGGCTCAAATACTGACAAATCAAATTCAGACATATGACAGTCAGCTTGCCGAGACAGACACATGGATATGACATATTTAGCATTTTTAGCTCCCAACAGCTTAGAAAATGTCTCTGGAAACCTAGACAAATGCTTTCCCCAGCATGCTGATTGGCCCAAAGCTAGACCACTGACCCAAGTATATACCACTAACCCCAAAAACGGGTCACCCCAGATAAATATTACCTAACTCGAACAACCCTGGAATTGGGTCAAAATAATATCCCAATAACTCAAGGAAGGGTTGTGGCTCTGAGAAATGACCCCGAAATTTGACCTAACACAAATGACCCATGATTTGGGTCAAGAAATGACCCATGAGTTTTTAGTGTGCATTAGAGCGCACCTTTGATGAGAATGTGAAGATGCATTTTAACATATTCTTGCAACACATTTTGGGTGGCAGTGACCCTGGGCAATGGGCATGTAGATCAGTGGTTCTCAACCTTTTCAGGCCGCGAGGCGTTGTGAGCATGTAGATCGGCTATTTTCACAATGTCTGCCTCTAATATTTGACAATTTGGCCAATGTTTAATTTGTCATTTTAGAAGTATTAAAAAGTCCTTAAATTGTCACTTTAGAAATGTGCAGACACCCTCTATACACTTGAACTTTATGGTGGTTTGTTTACTGTTGAGTGAGAGAACAATGTTGCACATTAAGTTTATCATCTGGGGACCCCCCAAAATAATAACCCCCCCAGGGGTCCCGACCCACAGGTTGAGAACCACTGATGCAGATTGGTCGTGGCAAAATGTACAAATACCTTCCATGCTTTAACAAGCAAAGCATGCTCTGCCTGGTCGACATGGTGTGATGTTCGTTTGAATAACTTTAGGGACATATGTGCTCATGACATTGTTCCTGAAAATACACATGGAAAACAAAGCACCTCTGGTGAAGAGTCTGTGAAATTGCCTGGGAAGGTTTCTAGCTTTTAGACAACCTATACCAGTGTCCACCAGTCCATTTACACATAGAGTGGCTTATTTCATGCAGCCTAGCCTTAAAGTGCACAGGTATGTTTAGAGGCTCTCTGGGGTTACATGATGTATTTTCCAAGCCTACTGGGTGTTTGAAATGATAGTACATTGCAGTAGCGTATAGCCAGGAGGGGGTGTGCATCAGAGTGGGGGAGACACTGGGTTTGCCACTTGCAATTTTTCCTCTACAGGAACAGAAGCATTCTTTATGTATGTGCATGTTTTATTTATCTGTTTATGTTATTGTGTCTTATTCTTTTCTAAAATATGCCAAATATCAAATGAATACAGCAGGACCAGGTCATATCGATTACACATTGTAATGTTTGCATACCCAAGGGAGGAATGAACAGTCGGGAGGATTATAATTATTCACATTTATTTAAAATGGATGTCTTTTTTTTTTTTTTTTTGCAGCACATTCCTGTTTTATTTTGATATTCTCTTGCAATAGATACTCAATTAAGTCAGTACTTGGCTGCATTTAACATATTTTGTTTTTGTGGAGTTGCTTGGAATTCAAATTTACATACAGTAGCTGCAACTTTTGACACCCAATCTTCTCAGTAAGTATTCAGTGAAAGCCGAAAACAAGAACACTTTGTATCTGCCAAAATCAATGAAGCAAATCTAGTTTTCTCTTCTTTCAATTAGGCAAAAAGTCCAAAGCTACGGTATGCTATATTGATCAGAAACTCAGAATATACATTGATGTATCAGCAAATATTTCACATACGCACACGCACACATATAGTATATTATGTTCTGTAGACTGTGTGTGTGTGTGTGTGTGTGTGTGTGTGTGTGTGTGTGTGTGTGCGTGCGTGCGTGCGTGCGTGCGTGCGTGCGTGCGTGCGTGCGTGCGTGCGTGCGTGCGTAAATCGATCCAAATACTGAAATCAGGTCATTATTGGTGGCAGGGTGAGATGTGAAAAGAACCCTGGACGTATATGAACTTAACATTTGTATTAATAATTGAAATACATTTTTCTCAAAAAGAAATCTCTCAAAAAAAATATATTGTGTATATAAATAGGCACATTCTGAGCTAATCAGCTATTTTCAAATAGCTGTGTCGAATAGTGTTATAAGCATAAACTGACAGGACAGATAATAGAACCAACAAAATGATGCGCTCAAACAAGTCAAAAGCCAACCTGTGCCAACCAACATTCTACAAATGAAAGTAATACTGTATGACAAAATGACATATTAAAAAGCCGTAAAGAAACCACTGGATTCTTGAAACAATCTTTGACCCACGGCCATCATTGGGAATCCCAGTATCGATCATCTTTCTAAGGCTCCATGTGTTTTTTGACTGCAATCTCCTTGCACAGAAAGGCGTGCTGTTGTGTTGTTGATGATTTCCTGACCATTTCAGAATGTAATAATGCCTCAATTACCTTACAATAGGATGGTGCCACAGCAGAGCTACCCAGCTATCACAGGTAGAAATGATTTTTCTGCAAGAGGAGCTGTCTATAAGAGGGTCGATCTGAGTGTCTCTATGTCTGTCTGTGTGTTTGGACCTAATCTCGCAAACCGGTGGGATCGAGCACACATACTGTATTTTCCCTCAGGGCTATATTCCCTGTTGCTTATGTTATGTTCCCTCAAATCTATCCCTATAACTCCAAACAACCCTAATCCTAACCTAATCCCTAAAATGGAAGATAGCCTAGGGCTAGGATAGATGGTTATTTATTTTGTAACTATAATATAGTTACAAAATAGACAATATACCAAGCCCGATCCAAACTCTGTTGACTTAAATAATATATTTAAGTCAACAGAGTTTGGATCGGGCTTGGTATATTGTCTATTTTCTGTATTACCCCAAATATGACAATTTGGGGTCATACAGTGTGCCATAGATATGTCATATAGAAGACTGATGTCACAAGCTGACCACATAAAGTCTGAAATACACATTGGAGCCACGCTGTTCCCATGTGGAACCCTAGAGCCATAAAATTCAATGTTTTATATCTACATATCTGCACCGCAGAAGCTCAAAGCTATCTTTCCTGGAAATGTGAGGTTATCTTGAAATACTGCATGTTCATTCCTTTAGACATAATTATTACCCAACATTTTCGGGACGTTATTCATTATTGATGTCTTACGGAGTGGATGATTCCATCTGCATTGAGCTCATACTGCAACTACAAGCGGCACTCTGTAACTTTTTTTTAGATTAATAAAACGTAATTTTGTCCTATCTGACTCTATGACTCTATAGGACAAAATTACATCAGATAGAGTATGTTATAATTACAATACCAGTAAGACGCCTCAGGGCGACATGCAACCTCGCCCCCCAAAGGGTGAGGTCACGCAGATTATTTGCCTTCTGGCCAATGATGTACATCGGACCAGTTACCCATATATGGAGACCCCTGGTACCCATATATGGTGATCCATGTACTGTATATGGAGATATGCTGTTAGAGCCCAAACATGCTTACTCAGTTATTCGTTATGTGAAAGTCCTATGTCTATGACATCTGAAATGATATCATACCCTTTCATGCCCATACATGGAGATCCCTGTCTGTAGAACCAGCCACACAGATATGGGCTGTCTTGAACATCTGTCTTGGCCATATATGGATTCTGTTAGTGTGGTATGTGGCCGATGTGGCATTCAGAATGTATCATCATGGGCATTCCCATATGAAGTCCTGTTAGATATGGGCTTAATATTGATGACATCAGGGAACTCCATATATGGGCATAAAACGGATTCTGTTAGTGTGCCATCACAGCGAAGCCAGAGCGTGATGTCAGAGCATGGTTAACTGCGACCTACGGTCGCAATAATAACTTTTATAATTGGAGTGGTAGTATTTAGTCTCCCTGCTCTTCTATTGAGACATTTAGATCGTGTCAAAGGTCATGTCTCACCTAGACACAGGATCTGACACATATTTTGACCTGATGCTTCCCTGAGCAAGTAGGCTCTATTAGCTCAATGGTAAAAATGTCAACACTTGGCGCAGGACACCAGGTTCAATTAGAAGAGGAAAGTTATGAGGTGCAGCTTTGAAGACACAGCACAGCACTGTACAATTCTTAGTATTCTCTTAGAGTGTATATTCCTTTTACATGCTAAGGGTTAAAAGAACAATCAATTTAAACTCTGAAGAAAGCGCTGAGCGTAAGATTCAAAAGTCACTTAAAAAAGACATTTAATATTGTAAAACATCATTATAACCACCAGTAAACTTCTGACTTGTTACTTTATATGGGTTATACTGTGTAGGTTTAAGACATAGAATATTCCCATTGATGTGTTGGTAGGCAGACCGCTGAGTCCCAGCGCTGTCAGGGGTGGACGTGGTGCAGATTAAAAGTCTAATTGGACCATAATTAGCTGTGGTCTTTCCATCGAAGACATAGGAAAGAAGCTTCACCAGCTAGCGTCAATAACAATGTCACTGGATCCAAGGTTGTCTCTTGCCGAATTACATAACATTAATAACGTGTAATTACGGAGGAGAGATTGAAGTGTCACTGTGCCGAAAGGAGAAATTAAATGCTTCCCAGCGAGAGGGGATCAGATTGGGGGACGTGAGCGTGCTGGTGGAGCTACAGGAGGCTTCCGGATGAAGGATGACTTCATCTGCATTCACTCAACCTACAGATGCGCTTAATTGCTCGTTTTGCTTCATTGCTATAGCTTCCTTGCTTGATGATATTTCATGCATTATCTTTTACATATCTCTATTAAAAACTTCTAAAGCTGAAATAAAACTCAACACTACAACTTTTGAATTGTTTTCACAGCAGCCATTTTGACATGAAATAGTGTGGTGTACGCGAACACAGGTATTGCCAATGATACAGTACTAATTAAGGTTTTGTTCCATTCAGGTCAAACAGAGTCATGTGTTGCTATTGTGCATGTTGGCTCGCTGGAAAGGCGACACTAAATGAATGGAGCCATAATTAGTATAATTGCTAACACCTCTATTTACCCTATTATTTCATGCACATATGGCTGTCGTGAAAAGCATGTACAATTCTGTTTCTGAAAAAAGGGGGTTTTAGACGGAGCGCGGTCGCCGCGTCCTAGTAATTCATTTTCAATGAGAGGCGGGAGGTTATTTTGGCCACGCGGAGAAGTTTAGAGGCGGCAAGGCGAGCGGGGGCGTGTGGGCACGGTCCCTACGCGTGTGCTCGTTCCGGCTTGCGGGCAGCGAGAGCTGGATTGTGGTCATCTTTGTGAAATACCGCGCGACGTTTACTCGCTGAGCGAGTGTGTTTGTGTATCACCGTGGCGCGGTCCCCGCTGATCCTAGCGGGAGCCGCAGCATCAAACGCGCTCCGTCTGTAAAACCCCCTTAACAATGATAGACAACCGGCAAAGCTCTGTCGGTGTCGCACACCGGCATTAGCCAATTCACAAACTCACAAAGCATTGCAACGTGTTGTGGGCTTGTAAATCTGCTATTTCAGGCACGCGACACCGCTGTGTGACGAAATATAAAAATATTCTGAGCCTCACGCTCAATGGCTCCATCTGTACTTGGGTTTTCACCAAGCCTAATTACTGTTGGAGTGGATAAAGGTCATGACCCCACTGTAATCATTTAGTTTCAGGAGGTGATGCCCGTGTGGACGTGGTGAATGCTGGGGGAGCGTTATGAGCAGCCAACTCACAAAGGTCAGGGGGGAAATAAGAAATCCACAAAGCACAGATACAATTAATACATGAAAAATACCAGAAGATACAATTATAATGTATGAATAATATCAAAAGGCCTCTTAAAATAAGACAATTATTCTAAAGTAGCCGCACCGAGCCAGAGTTGTGATGTCTGTTCCATTCATCTTCCATTTCTTTTTTTTTTCTTTTTTTTGTGAAATAGATTTCTTCATCGTAGTTAGTTACACACATACTGTTTTGTATCTATCATATACACTCAGAATGTTTATAAACAAACCGTGTATTTCTGGGTGTAAACAGTAAAACAAGATGCAAATTGGATAAAACAGTTATAATATAATTGTGTTGTGTTTAAGCCGTAATGCTCCAAACGTAATGAACTATGATGACTAGACTTTTTCAGTTCATCTGCTTTGAAAACACACACGCGCACACCTACACGAACACACACACACTTAGCCAAACCTTGTCAAATCTTACTTCCTATACCAGGAATTGAAGGAAGATGACATGCTCATACTGTAGACTCAAGAGTTGCTGGCCATCTTGATATAATATAAAACAACATTAAAAGACAAGGATTAGCATACAGTAAAGTGTGCTACCATGGATAATTCTGGCCCAATGTGACGCTGCCGGCATTATAAACCCAGGAAATTGATGATGATGATGATGAGTTGGTCGATACAATTATTTGTTTTTGACCATGGAATTCATTTAACTCTGAAAGTATACAAATATAATTAAATGGATCCGTGGATCTATTTGGACCCGTGGGTCAATTTGGTTCCTTTTGTACGCTCCGAGCGTTATGGATTTTAGTGTTCATTCACTATGGATTTTAGCTTTCAAATAAAGCCTTATGGGTCTATTCGGTTCCATTTGTACGCTCTCAGAGTTAAATCAACACTGGGGATTTTATTGTGCACGGTGGCTCCCAGAGACAGAGCTTCCTCCAGACAGAATGCATCTGGCGACGGCCAGCCCTGATAAATCTCCCACATTTCCTGGGTGATGTGAGAGAGACCTGAGGTGGAAGGCACTTCATCACCGGGAAAGGCTCTCTCCCATCTGCCTTCAGCACTTCTCACCTTAATACGGAAGAGGGAATGGCACTAATAATGTTTTGGGGCATGTTTGGTTTTGGGGAAATGGTTTCATATATCAGTTTCATGGGAGGGGGGGGGGGAATACCTGGGCTCTGGCAGGAAGTGCAGTGTTGAGGAATTTCGCTTTGGGGGTCTTTCAATTACGCTTGTGGGCCTGTTTTATTACAGTGCTGTGTGAAATTACACTTGTCTGCACGGTTGATTATTTTTTAAATGTCTTATTATGGACTTTTAACTGTGACAATATCATGAAAAGTTTGTGAGTGGGACAGGATTTTGTAGAGGATGGCCGCAATTACACCAAATTATCTGTGCTAAAATGGATATGATCTTCCTCTGGAGTCACCTATCCCAGTTGCCCCAGTCTGATTTGGTACCAATAACATTCGACCATATAATGCTACCGTGTCTGTTAGTCTTCCCTGTACTGAAGAACTTGCTCATTTTGCTTTGCTAGCTTAAGCTTTATAGCTTGACTTATTGATATTGCAGTGGCCAGGGGATCATCATGGCTATGTTCCCTCGACCCTCTGTTCCCTCAGCCCTACGAGGTCATAGGGTCAGGGTTTGGGTTAGGTTTAGGCATAGTGGTTGGGGACTGCCCATAAGTCAGAATGTTCATTAGTCCTACATCTCATTAGTCCGAATTTAGTTAGGGTTACTGAGGTTAGGGTTAGGGTTAGAGTTAGGCATAGTATTCTTAACAGATTCAGACTAATGGGCTGTCAGTTAGTGGTTAACATTCACCAGCATGTTAGCTACTCACCAGTGTCAGCAGATTAGCTACTCACCAGCGTCGGCAGGTTAGCATTTCACCAGGTTAACATTCACCCGTGTCGCTGAGGGAACATACTGTAGTTGCCTGGCGGTGCCAGCCTCTATCACACATTTCGTTTTGGGAAGAGAGTCTGGGATTGCAGGGAGAGATTCCATTTCTGGGGGGCGGGCTAAAGCCTGGTGAGCTCTTAATTGCTCCCTTTGAACTTCAAAGGGGTTGCACACTAGGGCCATACAAGTGTCAAGACCTCGTTAGTGTCAATGAAAGCATCAAAGACAACTACCTGTTTGATGCCTGTGACCTCGTTAGTGTTCTCTCTAATCAATGAAACATCAAAGAAAACTAACTGTTTGATGCCTGTCATAGAGGGGAGGGGGAGGGGGGAATGTTTTTGTATCCACACAGTCTACAGCCCTGATCAGCTAACCCTTTCTGGTGGCTGGTGGAAATGGATTCTCAATTGTGAGGCTCCAGACCACACTACACCACGGGGTGGTGTTGTGCAGTCTGTTTTATTAACCAGGCCAATAATGTAGGGCTGAGGGAACTCTGCAAAATTTCTAAAAAGGTAAAACATGTTTTCCACAGCAGCCATCTAAACACACAGGCATTACCAAAGACACTAGTTAAGGTTCCATTGCATTCAGGTGAAACAGGGTGCTGCTATTGTGCATGATGGCTCACTCAAAAGACTGCCACACCGAAAAATGTGTCCAGACAATCTTTTCAAATGCTTCCGGTCATACAGTCTGGAGCACGGAAACTCAGTTGATGATCAAGCGATAAAGTCGATGTGAAACAAAAAAATAAAATTTAAAGATATTTTGAAATGACAAATATCTTCCTGTCTCCAATTTCCAGACTATAGCGTTCGGAGATTGTGAATAGTTGTCTGGCTACACGAGACGAGACTACACCAAAATGGAATGGAACCCTATAATTGGTAACACCCATGGTTATGCTCTTCCTTTGGACTATAGTTCCCCATCCAAATTGCCGATCAGGCTTTGATGCGGTGCCAAAAATATTGCACCATATTTGTTTTTTTGTGCCAAATAATGCTACCGCGAGGCTCCCTTGCACCGAACGTGCGCAACGTGATCTTGCTCATTAGGCTATGTGACTTTGCCGCGGTGCAGAAACTCCAGGAGGAGAAGTCTTTGTCAGGAGTTTTGTTTCTCATTACCCAGAGGGGTTCATCGCTCCATATTTCTTCTGCAGCGAGTCCCCAGGTTATACCAGTGTTATCTCTTTATTGCCTTCTCCTCCCTCCCAAACGAAAAGACACCGTTGGCATTGATTAAGGTGCACTAAGAACCTGCTTATGTGTTTAAATTATCTGTGCCTAATGCTCGGGGCAAGCGTTTGCAGCGGTGCCCTGGGACCACATTATTCCTCTGATGGAAATACTTTGAGGATCACAGCTTTGCATCCTATTTGGTTGCATTGCCGTGAGAGACGCCACAGGGCTTTGAGGGCCATTATAAATACATTGATTAATTCCCAAGATGTGATAGATGGGGCAAAGTTAAGTGAAATGTGTGTGTGTGTGTGTGTGTGTGTGTGTGTGTGTGTGT
Source organism: Nannobrachium achirus (assembly GCF_963921795.1). Lineage (NCBI taxonomy): Eukaryota > Metazoa > Chordata > Actinopteri > Myctophiformes > Myctophidae > Nannobrachium > Nannobrachium achirus. The sequence goes on along the minus strand of NC_137816.1, from coordinate 28,359,567 downwards.
GTGTGTGTGTGTGTGTGTGTGTGTGTGTGTGTGTGTGTGTGTGTGTGTGTGTGTGTGTGTGTGTGTGAGCGCGCGTGCATGTGTGCGTGCGCGAGTGTGTATCGCGCGTGTGTGTGTCAATCAATTTGTACAGATTATAGCACCAATTACTGTGCAGTCAGTGTTTGTAGCTTAACCTCATAAGCTCTATTCAAAACATGAAGGATAAAAAAATAAATAAAACGATCCAGCTCATAATGCGTCTCAGAGCGGCTAGTTGTCAGCTTCTACTGTACATCATCATGTACATAAATCTGAAGACTTAACAGTATATAATGTTTCGAGGAATATAAGGCCCCAACAGTCCCAGTGGCATTCTACTCTTCTTCAGAGCCTCTGCATTGTAATGGTACATACTTTCTTCTTTGTATTAAAGGATGAATTGCGTGCCTCTTGCTTGCGTCTGGCTCTATATTGATCGTTGTCCATATAGAAAGTGCAACTCTGAACTCTGCAACCAAATAGTGTCTGTCGCTGACTTAAAGGTCACAGCTAGTGATGCCCACTGAATATGAATCTATTTTACCGTCAGACATTAAGACATCAAGCTCTTATAATGGAGACTCCTGCCGTGAGACTGTACCCCAGGAATTCATCACAGCCGTCACGGAACATGTTATCAATATTGACTCAAATTGACTCTTCTGTCTTTCAGTGCACGTTTCTTTCAGTTGATGTTATATTCATATTATTCATATTAATATATAGCGGGCACATACGGTATTGGATCAATATGTTTCAGGCCTTGAAATATTCAGGAACATAATTCCATTATGGCTGTGTCACTCACTCTCTGCGCCCCTTGTTCTTCCAATAAAACTGAAACATTAAACTGTGCCAATCACATTCCCTTCAGTTTAGAGCAGTGAGTCCTAACCTGCGGTCCGGGGGCCACTGGTGGGCCGTGAGGGTATTGCAAGTGATTTTGTAACTCATTTTTCACCCAGTGCCAATTGCCTAAGCTGTAATGGGCGCTACTCTCCCTCTGCCAACCTGGGGAGATCCCGGAACGGGTTTTAACCCACCTTCTCTGAGTGGAGAGTGACTCTCCACTACATATTTCATATAATATGGGACTGACCCCACGGGGCAGCAGACATGGAGAAGACACATCATCCCCTATGGTGTCCATGCTCTGATTAGCAATCAGTGGGGTATTTAAGCCCCACCCGAGCATGGCCACATTGATTAACTTTTGATTGGAACGAATTTCGGAGTGGCTCTCGCGGAGAGTCAGTTTCTCGACTCAGAGAACCTGGGTTCAATGTAACCTTCCGTTCTCTTTCGTGTTCGAGACTGACTCTCCACTACATATTTCATATGTATGGGACTACACTGTAAGACACACCGCGAGGAAATAAGCAGACCAGCTGCTCCTGCGGCAGCCCGAGGCAGTTCAACCTCAAAGTATCAGAGCCTGTAAGCGGTAAGCCCTAACCGTGGCTAGCCAGAGCTCACTAACGCGATCCAAAAAAAACTATTCGCTCCAATAAAGTATGTATACCTGTGGCCTAGGTGCAAGACGCTATACCTAGGCCCAGTTGGCCCTGCCAGACACTAAGGCCAGTCAAAAAGATAGCCACTCCTGTCCCAGGAGACGGTAAGAGGGGGCTGGGTCCCTCAAACTGTCAGGAGCGAGGCGGGGGCCGGGGGGCGTACAGGGACCCGGGACCGAATGCCGGCTCCGTCCAGCCATACCCCGGTGAGCAGAGTCCAGTTCGACGCTCAGGTTATCTGGACCTACATAAGTTGGCTGGGGTGGCCTCAGGAGCTGCAAAGACACACCTCCCACGGCCTCTCCGGAGGACCCCTGACATCTCCTGACATCCTGACATCTGCCGGAGCATTGTAGTTGCATCTGGATAGCTGTCTGCTTTCGCTGACCAGGGGGATCGAGGCAGTACTGCAGGTTTTTTTGTGAGGGTATCTACCCTAGGGGACACAGGGAGAACATGCAACATGCTCCACACAGAAAGGCCCTTTCGCCAAACCCATCTAGGGTATGGGCTTCTCGCCAGCAGATTTCACACCAGATATCGTCTGTCTAACATTTTATGTGTGAACAGGCTCACGTAGCGCCCAGAGAAGAGCCTTAACTCCAGACCTGCTCTCTTTCCTACGACTGGTAAGTGGGCACCTGTCTACGTAGCTGAACACACGTTCCTGTTAAATGATGCTTTTGTCTCAACTGATGAACTGATACCACACGCTGTCTGCTCTCGTGGAAATCAAATGATCTATGTGGTCATGCTCGGGTGGGGCTTAAATACCCCACTGATTGCTAATCAGAGCATGGCCACCATAGGCATATAGGGGATGATGTGTCTTAAAGAGATGTTCCATGTCTGCTGCCCTGTGGGGTCAGTCCCATACATATGAAATATGTAGTGGAGTCAGTATCAAACACGAAAGAGAACTGAGCTCATGCTTCCTTCAATGCATGAGGAGTTTCCCCGGTAGAACATGCAAACTCCTTTCGCCAACCCCATCTACATGTAGGAAATGGGCACCGATGATGTGGAGGAGAGAACATGCCCCCAGCGCTGTCCCCGGCAGGGATCAAACCCGGGACCGTCTAGCTGTGAGGTGACAGCGCTACCGCCATCATGCCCCACAAAATACGATTTTAATCATAATATGACATTACCATTTAAAAATGATGAATTGGAACTTAAAGTGTACTATGTTAGTTGCACTGATCCAAGCCGGAACACTATCGAATGATCATTAAAATAAATCTCTTAACACGTCGGAAGCCGCGTTAAGTGGTCAGATGGGTGGGCCGTGGGCCGCCAAAACCTTTGAGATTTTCAATTGGGTTTTGATCCATAAACTGTTGAGAGCCATACATGGTTTAGAAAGACCAACTATAGTCCAGGACATCATAGAGAATGGATACAAGGGGAATAAATTACAGTGCTGCTGTTTATTAGTGAATTCACATTATGTCAAGTTAAACTAATCTATTAAAAGAGAAAAAAAAAAAGAAAACAGGATAGAAGATATTGCCAGCAGTGAAATAATTGAGTAAATTCATTTACAGGCCCACAGAGCATTGGTCAGGTTTGGGTTGTAATTGTCTTGTTGAATTGCACCGTCCTTTAACACCTGAGCCCTCAGTCAGATACGCTGCAACTGCAATACATTCTGCAATATCCTTTTGTCGGCTGGAAACCAGCTTGTATGTCCAAAACCGTCACTTTTTTATTATGATGATTATAACGATTTGAAAATAGCCGATCTACAAGCACACAACGCTTCGTGTGCTTGTAGATCTGCTATTCTCCCTATACTTTTGTGTGACACTCTTGTATGATGGATTGATTTACGAAAAGCACATTGAGATACAAGGTTTCTGCCCGATAGCAGCATCAGAATGTAATAGACGGTTAATCTATCTAACCCGTTATAAACAAATTGATAATCGATAGTAAAAAAGAATTCCGTAATAATCAATACCAATTTTCATTATAGGCGTTCCCCAAAGAAATAAAAATAAAGGGAAAATAGCATGCGCGCACGCGCTCACACACACACACACACACACACACCCCCACACACACACATACGCATGCACGCACGCACGCGCGCGCACGCACGCACGCACGCACACACACACACACACACACACACACACACACACACACACACACACACACACACACACACACACACACACACACACACACACACTCTCACATGATACAGTATTTGCTATTTCTTGTACGGAGAATAGGGTTTAAGGGGTTAAGATTACCCCCATCTGTTTTATTTATATATTTTTTCTTCTTATTGCACCCTTGTTTCTGTGTGATAAAACGATGGATGATAGACATTACATAGTAACTCACTTATTCATCTACAATGCAGCAGTTGCTGAAGTGTAAAATGCAGTGGAATATTAACTTTCCATAGCAGGAACTGGATTACAATCATTAAGTGTGCTCAAATAATTGGATTAAGAGAAACCCCAGGGACACTCGCTAAATCAGTTAGTTGGCCTTGATTTATTTTCACACATCACCTCTTATAAGACAACTGAGGTGCGATAATTCACTCTGGGGACATTTCCACACACACATGCCAAGACGGAGCTAAGAGAAAGAAAGAAACAAACAAATAAAATAAAATAAACCTCCCCTGTGTCTTTTGAATAGTTTAACTCTGATTTACCAGTAGTTTCAGGAAAAAAAGAAAACAAAAAGACAAAGATTCAGATCTCATTAGAATGGGGCAGGCCAATGTTTGCCCACAGGGCACATTTGATCCAACCCTTCAAACTAATGTGTTCAGTGAAGGGGAAAGTCAAACCGTTTCACATGTTGTTGTTTTTGGTTAAAATGTGAATAAACCGCTTAAATGCGGGAAAAGTTAAAATCCCAGCCTCACTCTGTGTACAGTATATTAATGTGGAATGTGATGGGAAATAAACTACCGGTATTCCTTTTTCTTTCCTTTGTATTGGACCAAAGCCACATAAAGAAGTGGTGCACCAGCTTGCCCCAAGGTGTTGCGACCCCCCCTCAGCCCCTCACCCAGGAGGTTATGAATGAAAGAATATGAATGTGTTTGTGAATTATTATATTATGTTTTGTAGAGAATAAATTGGTCTTGACTGTGTGTGTGTGTGTGTGTGTGTGTGTGTGTGTGTGCGTGCGTGCGTGCGTGCGTGCGTGCGTGCGTGCGTGCGTGCGTGCGTGCGTGCGTGCGTGTGTGTGTGTGTGTGTGCATGCGTGCACAGATGGTTTATTATTAAGTAACATGTGTTATGTTTGATGACGCGCTGTGCCTACTGTTTTATGTTTATGTGTTTCAAAATATTTGTAATTTGATTAAAAAACTAAAAACAATCTCTGACAACTCTACTTGAAATACTCACCGCTCTTCCCATGCATGTATAGAGTGAGAATCAAGGGCAAAACCACGGCTGATCCATCGTCCTGAGGAAGCAGGTGCTTTCATGCGTGACTTAGCCATGAAATCTCCATAAACATGTGAAGTTATCATGCATGCATCCTGTTGTTGTCTCAGCCTAAATCAATTTATTCTGTTATTCTAGTTGTATTCTCTTCATCATTGAAGATGTACAGTATCCTTGTGTAGGATGAACCTGGGATACTGAACATATATGTGTACTGTATGCATATTCTCTGCCACTGTTTTCTTTTTCCTGTTGCATTAAAGGGGCCACACCATGCTTTTAAAAATATATATTTTATATAATTATTAGTCCATAATAGATAAGGTTTTATACAGGTTTTAGCCTAAAAAACACTCAGATATTGAAATGTCATGTTCTGTCTGTCTCTAATGCCAAGCCATTTCAGATGCAATACCAAAATACTGTTTGCTGGCAACAGGGCACTGTCTTTGGGCTAAAATTGGAACGATACAGAAAAGATACCATGGCACCATGCTAATCTTCTCTGTATCGTTCCAATTTTAGCACCACTTTACCTCATGGTTCCACCTCATATATATCTATATATATAGTCTCAATAGAGTCCCAAAAAGTACCGCCCCCTTCTCGAGGGGGCCCAATAGGAAATGGGCCTTGGTGTGACATCACACCCTTTTCAGGAGAGAACCGTTTGGACACACTCACTCAGAAAATCACAGAAATGAAAACCAAGGCCTAAAGTTAATGAATTGTATTTTTTTGGGTGGAAAAATACACTGGGAATAATAAAATACATGAAAAAAATGTTGTTGTTGTTTTTTTGTTTTTTTTGGGAGAAAATGGAGGGGACCATGCAAGGTCAGACCCCTGGGGGACCCCAGTCAGTCAAAGAAGTATAATGTTCAACTTTTTAAAGCACAAATATATCAGAGGGTGTTAAAACTCACCGGATGCTGACGACGCGTGCACTTGTCAAACTCTTTGATGTCTCTGTGTGCCGTCGACACGTTCGACGCGTCTGATAGGTGACTGATTTATATTGAACCGTAGCTTGCTGTCTGGGGCAGCCGCGGCTGAAGAGAAACACTCCAATTCCCACAATGCAACGAGAGATAACGTGATCAGGAAATCCGGTTTTCCAATACAGGCCAATGTTATGAGATTCACAAAAGTGGATTTATCTCGTAATCTAACTCCAGATCGCGTTCATGTTTAAAACGAGCCCTTCTCTACCGGCCGTTACAAAAGCACAGATGGCCGCGATTGGCATTTTTCTGTTCTGAGTGAAAGAAAATACGATTGCTTGGAAATACACACTTTTTACACACGTTTTTGTTCTTCTAAATATATTTTCATGTAAAGCACTTTGCTTTGGTAGGTGCTCTAAAATATAGTCTATTAATATTATTATTAGTATTTTGTATTGAAATGTGGGTGAAGAATTGGAGATAAAACAAGAGCACAACAACAAGACCGCAAACAACAAAATTAGACAGAAGCCGGGAAGGAGGGGAAAGAAATCAGTGATCCGAGTCCAGCCGTCTATTGCTGATGTTTGTCACTTTGCATGCAGCTCTCCTCGTGTGTAAGCATCATGTTTATGCATGTCTCAGATAAGGGCGCAGCCGCCAGCTGTGCCCGCTGACTTCACACCTAACAGGCATATGGGGGAGTCACTGGGTAAGATTATTCATTCTACCAGTAGACATTCCAATGACATCTCCACACTTTGTTATGGTTGTTAGTCACAGTTGTCCAAACCCCACTTCATAGTGTAAGTGCAGGGCTGTTTGAGACCTGATTATGTTGTACGTGCAGCGAACATAGCCGATCTGCAAGACCACAACGTGTCGCGGACACAACACGTTGTGGGCTTGCAGATCGGCTATGTTCAATGTGCGACGTCAATGTGCGATGTCATGCCACAAGGCCTAATTTAGGCATTAGCGGAGGAGCTGTTTGTTAAGGGTCATGGGACACTGTTTAAAAGTGTACTTTCTGCACAAGAATTTGCATTTAGAATGAATGTGTTTTGGTGGTGAGAGACAGACATTTGGAGTGTCAGTTTGAAAGAGGAGACAGTGGGAGGCTGGCGTGCTGATGCAACATTCATGAGAGATCACGAGTGCCTTGCTGTCAGCTGCTAATTAAATGAAGGTCAACCACTCTGGGTTTGTTTATTGAAACAAGTTTTTTACACAGTAAAAGACTGCAAGACTGGACCTGTGTTGTTAATCAAGAATTAGCAATTAAACCATCTAGTTATGAAGTGGATGAAGTAGCCACTACTGTAATAGCCTACTGGAAACGTTGGTGGATAAAATCATGTGTTAAGGTACGGATATGAAGTTTTTGTTTTTGAAATAAATGATGAGAAATAGTGACATGAATTAGGCTAACAAACACTGCAAAGCCCACATCAATGTGAATTGACTGAAACTGAGTTTCACATTGACTTGATAACGTGAGTGAGGAAGAGTACAGATTGCAGAAGAATACTCCAGGAGGGGCATCCATGCAATTTTATTTTTGATATAGTCACAATCATTTTAACCACTTTATCCAATTTTATACTTTGGGTATTCAAAAATAGCAGCAAAAAAAGCACCTCCTGCTCCGCTATGAGCTTGGGTATCTGCTATTTTTGTTTCTGGAGGTCCCCCTCAACATATCTTTACGTTGGAGGACCCACAGTCAAATAGGACATCGGAAGTCCATGACATGCTGTTTTAGGGTGACCTATTCTACATGCAATCAGCAAAACATAAATACACGATAGAAAAATACTTCAAATGATATGAACCACTTTAAAGTAATGGATCCCTAAACCATGCAATAAACTAACAGACAGAACCCTATTATAATGTATACCCTCCCAGAATGATAAAAGAGGTTGTTGTTCCCTCTGGCACTCTTTTACTCATGAGCCCTGGTGGTTGGAGACAGGAGTGCACAGGTTAAGTGTTTAGCATATGGCATCCACTACAGTATATTGTAAAGGATATTAACAGAACTACCCAATACATCTGTGTACTTTATGTCAGTACTTCTCAAAGTTTTTCAAGTCAAGGACCATCAAATTGTTATGGCGGCAGACCCCTGTCTGAAAATAGTTTGTGTGTGTATTGTAGTGAAAATCTACAAGTGTTGCGCTGCTTTTTACAGTATGCCGAATACACTGAAAACCACTGATGTAAAATTAACTGTGTGGCATGATTTGGCATGGTATAAATGTGATAAATGAAAGTATGGTCAAAGTTAGTAGGAGAGGACACTCTTCTCATCCTAAAAAAAAATTACTGAGCAATCATCAAACTTGACATGAGTGGGCAGAGAGGCAGCAGAATTACTGAAGAGTGAATTGAACCACTTTCCAAACATGTTGCAGGTTTGAATAAATCGCAATTCAAAATAACTCGAGTTACATAATCAGTAGATGTAGCGTTAAATGGCTGCAGCTCATGTGAGGAAACACAGGCCAACAGAGATGAGGTGAGATGATGCAGAAATTAATGAAGCTGAAATAATTAAATTCATGGTTTTCATTAAACTTTTTCTATCAACTCAGTATGTTGCAGTAGATCAGTGGTTCCCAGGCCGCATGCCCACAAAATAATATGTTTTAACATGGGGAACCCCACCACCCCGACAAGCACTTTAAATTGTATGAGTTGAGGCATTGTATTTAGTTTGACTCTTTCCAGAATTGTTTTGTGAATGCCCTACTTGATCATACAGCGTCACACAAACTCAAAAGTATAGCTGATGTACAAGCAAAAAATGTGGCATGTTTTGAGCTTATAAATCAGTTCTGCTATTTTTGAATCCTGAAAAGTAACGGTTTTGGACGTACAGTATTATAGACATTTTCTAGACGTGTTACAGTATTATCCCTGTAATTATGTCAACCCACATACGCCATCTCCTCTCACAGTCAGAAGCACAGTGAACCAAGACAAGAACCTGCAACATCATTCATAATGCTAAATGTGAAGGCACACATCTGTTAAGACTTATTCAGCATAATCATAAAATACTTGTTTACTCTACTAGTGGTCAAACCAGTGGTCATCAATATGTCCGTACATGGAAAATGTGTCCGTGGCATAGACCTGGCCATGTCCGTGGCAAATGTTAGATTTCCTTTTTTACACACCATTATAATTTTCCTATTTTTATCATAAGACCAAATGAATCACCAAATGAATCACCAAATGAATTTCACCCTTCTCTTACAGTAAAGTATTTTTAAGGTGTGACAAGAAAGTATTTCTGATTTCTGACCCAATTACTGCAGAGTGTCAAGTCTCCAGGTTTTCTTCAGAATATGTACGACACTGATATACTATGATTTACTAGTCCAACTAGTACTAGTGGTTCTCAAATGTTTTATTTGCCTTACAGGTCCATTTGGTTCCATTTGAACACTCTTAGAGTTACAGACCTCAAGACCTGTTATGGTCATTCAAAGCTCTTTATGTGTTTCTGGTAATATTATAGTCCACTCATTCTGTATGTCCGTGGCAAAAATGTTATTATTACAAAAATTTCCACCACAGGCCAACATGGCGATGACCCCTGACTCAAACCCCTACCCCTCTAACTGAAATAAAATGCCTCATTGTGCACTAGCCAATAAAGGAACCGTGAACTGATATGAAACTATGGCAGGTGGCTGCTTGCTCATTTTATTTTAGTGCAAGAAAATAAGATTACATAATGCATGCACTGCATAAGGCATGCACCACAAAACTTAAACTAAAACAAATCTTAACAGTCCATCAGTGTGAAATAAAACGATCAATATGATAAATTGCTAAACAGAAATAGCTGCAGCCAAGCAAACATGCTGATTAAGATAAAGTCAATATCTATACTGTATGTAAAAATCTCATTGTTTCCATATCCGTCACTCATGCATTACTGTTATATTCCCAACAAAAATAAATGTCGATTTCTAATCAGAAAATACTGTCATAGGTTATGCACACATCATTTTTCCCATACAGGATTTCCCTGCTGACTGTTTATATCCCATAACACAGAGGGACTGTGCTGGAATTGCTAGATCAGTGATTCCCAAATGTTTTCATGTTAGGGAGCCCCAAATTGTATTTTACCGCAGACCTGCATCTGAAAATATTTGGTGCCAGGGACTCCCATACAAGATTTGTGTTGTTTAAATGTAAAAAAAAAAAAAAAAAGAATAAATAGCTGACCTACACAGATATTAAAAATAAAACCTTGGTTCGAAGTGGAGCGGTGAATTTGAGCAGCTATACCCTGTGCACTCCGCAACAGTGCCCTTCTCAATCTGTTCCTGTCAGTACAGTACAGTACTGGTCTAGGCCAAAACAGTGCCCTCTTTTGGTCACCCAATGGTATTGCAGCTATTTATGCTGAACGGGACAGGGGGACAGGGCATGACACACTATCCCCCTGACACACAAAGCTATTAAGCACTCCAAAAATCTGCTGTATAGTATATGGGTTTAAGTGATACAACACATGTTGGTGCTATCAGAGATAGACAGAGTAGGCTACTAGACCCCAGTACTTGAGTAAGAGTACAGATAAGCTGGTCAAAATGTACTGCACTACAAGTAAAAGTAGCTCAGTCAAAATGTTAAATGTACTTAAGTTTTCAAGAGTAGGCTACATGCTTTAAAAAATATATATACTCAAGTAAAGTACAAATCCTCTGAATCTGTACTTAAGTACACAAGTACATTTACTCAGTTACTGTCCACCACTGTATGTTATATTAACACATTGTACTGAAAATCCTCTGGGACCCCACTTTGAGAACCAGATGGTAACGACAGCCTGGGTAACAGCAAGGGTGACTCTCAGAACCCAACTCTCAAGAAGTCTTGCTTGCCAGGGCAAATGTCAGGTTCTATTCACTTAATCAGGTTCTATTCACTTAATCAAGGAACGTGTGGTTACGTTGTAACCTATGTTCCCTGAGTGAAGAGACTATCTCTCCACCCAACATATTTCATATGTTTGGGGTATACCCCCACCTCAACGTGGACTATTTCTTTAAGACACTCCAGGGTCACCTGACCCTGGCACGCACGGGTATATAAGGCCCAGGTGTGCGTGATCACATCGATTTAAATTGATCGACAACGCCGCTTCTGAGCGGCCTCTGGTGGAGAGATAGTCTCTTCACTCAGAGAACATAGGTTACAACGTAACCACACGTTCTCTATCGTATCGAGACTATCTCTCCACCCAACATATTTCATATGTTTGGGGCATTCTGTAAGACACCCCGCGAAGAAGCGAAGCAGTCCCAGAACCCCAACGCCAAGACCAGTGGGCTCCGACCTAGCACATACTGAATTTAGAATATTTACAATCCTGTGCAATTTAAGGTATTCATAGCCCCTGGGGCGGTTGGACCATCAGGTCAACCACCACTAAATGCTCGGCGTAAGACACTACCCAGAGCCTGGCCCCGCAAGATGCTAAGGCAATTGATCATAGGGCCGCTCGAGCCAGATGCAAGGCTGACTCGACTAGTGAAGGCTACGGCGACACCTACCACTGGGCAGCATGCAAGACCAACTCCCTGGAGGGAGCGGAAGCAGCCCCGCCAGTTGGTAAACCTGGGTGAACGTCAACATAGTTGGCCATGTCGCTGCTGCGCTGACCTCTGACAGACGCACCATTCCACAGTGCCCAGGAGGCCGCCATCCAATGGGTGGAGTGGACTGCCTTTTGTCACCCTGGCCACAATAGGCGATGTAAATGGCATGAATCTGCAGACACCGGAAGTGCCGCGGTTAACAGAAGTTATGTCATGCGTTGCAGTCTTCCGGTGAAATTCTCCCAGCGGAAGTAGCACCGTTTCATGCGGTTTCGGCCTATATGGTCGTAACCAGGCTTTTCTCTTCGCAGATGAGTAAGCCTGGCTATGCGAGGCTAGCCTTTTGTAAGCCTGCCGACGCACTTCTGTGATCAAGTGGGACAGTCTAGCCTTAGACAGTGGTCTGCTCAAGTTCTCATGCTTAAGCACCTGACGAGCTGGTTCGTTACTCTGTGGGCATACGTGGCCCCGATGAACGACTCTAATGCTCTCAACAGGGCGGAGCGGGGACCGACTCTGTCTCTGTACTCTGTCTGTCTGCATGTCAAAGAGAGGTCCAATCACCTGAGTGAGTTGCGCCTCTGAGAGAACCATGGAGAGAAATGAGAAATGCCGGTTTGGAGTGTACTACTACTACTCCCTCATCTGGCCAAGACCTGCCAAGATCCTCATGGACTGATGGAGTTTGCGACTCCCCAGTTCTCTGTGCAGATTTGACAGTCGCTAGAATGCTGTCCTGCAATTCAGGCTCATTGACTCAAGAACTTAAGAGGGCTCGTTGTAGAGCCCCCTGGACCAGCCCCTGGTCTCTTCTCTGCTGTACTCAACAGAGTCACATATAGTCATGGTGTTACATTACAGTATGTCACAGTCAGGTGGAGATTCAATTTAATTTGTTTAAATAGAATCACTGTGTAGCCACACTACAACCAAGATGGACTGGTTGGTAGACCATAATCATCTTGAAATGATTGTTAAGGGTCAAGGTGCCACACCATTCGGTGACTGTGTACTGTGTGTACTGTGTGTACTGTGCTAACTAGGCACTGTAACCTTGTGTGTGACTCAACACTTTAAGAGCTACTGCCATACACCTTACTTGAGGTTTTGTATGAATCGAGTACAAAGGGACCCCAATGCAAACAAGCCTAACAGCTTTATTGTGGTTTTAACCCTTTTTGTTGACCTTGTATCAGTAAACTGTAATGTCAACCCAAGTAGTTTCCAACTCAAGAACTTGTTGATCTAGCTCACAGCACGACACAGTCTGATGTGTGACAAGCTTGTAGATCGTTCGGTTACATTGTAACCTTTGTTCCCATGAGGAAGTGTGCCATGTGGAATGTGCACGCGTTCCTGTTGGGGCCGCCTTCCTGCCCATTTATACAGTATGCCTGCCTGGATTGTTTCACAACCCAATGAGAGAGCCCAGTCATGGAGACCATCCGCCAAGGCAGTTAGGTCTATACTTACCTTTGAGGCCCGGCAGGGCCCAATAGTGACTGCAACCCTGCTTCCACACCCTGAGGAGGGTGGGAAGGATGCAGCCCAATAGACAGACTGGCTCGTGCTCTGATCAGGCCAAAGGGCGGAATGCAGGGATCGGCACCAGTGCCACCCCAGCATTGCCATGTACAGTAGGAAGTGGCAGCATCCCTCATGCCTCTACAGGGACATTCTTTTAGCTGTCACAGGTACAGCAAGAATACATCCCTAACAGCCGGCATAGCCGCACGGCTAACTTGGGAAGAGGAGGGAGCTCTCTCTGTGGCCTCATACCGACAAATGCCGGCTCTTGCCACGCAGAATTACGCCTAAGTGTGGGAACCTGTATGGAGCATTCTGCTTCCCCTAACAGTCTCGGCATGCTCCGCTGAACCGACGGAACTAAACACCCAAAAGCGTAAGCTGACTCCACCAGCAATACGCCATGGTGCCTGACTGTGATCGACAAGGAATGCACTGGCCACATGTTCAGGAGAAACGGGGCACAATGAGCGCCGGAGCTGCCACAAACCCCAAGGGGCAGAGGCCCAACTCCAAGTCTCTCAACTGAAAATTGGGAGGAGCGAGCCCTGAGGGTAGCCCGTCCCACTGGAGCAAGGGACAGTGTCCCTGCTTTGGCCTTTAACACTTCCCGAGGAACCCTGGGGACAGTGAGAGCTGCTCTTGCCGAGGCGCCAGCCTAGGTGCCCAAATTGTTGCAGGAGTCTGGCCACATTACTGTGGCACTGCTCCTCTGAGCAGATACACCAGCCAGCCATCCAATATAGGATGTGAAGGTTAACCCGACGCCAAGGTACCAGGACTGCGTGCCCCACAACCTGTGGGGGGCAATGATTTGCAGAATGGGAGGACCCGGAACTCAAGGGTACTGTCGTCTAAGACGAACCCGAGGTAGCACTCCCCCTGATGCCCATATATGGGCATATTGGTTGCTGAAGCGGGAACCTCCGCAGAACCCATAATAGGTTCTATGGCTCTGTATCACAGTCATAGTGATGGGACTGTTGTCTGCTGACTAACTAGGCCATGCCACACTCTGCCAGGCTCTGCTGTGTTTGCCGAACCCGGCTCCACAGCGAGACTACACCATGGGTGTGTGAGCTGACATGTCAGCTATACACCGTACGGTGTGTGAAGTGACTGCCCAATCTGAAGGGAACACTTCTCTTTCCCTCCTCGTTTGAAGGGGAGTTGCCTGCATGTTCTGTCTGCGATCGTAAGTTGCGCAGATGACAATGACACCGAATCAGCACGCTTTGTCTGCGAGCAGACAGTGCTACACCACAGTCGTGTGAACCGACACCGTCGGCGATACGGCTGTATAGTGTGCTACGAGACCAACCTAGTGTGTTCTACCTCTGCTGACGCGTAAATTAGCGGAACCGCTAATGGCACGTCAGGAGAGAACTACACCGCGTAATGGCCAACTGATTGCCTCAGTTTGTTTTGATATACCTACAACTGAGCTGCGACCAAAATCCCCTGAGGAGCGACTCAACGCTGACTCTCTGAACTGCACAATGCAGTGGATTACATTGGTTGCCAGGCTCGTAGTGGTTTCCCTGCAGAAACTGCAGGTCAAGAGGTGGAGCCAAAGCCTGAGCTTGGCTCCCTCTTCTGTCACTGAGGCGGGAGTGTGAATATTCACAGACTCGTATACATCAGGCAGGGCGAATAGCAGAGTGGAGCCATAGCCTGAGCTTGGCTCACCTATCACTGCTACCCTGTGACGTTTAGTCTGTTGGTCTGGATTGGGCCTTCCAACAGCAGGCCCGTAGCCTCCTAGACCAAGCTGGCAAGATGAGGTAATTCGTACTGTAGGCGGGATCCTCACAAGCTGCTATGGCCTGACCAGGGCCCAGGCAGGACACGCATTGGTCACAGCCACCTCTGGGGGCACACGCCCACATGCAGCACCAGAGAAACCACCTGCTGTTTTCATCTCCAGCCTAGGTATATATAGGTATATATATACAGTATACATCTATATTGTATATATATATATATGTATACATACATACAAATATATGTAATTGTTTAGAATGGACGTCCATATGAAACTCAATGTCCAGCCGTTTAGGCTACTTGTGTTTCCAGCAGAGTTCCCCGTGACTATCTCCCTCTGGGAGACATTGCACCTGAACTCTACCGCTGACCTGCGGTGCTATAACACACACTCTGACATTAAGCTCAATGGAGTGCTCCAAACTTCCATGTTTATACTAGGGTCACCCATATTTCCGTACACTGACAATGTGTCCCCATTATAGTGTTCTTATTTTGGTTGTAATCTCAGTATGCTTTGTGATACTGATTTACTATGACACTATGTATGGAAGATTAGGAATACCACTAGTACTAGTGGATCTCAAATGTTTTGGGAGGACCACCATACTCTGAGAGTGTACAAATGGAACAGACCTGTTATGTTTCAGGGCCGGCTCTGTGTGTTCTGGTAAAATTTTGCCAAGGCAAAATTATACCACAAGCCAGCTGGCAACCCCAGGTTTGTACATAACATATCTTTATATGTTATATTATTTATACATATACACTTCCACTGTTCGGCCCATGCTTAGAATGAGGACTCATAGGAATTGTGATTGCAACTTGAAGATGCCACAATTTAGACTGCATGCCTGTACAAATCAAGGCAATAGGTACCCTAAGTCCTGTTACATGGGACTCCGTCTCCAAGTTGTGCCTTCCTGTTTTTGTTAGCCTGGGCGAGTCAAAGCCCCTAACAAAACAATGCCCTATGACATGAAGCACACAGTACTGGAGTGTTTCCAAACACCTTGTGTATATATACTGTATATCTTAAAATGGGGACATCTAATGTTGCCATTCTTCACCCAGCTTGCATTGGTGAGACAAGGCAACAGCTGTTACCCCAAGCCCCATGACATGTGACTCTGTGCACACTGGAGCACTTCCTTGATGTCATGTTGCAACCAGTTGTGTTAGCTTAGCACCTGATGCCCATGTGGGCAGTTGGGCCTGCTAACAGTACCAAACTGTATGTTGCATGGACAAAAAGGAATGTTTGACTTTTGTCTGACAGCCTCAAAACAATCCACTAGTCGTGTCAACCAGCATTGCCGCTGGCAATACAACTAACTAACTGTGGATTATAATGAAGACTGCCCAGTTTGAGGGGAGATGTCTGTGGGCTCTAGTCTGTGTTAACACAGACTACACCATCATCACTCGTGTGAACCAGCGTTACCACCAGTGATACGAGTGAGAGGTGCTTGCACAGACCCTCGGCAGGTACACTTCAGACCGCGTGAGCCGGCGTTTCCACCGGCGATACCGCCAAATAGTGTGCTTTTAGCCTTGAGACCACTGGCGTATTTTGTCTACAACCAGCAGATAAACAACGCCACAACGAGGAGACCCGCCCTGCAAGTGCGTAAGAAAGCGTTTCCACTAACGATACACTTGGCTGACAGTGAGTTCTCCTATGGCCAATGATTCCCTCTGTTTGTCATACCTACTACAAACGAACCATGACAGCGACCCTGAGAGGAGCGCACTCAACACCAGCTCTCTACACATTGTGTGGATCATTCTGCTGCCAAATTGTAAGTAGTTACCAAAAAGAAGAATTCTGTATCTGTGATACTTTCACTCTACACTTCTGTCAAGCCCACGTCTTGGACTGCTCGGTGGAGATCAAATAATCGATGTGATCACGCACACCTGGGCCTTATATACCCGTGCGTGCCAGGGTCAGGTGACCCTGGAGTGTCTTAAAGAAATAGTCCACGTTGAGGTGGGGGTATACCCCAAACATATGAAATATGTTGGGTGGAGAGATAGTCTCGATACGATAGAGAACCAACGACCAATGTCCCAATAGTCATCCAGGTCCTTATAAAGGCCTGTCCATAGTATCTCCGAAATGTTCGTGAGTTGGACTTTAAGATGTGCAAATTTCCTAACTCTCATTCGGTCTAATGCTTTTCAGAAGTCGCAAGGGATATCATTTTATGGTCGAAAATGTTATGGAGCGAAATTAGTTTTGGTCAAAGCATGGACTTAAAGGGGTTATGCCACCTTAAGGGTTACTGTCACCTTAAGAAATTATATTAAAAACAAGTTAATATTTGTTTGATGTCATTGTGGGAATGCACGATAAGCCAATCAAATTAATTAATTGACTGTTACTTACTGTATGTCTGCACAATGTACATTTTCTTCCCATCGCCCGCAGGCTCGCTCTCACAGTCACAGCCCTCACAACTTCTCTGCTCCCACAGGGCTAGCTAGCTGGGCTAGCACTAAAGCTAACCAGCTAAAGACACACATTTATATATGAATCTGTGGCTATAAAAATTATATTTCCGGTGGTTACTGGTTGTTACTTCCCCATTGTTCATGGGAATATGCTTGTTTATGTTTATTCATTGAAATGGAAAACACGATGTTTTCACTGAGTTGGGCAGCTGCGCTCGAACTCATCCTCGAACTGCGTGCGGCTGGCCAGTATAGATGTGACGTTCGCGAACGAATCAAGTCTTTTGAACGGTTCTTTGAAATGAACGATATGATTCGGTTCACAGTAGGGAGCCGTTCCTTTCTAATGAACAGTGGTGGGAAAAGTACTCAATTTCAGAGATCCAGCTCACTTCAAATAGCCATAAATCCCATATCTGCTGGCCAGGCTGTCTCCTGTCTGTCTCTCTACTCCTCCGAGTGGAGGGGGCTGCGCTACGGGGGATGGGATCATTTGATTCAGAGATTTCAGACCGTTTTAAAAAAGACCACGTGACCTACTGTATCCTACTGTATCATACTATTATAATTTCGGGGCGTGGCAGGACCCCTTTAAGTCTTTGACCAGGCAGGCAGTTATGTTCAATGAGTCCAAGTATTCTAGACAAGATTTCCTGCACAGGCTGGAGATTTGTATTATTACTAGAAGTTTGCGGCCCGAAGAGTTCAGTTTTTGAAAAAAAAAAAAAGTTTTTTGAAAAAAAAAAAAATTGGAAAAAAAAAGTTTTTTGAAAAAAAAAAAAAGTTTTGTGAAAGGTATTGGTGATGCGATGACGTGGTGTATACGGACGCTCAGCTCCCCGGGCCCTTCCCCGTCTTTCTCTCTCTCTCTCTGAGAGGTGTTGTGAGAGAATGGAGCTAAACATTCTGTTTGAGAATTGCCACCACTTTGTGTTTGCTGAATTGTATGTATTAGATTAAAACATACGCTATCCTCTTACAGTAAGCCATATTTTACACCTGGCTGTGACAAGCTGTGACCTTGTAGATCTGAAAGACAGATTTGGAAAACCTTTGGAAAAAATAACTCAGGACATTCTGCAAAATAAGTAATTTTTACTTTTGGTATTTAAGTATAGACTTTGTAATTCGAATAGGCCACAATTTCTACATTGTGGTATTGGTAACATCTTCCACCAGAGCAAGCTGGTTTGTGTTCCTTTACAGTTTAAAGCCTTTTACATTGGAAGTGACCTAATGTCCGGAGCTGGTTAACAGTAACTCCAAAAATATTGTCAGGTTTTTGGCCTGTAGGCCATGCTGGACATACAGTGGAATTAACATTAAAGAACCCTGACATAAGGGATATAACTAGGGTTGGGTACCGAAATCGATACTTTTAATGGTAATAATAATAATAATACAACTTAACCATAGCCTAGCTGTAGAAATAATAATTATGTATGTACAAAAGCAGCCATAGCAACAGTAATAGTAGTCACATCAACAAGACTAAAGTAAGCCTACTTCTTGACATGGCGGCCTTCATAACCTATTGCGGTGTGTAAAATATCCTATAGAAAAAGGTAAATAATAATAATGATTATGAATAAAAAGTCGAAAATGGTGTCGAAAAAGGTATCGTATCGATTAGGTATCGAAAAAGGTATCGTATCGATTCAAAGGTGAACGATACCCATCCCTAGATATAACTTCTAACCAAAGTGATTTAACAACTGGACAGTCCCAAAGCAGATGGAGGAATGAACCTCCATCGCCACAGTCGTGCCAGGATAGATTTTAATGTTTGTCGTCCATTTTGAATAATCTAACCGGGGTGATAAACTCTATTCAGAATATTCTATTCTCAGAGGTGGACAGTACAAAGCAAATTTATTCAAGTCCTCTACTTAGAGTAATTACAATTTTCAGGAAAATATTCACTTTTTCATAATATATACATTTCTCCTACTCTACTACAATTATTTGACAGCCTTATACTATCAACTTTGCAGATCTAGATGATTGAATATACAAAACATACATTAACCACTTCAGTTATTCAGTAATAGCAGACCTATAAACACATTGTGAAGCTTGTAGATAGATCTGCAAATTTCAAAATAGTTTGGCAAATCTTGACAAATTTGAGTGCCAATACTTTTGTACTTTTATTCAAGTATAATTTAGAATACAGACCTTTTACTTGTAGTGTTTTTAGATTGTGGTATTGCTGCTTTTACTTAAATAAAACATGGGAGTAGCTTACTTTTTCCAACAGTGCTCTATTCTATAATCCTGAATCTCGCACATTTAGATGAGCTCAAGGCCGACCTCCAAATGGTATTCCACTGAGAAGCATTCGAGATATATTATTAAGGTCATGCTCTCGAGCCATCTGGACAGAAGAATATGCATAGGTGCTGCCCAATATTAAACTCCTGATATTAAACTCTTGACAAGGTACAATAGTTGTACATATGTTAAAAGGGACTAATTCAAAAGGTCAAACTGATGTTTAAGTTGTTGAAAGGCAAGATTTTCTTTTTCTAAAGAGCTGTCCCACTGCTGTAATAATAAATGTCTATTCATGTGTAATACTGTAATAGAGGAGTTCTGTTCTCCAGGTACAGATACTGAACTGTTGTTGTGTTTTTAGACATTGTTACTGAGTGGTCTTTTTTTTTTCTTTTTTTTTCTGGCATATCCTCAAGGACAACCTCACCTCCCAACAGCATCATTATTTGTATATGTACACAGTAATTTCTATTTTGCTTATTTATTTTGTATAAGATTTCTAAAACTCAGCACACAAAGAAAGGAAACATATTCATAATTAATTATATCTCCCCTTTAATAATACAAAATTGTATTGTGTTTTATATCATTTTTAACGTTGATTTGTCACCATTACACCAATGTACAGCTTGTAAACATCGGGCATTCGAGGCATATGAGCTACACAGCCAAACGTGTGGGTAGCGCCGACCAGAATTTTGCCGGCAAATACATGTGTCACATGTGTCACATTGCTATAAAATAATTTGGGCGGGTTTAATTATTTACTAAAGGTCCTACTCACTATATTTAACTAGCCATCATGAAAAATAGCTCTGCCTTTCTGAAGCTTTCTGCTGCCAGACTGATTTCACCACTGCCCCATCATACAGGTTCTCATTACAGAGGCTATAAATAGTTAAGAGGAACTTATTTAAACTCGCCAAATAATCCCAGTAGTGTAAATGAAGTCCTGCCGCTGATGGAGCATGCCTGTGTTATTAAGTGCTCTTTCTCAGAGCGTATCGAACTGAATCTTGATTAACAATAGTAATCAATCGTGGGCCTTTACCCCCTCAAGCCCACTCACTGCGGAAGCCAATCTAGAGGGGTGAATATTTGAGCAGATTCACCACATGCTGAAACCGCTGCACTTAGCACCAATCACATGGAGGGTCATGCATGCTGAATAGCCACAATCAGCAAATGTGACCTAGAGGGACGATAGTGTCAAAGTGTCTAAAATATTCACAACCAATGGCAGAGCTGTACGAACATGTCCCTATAGGATGGCAGAAGTGGAGCTGTAAGGATGTTGGTCTGTCTTTCCGTCTGACTTAACCACATATATTTTGTCGTGCACAGGCCCGGCGACAGGATTCTTGGGTGGGGGGGGGACAAGACTTTCCCCCACACACATACATAATATTGCATGTGCATTGTCCCTTTACCTGGACCCTCATGGAGCGTTCCTTGTAATATGTTGGGTCACACACACAGATGTTCTTTTGTCATCATTTTTGAAAATGCGTGACATTCTGAAATATTTCCGTGTTTTGGAAATTGTCCTTTTTTAATGTTTGAACATTTTTCTAAATGTTCACCTCCATGGACATGCCCAAAATATGGACCCCAGGTTGCCAGTGGTTAAGGATCTATGGATGGCAATAATGGTTGGTTCAAACCACGTTTTTCTGGAGCTAGTGGGGCATATAGTAGTCTCTTTGTCTTGTGTCGTAAAAAAGGCGGTGAGCAATTTCAACGCTTTTCATTCACCATCCTGTGATCGGTGGCATTTTTAGGCCCACAATAAATCAGAGGGCAAACAGCCCCGGCAAGCTAATTATTCCCCGGGTTCCAGGGGATGTGTGTTCAGAGATGCAGACCAACCCAGGGTCTTTTTTGCATGATCAAATATTTGCCTAGCGATCATGTTTGTTTGGTTATGTAGCCATTGATTTGCTGTGCAAACATATTCCTTGAGCAAGACCAAAATAGCCCGGTTCCACTTCAGTAGCACATTATAAGGAAGGACAGAGGAGGAGGGGTTTGACAGCAAATATCACTGTATTGCAGAAGCATAATTCCTAATATACCGGTATGCTCCATTGCACGGAGCTGTCGTACGAGAAAAAAAAATGGCATACCTACAAGCTCATAATGCATGTCGACGTGCAACACAGTTATATGATAAAGTATAAATCCAGCTTTACAAATAGCTCAGGGCAGGGGCTGGGAGAATGTTAACTGGTGGAGAAAGTACTCAACCCCAGTACTTGAGTCAAAATATAGATTAATACATGAATGAAATACATTTTAATCTTTACCAATATAGAGTATGTTAATACAATATAACTTATACAATTGGGATGGTTGTAATTTGTCTCCCTGCTCTTCTATTGAGACATATAGGCCTAGGCCAGACGAATCTGAATATTTCATATATCCCAGATTTTCAGATATCCACTTAGAAAAATATCTAGGTCCACATGACAAAGATATCTAGGTCTAAAATAATCGGAGTCCCCAGACCTCCACTAGGGGGACAAGCACACACACAGTAAAGTCTTCAGAGATATCCGTGTTCCATGCCTATATGGATCCAGTGAATCGGATATGTTTCAATGTCTTCACTTATTTATCCGGTTTAAAAAACATCCAGTTTCGCGGCCGAAATATCCAGCTTTGTGTGGCTGCAAGCCCCATATCGCACAAAGAAATGTCTAGCTTCAGAAATATCCAGCTCTGTGTAGCCGGCACCTTAGATCATGCCAAAGGTCATGTCTCACCTTGACAAAATTCAGTTAATCCGCTGAACAAGCAGACAGGCTCTATTAGCTCAATGCACCATCATGCACGGATGGACATGCTGCAAGCACAAAACTAATATGATGAGTAGTTTGGGTAAAAACTGTATTTCCTGGCAGTCAATGAGTTAATTGCCTGTTGCCTATAACATTGAAACAGCTGCACACAGAATAAGGACTGCAGTGAGTTTTTTCCCATGTTCAACAGCGTGCGACAGACCAATTTCCTCACCAGTCACTTGTTGGCTGTGATCATAACCCCACTGATGTTTAGAGCTTAATGGCCAGGCAGACAACTGTGTTAAATGTTAAATGAGCAACGTATTATATTCCATTCTGTTTCATCGTGGCTTTCTTTCATCGCGCTATATATATGATCAGCCAGCCTCCATTCATTCATTTGGCTCTCTGCTCGTTTGCCCATAAACAATCTTCTCTCCGCCATCTTCATTGCTCTAATCTGGATGCAAATGTGGCCCGTTTGACCATAAACGCGAACAAATGTGAGAAAATTTGTGGCTGAGGCCCGCCGCCTGCCTCGCGGTCCGCCATGCATACCAAGTGTGTCCTGGAAGGAGACTCTGTGTCCCTCCATCTCTCTCTCTCTCTCTCTCTCTCTCTCTCTCTCTCTCTCTCTCTCTCTCTCTCTCTCTCTCTCTCTCTCTCTCTCTGTCTCTCTTTCCCTCCCTCCATCCTCTCTCCCTTTTCGCAGTGGCCAACACAATAGCTCTTAACATTTCATGCACATTTTCTTTTTTTCAGCGGCTTGAGCAGGAGGGAAAGGTTGGAAATCACATTAATGACAGCTGCAGCGGCTGGAACAAAAGGCAGAGTGGATATGTATTAATTTATATCCCCGGCCTAATAGGAACGAGTGTCAAGGACTTCCTGACGTCATCGCCCGCACCGATAAGCACACTCGTGCAATTGTGCCCTTGGCGCTGATGTCATAATGAGATGTGTTATTGTACGAGACGCAATATGACATGAAGGATAGCCTGGGCGCTTTCTGAGGGAAACCTATTATGATTATGTTTCTGACACCTGTCATAATGTTATGCAAAAAAATACATCCACGTCGAGGCATATACCGGTACAGTCATGAATGCTTAATCAGTGCAATCACTGTGTAGGTAATAGCATGTAATGAGATTGTAATGTGCTGAGGTGATTTCAGACAATGTGCTTGTAGGCATGACAGCGGTATATGTGTCCATTATGATTTAGAATACTGTAAGGTAGCAATG
Organism: Nannobrachium achirus; assembly: GCF_963921795.1. Taxonomy (NCBI): domain Eukaryota; kingdom Metazoa; phylum Chordata; class Actinopteri; order Myctophiformes; family Myctophidae; genus Nannobrachium; species Nannobrachium achirus. The sequence goes on along the minus strand of NC_137816.1, from coordinate 28,335,972 downwards.
TTGTATATCAGGAGTCTTCAACGTTTTCAGGCCAGGGACCCCTTAGTTGAGAGAGCGATGAAGCAAGGACCACAACCTGTTAATAGATTTCATATAGTTTCATCTTTTGACAGCATAATCATCACTGTATTTTCGATTCATGTCAATTTCTGTTTTCAGATATTTAACCACTTATTTTACACATATAATAATATTTATAAAACTTGACCTTTCACTCTGTACTTAGTCTGCTCTTTTTTCCCCCTCTACACCAAACCTCTTTGCCGAAAATAGCCGATCTACAAGCTCACAACGCCTTGTGCTAAAGTTCTCAGAATATAGACGCTAGGGTTTAAGTGGTTAATATAAAAAAGGAGAAAATACGGGGGCACGGTGGCGCAGTGGTTAGCGCTTCGCCTCACAGCTAGAAGGTCCTGGGTTCGATTCCCGCCGGGGGACGCTGTGGGCGCTGGGGACGTGTTCCCTCCTCCGCGTCATCAGCGCCCACACCCTAGGTGGGGTTGGCGATAGGGCCTTTCTGTGTGGAGTTTGCATGTTCTCCCTGTGTCTCCTAGGGTTGATACCCTCACAAAAACATGCACGTAATCCTGGTCTCAATAATGCCTCCCCCTAGCCAGCCGGGGCGCCTGATGGAGGGGAAAGGAACTGGTTGGAATAACGTGTTCCTTCCACGCGCTACGTCCAAACCAGGGAAATCTCCACTGTCAGGTGAAAAGAAGCAACTTGGACTCCTCATGCATAGAAGGAAGCATGAGGTCAGTCCGTTGTCTCCCCAGGCGTGGCAGAGGGAGAGCAGAGCCCAGGATTACATAGGCAATTAGCACTGGGTGAAAAAATGGGTTACAAAATTGTGGGATAAAAATTATTAAAAAAAAAAAAAAGGAGAAAACAAAGTTTCTATCCCACAAAGATTTAGAGGACCTCCTGTAGTAACTCTGAGGACCCCCTAGGGTTGAAGACCCCTGTTGTATACACTACAGGTAAGGATTCTGATCTACTGTATGTACATCTAAACTGTATAGCAGTAGTGTTGTGTAGCCAGATGAACATAGATATCTGCCTACTGATCTCTGTTTGTCCGATTACATCTACATTCAATGAATGGGCTAAAACAAAAAGAAATGGGAAAAAAGAAAAAAGAAAACAGCATCTCAAAACCAACTTATACTTATAGGGCAAAAAAGGAAAGCTAGTCTGGGTTATTGGCTATATCAACGACCTCACCCCATATGAAATGACACTACAGATAAAAATAATAATAATAATACATGGATGTGAGCGTGCGTGCGTGCGTGCGTGCATGTCCATGCAATGTAGAAAAGAGCTTTGGTCAGATTTGAATCCTGGCCAGCTGTGAAAAGTACTATAGCTTCATTTATATGATATAAGTGCTCTTAGTCAGTGACCCCTCACGTTTTGTATTTTTCCCTCATGAGCACAATTTACACTTAACATCCAAACAATCAGACCCTTCCTCACCCAGGAGTCTGCCCTCTCTTATCCAAGCATCAGTCATCTCCAGGCTTGACTGTTGCAACTCCCTCCTTATTGGCCTCCCGGAATGCTCACGGACACCGTCCAAATGATCAAGAATTCAGCAGCATGCCTGATCTTCAACCTCTAAAATACATGTTTCCCCTTTTGCATTACCTTCACTGGCTTATGGTTGCTGCCAATGCTGCATGCACCCAGTACAAAACACTGGCAATGACCTACGGGAGCGTTTTGCTGTTACTATGTGTCATCTTTTCGACACCCAAACCCAACCCTAACCTCCGTGGGGTGAGTCGCTAACCCTCCCGACGCTCTTCCGCCCTTTGTCGAAATGACGCTCGTTTGAAAGAGCAAGATTTCCCCATGACCTACTAGACATGATCCACACACCCCTTTCCACATTATAGGAACCACGCTTAGTTCAGCTAAAACCGGACGTCTGTTTGATAATTCCCTAAAACACCCTGTTTATTGTCATACCTCCAGACAAGGTCCCCCTATGGGATAACAGCGCCATCTGGCGGTGCAACAGAGTAAAACTCATCTACTCCCGTACGAAAAATGTCATTTGTCGGAAGGGCTGTCAATCACAAACGAGGGCACCGCCCCCGAGTGTATATAAGCCCCCTGGGCTATCATGACTTCCTCTTCCGCACCTCTGCTAACCTGCAACTAGAGTGTCGCGAACTCAGCCATATCTATCTATAAATGCGAGAAGTCTCTGCGTGCGTGTGTGTGTGTTTGTAATCCGCGTATCTCGAGAACCGTTCGTCCCACCGGCTTCAGATTCGGCACGCGCGTTCCCCGCCGCGGCACGGAGTGCAGTGCCGGGTCTCGACCCGACCCGACGCGCGGTTTTCCCGAACCGGCGCGAAACGTTCGGAATCTCCTTATGCGGGGTTGATTGTTGACATCAGGCTGTTTCTGAGGAAATCGGCGAAAGCTCTGACTCATTGTGACATCACTTCATAAAAGGCTCTGACATCACGTACGCCACATGAGTCAACAAAAAATATCTGTGAGTGTGTATGTATGTAGGTAATCCGCGTATCTCGAGAACCGTTCGTCCCACGGGCACGCGCGTTCTCCATAGACAGATATCTCCATATATGGGCATGTATGTATGTAGGTAATCCGCGTATCTCGAGAACCGTTCGTCCCACGGGCACGCGCGTTCTCCATAGACAGATATCTCCATATATGGGCATAAAATGGACCCAGAACTATAACTGCAGTGATCTCCACAGATACTCCATATATGGGCATAAAATGGACGCAGATAGACAGATATCTCCATATATGGGCATAAAATGGACCCAGAACTATAACTGCAGTGATCTCCATATATGGACATAAAATGGACGCCGACAGACAGACAGACAGACAGATACAGATATCTCCATATATGGGCATAAATGGACACAGGCAAACAGATGTTCAAAACGGGTCCTATGACAACAGGTATAATGAGGTTTGCATTAAAGGGGGAACCGGCACTGTGTCTGCAACACAGTTGGAGGCACAGACAGATACTCCATATATGGGCATAAAATGGACGCAGATAGACAGATATCTCCATATATGGGCATAAAATGGACCCAGAACTATAACTGCAGTGATCTCCATATATGGACATAAAATGGACGCCGACAGACAGACAGACAGACAGACAGATTGGAGGCACAGACAGATACTCCATATATGGGCATAAAATGGACGCAGATAGACAGATATCTCCATATATGGGCATAAAATGGACCCAGAACTATAACTGCAGTGATCTCCATATATGGACATAAAATGGACGCCGACAGACAGACAGACAGACAGATACAGATATCTCCATATATGGGCATAAATGGACACAGGCAAACAGATGTTCAAAACGGGTCCTATGACAACAGGTATAATGAGGTTTGCATTAAAGGGGGAACCGGCACTGTGTCTGCAACACAGTTGGAGGCACAGACAGATACTCCATATATGGGCATAAAATGGACGCAGATAGACAGATATCTCCATATATCGGCATAAAATGGACCCAGAACTATAACTGCAGTGATCTCCATATATGGACATAAAATGGACGCCGACAGACAGACAGACAGACAGACAGATACAGATATCTCCATATATGGGCATAAATGGACACAGGCAAACAGATGTTCAAAACGGGTCCTATGACAACAGGTATAATGAGGTTTGCATTAAAGGGGGAACCGGCACTGTGTCTGCAACACAGTTGGAGGCACAGACAGATACTCCATATATGGGCATAAAATGGACGCAGATAGACAGATATCTCCATATATGCATGGGCATAAAATGGACCCAGAACTATAACTGCAGTGATCTCCATATATGGACATAAAATGGACGCCGAAAGACAGACAGACAGATACAAATATCTCCATATATGGGCATAAATGGACACAGGCAGACAGATGGTCAAAACGGGTCCTATGACCAGGTAAAAAACAGGTATAATGGGGTTTGCATTAAAGGGCGGGGCATTCATTCCCTATTTACATTGTTCCGAGTTGGCCAGGTCGCCGACTAGACGCTGGGCCGCCCGAAGGGCGGCCCAGCTTCTAGTACTGATAATATATGATGATATACCATTAATTTAAATGTAAGGTAAGTTATATTTTTTGGTTAAAACAAAAGTATTTTGTTAAAAGTGTAAAGCACTATATTCTGATAGTAATCATTGCAATAGAGTGTTTGTTCAGTAACCGGGGTCTTCCTGTCTCTCCAGCTCTTTAATAAAGTCAGAGTTCTCTATCCTGATTGGATAAAATTGGTATTCAGACCTGAAAATGCATTTTCTGTTTAATACAGAGCTGGGGACACATGGAGACTGACCAGAACTATAACTGCAGTGATCTCCATATATGGACATAAAATGGACGCCGACAGACAGACAGACAGACAGATACAGATATCTCCATATATGGGCATAAATGGACACAGGCAAACAGATGTTCAAAACGGGTCCTATGACAACAGGTATAATGAGGTTTGCATTAAAGGGGGAACCGGCACTGTGTCTGCAACACAGTTGGAGGCACAGACAGATACTCCATATATGGGCATAAAATGGACGCAGATAGACAGATATCTCCATATATGGGCATAAAATGGACCCAGAACTATAACTGCAGTGATCTCCATATATGGACATAAAATGGACGCCGACAGACAGACAGACAGACAGACAGATTGGAGGCACAGACAGATACTCCATATATGGGCATAAAATGGACGCAGATAGACAGATATCTCCATATATGGGCATAAAATGGACCCAGAACTATAACTGCAGTGATCTCCATATATGGACATAAAATGGACGCCGACAGACAGACAGACAGACAGATACAGATATCTCCATATATGGGCATAAATGGACACAGGCAAACAGATGTTCAAAACGGGTCCTATGACAACAGGTATAATGAGGTTTGCATTAAAGGGGGAACCGGCACTGTGTCTGCAACACAGTTGGAGGCACAGACAGATACTCCATATATGGGCATAAAATGGACGCAGATAGACAGATATCTCCATATATGGGCATAAAATGGACCCAGAACTATAACTGCAGTGATCTCCATATATGGACATAAAATGGACGCCGACAGACAGACAGACAGACAGACAGATACAGATATCTCCATATATGGGCATAAATGGACACAGGCAAACAGATGTTCAAAACGGGTTCTATGACAACAGGTATAATGAGGTTTGCATTAAAGGGGGAACCGGCACTGTGTCTGCAACACAGTTGGAGGCACAGACAGATACTCCATATATGGGCATAAAATGGACGCAGATAGACAGATATCTCCATATATGCATGGGCATAAAATGGACCCAGAACTATAACTGCAGTGATCTCCATATATGGACATAAAATGGACGCCGACAGACAGACAGACAGACAGATACAAATATCTCCATATATGGGCATAAATGGACACAGGCAGACAGATGGTCAAAACGGGTCCTATGACCAGGTAAAAAACAGGTATAATGGGGTTTGCATTAAAGGGCGGGGCATTCATTCCCTATTTACATTGTTCCGAGTTGGCCAGGTCGCCGACTAGACTTCTAGTAAGTATTAATTCTGTAAAGTTTAGCCTAAAGCGACGGCTAGGAAGTCGGCCACTGGCCTTTATAGAATATCTCCCGTACGTTTCTCTTCTATATTCTTCCTACAGTTCGGTGTTTTTCTTCGCTTTCGTCTTTGAGTCTTTTACTTCTTCTCTGTACGTTCTGCCACGTGTTTCCCTGCCCTAGCTTAGCTTCGCTTAGCTTCGGTTAGCTCACGATGGCGGCTCGTCGGCCCACAGTTAGCAGCCTGCTAGCCAGGGTACCGAAGAAGTGCGGCCTTCCCAGCTGCAAAGGGCTCATCGCCAATGAAGATACTCACCCGTTCTGCATTGTCTGCATGGGGGTAGGACACGCCTTGTCCTCTCTGTCCCCTCCGGCCCCGGCCACGGGGGTGAACTGTACTGACTGCCTCCAGTATGATGTTCCAGCCCTCGAGGCCCGCTGTGAGATCGCTGGCGCTGGCTACGGCCTTCACACCACGGTCTCCGCCGGATCCCTCCCAGACACCTCTCCTCGTGTGCCGGACAGCGCTGTACGCCACAGCGCTGCTTCTCGCCACGTGGTTAGGCCTCCAGCGGCCTCGCCCTCAGCTAGCTTCGGTAGCCCCGAGGCTAGCGGGTCTGCTGCCCCTGCTACCCCTGCTGTTTCTCCGACGGGCTCGACTTGCGTGCCCAAGAAAAGAACATGCAAGACCGCCCACGTTGCTCCACCGCCAGCTGCAACCTTGGCCGTCCCCTTCAAAGAATTCCACCCTCTAGTCGTCGGTGACATTCCTCTCTCCTTCTCCGTCCCCCAGCTCCGGGCCATGCGGCCACCTAGCCCCGTCTCCTGGCATGCTAGCGACGGAGACGAACCGGAGCAAGAGGACTACGACATGGATGAGGTGGACACGGAGGGTGAGTACTCGGAGGAAGACGAGTCCACACTCCCCTCCGGCCAGGGCGGAGGCGCGGCCAGGGTGGTTCCTCATGCCGAGGCTTCCACCTCCGCCGCGTCCTCCCCAGCCCCTTCTGCCTCTCTCCCCCCTTCCATGCTGGCTGGGGCGAGAGGGGCAGCGGCACAAGACCCAGACTCCATCCCCATGGACGAGCTCTCGGTGCTGGAACGTGCTACCATCCGTTGCGGCCTGGAGCTGCCACTCGGAGATGCGCCACTCGGACCACGGGCTAGAGTTCCCCTCCTTGGCCAGGATGTGGAAGCCTCTCCCCCGCTACGAATGGAAAAGCTCCCACTGGTCCCAGGCTTTGCAGAGGCCCTGCATTCAACCTGGACTACACACAAGGACCCCCCCAAGCTCCCCTTCTTGGTCGACTGCCGCGACGCAGAGAAGGCGGGAATCCCCTTGTGCCCTCCCATGGACAAACTGATGGCTCAGTCCCTCGTCGGGAGCCTCAAGCCAGGTCATGAGCGGACCGGTCCTGGAGGCCGCAATCCCTTCAACTTGTCCGTGGGGAAGAAGCCTCCTGGTTTTGCCATCCCCTACGACGACAAGCAGTCTTCCAGGGTCAGGAACTCTTACAGAGCCTCCGCGCTGGCAGCCAGGACGATGAACGCCACCCAGCTGCTGCTCTCCTCCACCAGGCGCCTCCTTAGCGAGATGCGGGAGGTGCCTGACGAGACGGTGGAGGAGGTGGACAAGTCGCTGCGCATGCTGATGGACCTGAATGTCCACGCCATCGAGTGGCTTGGACACGGTATGGATTACTGCATCCAGGCGGAACGTGCCAGGTGGCTTGAAAAGGTAAAGTGTCCTGGCAGTTCCGGAGAGGAGACCGAGAAGGTCCTGCAAGACCTCCCCGGCCACCCTACCTCCCTCATGGGCGGTGGACTGGAGCTTCTCCGCCAGGAGGTGGCGGATAAGAAGATCACTCTGGAACTCCTGGAGGCCACGACGGACCCCCAGGCACCCAGGAAGGAAAAGAGGCAGGGACGAAGCAAGGCCCCTGGTCAGGCTGACAGGGGGCGCTCTTCCTCCAAGCAGGGGAAACAGAACAATCCCCCTAGGACCCCCTCTTCTTCCTCCGCGGGACCCCCTCGCACTGCAGCGGGGGCTCAGGCCCGCTCTCAATCCCGCCACCCTCCCAGGCACGGGATACCGGCTGGCACCCACAAGGCCCGTGGGAAGCCACCGCGAAAGTGACACTGGACTCAGGCGGGGTCCCCCTGATCATTCAGGGGACCCCCCCTCTCAAGCGCAAGCGAGTGAAATGTATGAACAATTTTTCTTATGCCAAGAAAATGTCATTGTCTCCTCCTCTGTGCTCTCCTCCAGTGCCTGTATTAAAAAGTGTGTTGATAAAACAATGCCTGTTTCTTTCAAACCCACCTGCTTTAGTACAGACGACCCCATTTTGCATGAATTTAGCCAGTGTAGAGAAGTCCAGGCTGGAATTTCTTTCCACTCAGAAAATATCGCTTCCTCCAGTCATGCAGACAGGTTACAAGCAGAATATTTCTCTTTGCAAAATGTTCCCAGACAAGCTAATTCCTATTCACAATGGTATGGTTTCACTAGTGTGCAATACCCCTCTGTCTCCACCGAGCGGCACTGTTATGCCGACTCTAGTTCAGGACAGGAGTTTGGTCTTAGCGTCAGGGAAGAAGCCAACACATATCACCCAGGGTCGGCCTCGTCTTCCCGTAAGGAAGCATATAAAGGCCTTAGCACAGGTTGTAAACGTAAATACAATTCCCCGAGCCGGGGATTATGTTACTTATGCGATGAACCCTGTCCCCCGGGCTCCACGCTATGTGCCGCCTGTATTTTTAACAAGCGAGGCTTCTCGGAGGTCACGTGTCCGTCTCCCACCGGATACGGAAATAAGCGTACCGGAAACGGAAACGCTCTTTCCGCCGGTGTCTCCGCGCCTTCCGGCCCGGCGTCTAGCGGATACGGAAACGTGCCCGGATACGGAACCTCTCGGTCCCGTCCTTCCTCTCCCTCCCGGCCCAGTAGTCCCGCTCAGGCGGTACAACCCCAAGGCTTCTCCGTTGCTCAGCAACACGTTAGCACAGTGTGCAGAGCAATGGAAGCGTTGCAATCCGAATCACTGGGTGTTTCGGACGGTGACACGGGGCTACAGACTACAGTTCGCGGAAATACCCTCCCTATCCAGCAAGGTTATTTACACTCGAGCCCGCGGCTTGAAAGCGGATGCCTTGAGGGAGGAGATAAGCTCACTATTGCGCAAGGGCGCTATAGTGGAGTTATCACGCGACCAGAGCCGTTTAGGCTTCTGGAGCCGTTATTTTCTGGTTCAGAAAAAAGGAGGGGGGCTGCGTCCGATTATGGACTTACGTGCTCTGAACAAGCACTTGAAAAAGTTCAAATTCAGGATGCTGACGTCAGAGTCACTGATGAAATCAGTGAGACAGGGGGATTTCCACTGTTCAGTGGATCTGAGGGACGCTTATCAGCACATCCTCATTTATCCCCCACACAGGAAGTTCCTGCGGTTCGCCTTCGAGGGGCGCCTGTACGAGTACACGGCCCTCCATTTCGGTCTTTCCCTGAGCCCTCGGGTTTTCGTGAAAGTGACCGAGGCAGCCATTGCTCCACTGAGGCATCAGGGAGTCAGGCTGGCGAACTACATAGACGATTGGATGATTTCCGCCGCCTCCTGCTCAGAAGCGGCGCGCCATACCAATCTGGTGTTATCACACCTGAAGGCCTTGGGTTTCAACGTCAATTTTGGCAAAAGCATGTTGTCACCCTCCCAGCAGATTTCCTTTATAGGAATATCTCTGGACTCGGCCACAATGTCCGCCCGCCTCTCCCCGGAGAGGGTGGACAGGTTTCTGACTTGTCTCAGCTCCTTCCGACTGAACCAGGTGGTCAGGTACAAGGAGTGCATGAAGTTGGCTGGGCTGATGGCATCAGCGGTGCAACTTCTGCGTCTGGGCAGGTTTCATATGAGACCTTTCCAGCGGTGGTCACTGGCGCTCAGGATTCCTTCCCTGCAAGGGTACAGGAAGGTGACAGTCAGCCAGGTCTGCATGGACGCTCTGGTCCCATGGAGGGACCAGGCGTTGTTGACGAATGGGGTCTCCATGGGCGAGGTGGTGTCACGCAAGGTGATCACCACAGACGCCAGCCGCTCGGGGTGGGGCGCCACCCACGAGGGGCGTTCGGCCAGGGGTCTTTGGACCCCGGCCATGTTGGAGCGCCACATCAATTATCTGGAGTTAATGGCGATCTACTTGGCGCTCAAGCATTTCGAGCCATTTCTTCAGGGTTGTCATGTTCTGGTCAGGACGGACAACACGGCGGCCCTGTATTATCTCAACAAACAGGGTGGCCTCGCCTCGCGCGTGCTGGATCAGCTGGCGCGCGAGATGACCCTCTGGTGCTTGCCTCGTCTGAGGTCCATCAGAGCCTCCCATGTCCCGGGCCTTCAGAACGGCGGCGCCGATCTGTTGTCCAGGGGGGAGCCTCGTTACGAGGATTGGTCTCTCCACCCTGCGGTGGTGAGGCAGATTTTCTCCAGGTTCGGTCAACCTCGAGTCGATCTCTTTGCCTCCCAGGAGAACGCGAAGTGTCCCCTTTACTTTTCAGTGAGGGGACCTTCTCCTCTGGGGACGGACGCGTTTGCTTACGAATGGCCACAAGGTCTTCTCTACGCGTTTCCACCCCTGGAACTGATCCTTCCCACTCTGGAGAGGATCAGATGTTCCAACCAGGAGGTTCTTCTGGTGACACCATCCAGGGGAGTGTGGAGGTCTCTGATCACCCCACTGCTCTCTCGACCCCCTTGGCGGCTCCCTTTGCACAGGGATCTGCTGCGCCAGGCAGGGGACGAGATCTTCCATCCAGACCCACGGGGCCTAGACCTGTGGGTTTGGCCCGTGAGAGGGAGAACCTGCTCGCAGCAGGCTTCTCACCGACGGTTGTAGCCACTATTCAGAGTGCTAGAGCCCCCTCTACTAGGGCTGTGTATGATGGAAGGTGGAATGCCTTTTTGGACTGGTGTGAGCTACAGGAGCCACCTGTGGTGGCTCATATAGCTTCGGCCCAGAGGGTGTTAGATTTCCTGCAGGACCGCCTGGACCTTGGTCTGGCGTTCTCTACACTGAGGGGTTATTTAGCGGCTATTGATGCCTGCCACCTGGGGGTGGCAGGTAAAGGCCTTTCTAAAATCCCTGAGGTGGTCCAGTTCATGCATGGTGTTGACCATTTGAGACCTGTGACCAGAGACTTGTTTCCTGTTTGGGATCTACAAGTGGTTCTTGAGGGCCTTTGCAATGCACCCTTTGAACCGATTGGGAGGACCTCTTTGAAACATTTAAGTTTCAAAACAGCTCTTTTGCTTGCCTTGTCTACGGCTAAGCGTGTGAGCGACCTTCATGCGCTCTCTGTGAGCCCTGATTGTATGAGGTTTCTCAATAATGACTCCAAGGTTCTTCTTAAACCTCATTTGAGTTTTATTCCTAAGAACCGAGTGGTCCCGAAGGAACCTGTTGTTTTGACGGCTTTCCATCCTCCTCCGTTTGCATCGGAGGAGGATAGGCGTCTTCATTGTCTTTGTCCAGTTAGGGCCCTGAAGGCCTACTGTGACAAGACGGTGGACAGCAGGTCTACTTCTCAGCTTTTCGTGGTCATGAATGCCCGTCAGCGAAAAGCGGTGTCCAAACCCACTCTGTCGAGATGGCTTGTGGATGCGATTAGGTTGGCTTACACCCGGTCTGGGTCTGAAGTGCCGGAAGCACTTAAGGCCCACAGTACTAGGGGTGTGTCTACCTCTTGGGCTTTGTCCAAAGGTGTCTCCATTGAGGAGATTTGTGCAGCGGCGAATTGGTCTTCGCCGTCCACCTTTGCGACCTACTATCACCTGGACGTTGCGCCTTCTGCTATGGCGCATACGGTTCTGGGTGCTACTGTCCCTCCTACTATGTAGTGGGGCGGCTCTCTCCCCTTCCTGAGACAGCATGCTACTGTTTCTAGGATACATGGGGGGGGACCCTGAGTTTTCCCTTATATTACTGCAGTTTTATAAGGCGGACCTGTGTCTGCCCTTAGTGCATAAGGCAGGCCTCGGTCTGTCAGGGTCTCTTTTCTGTCTGAACACGCCCAGGCCCTGTGGGCCTGGGTCGGATCAGTCCTGGAAGGGGTCACGTCGGTTGACGAGACCTCCTTCCGGGTGTGGTCGGTGTGCACGACAGTCTTGTCGGTTCATGGCTTCTCGGGGAGTGTATGAGTCCCATAGGGGGACCTTGTCTGGAGGTATGACAATAAACGTATAGGTTCCGGACGGAACCATGTTTATTTAATACCGGAGGACAAGGTCCCCCGAATAAAGCCCCTCGGTTCGCTAGTTGCGGGCGCAGAGGTGCGGCTTTAGAGGAAGTCATGATAGCCCAGGGGGCTTATATACACTTGGGGGCGGTGCCCTCGTTTGTGATTGACAGCCCTTCCGACAAATGATATTTTTCGTACGGGGTTTTACTCTGTTGCACCGCCAGATGGCGCTGTTATCCCATAGGGGGACCTTGTCCTCCGGTATTAAATAAACATGGTTCCGTCCGGAACCTATACGGTTTCCCTCCTATAGCTCTGAAGCTGTGGAATAAACTGTCACTCAACTGTAGCACGCTTCTCTCTTTGTATCCCTTTTGGTCACTTTTTGTTTTCCTTGTAATAGTCTTAGATGCATATTACTATGCAGAAGTTGGTTTGTTCACGTTATGTTATAGCTTCATTTTTGCGTAACTACAAATGCTAAAAATATGACCTAGTATCCTAGTTTATTTGAAGCACTATATAGTTTTCTCTGCACTCTAGGGTTCATGCCAGAAGTCAATCTGGATAAGATTGTCTGCTATATTCCTAATTTGTAAAATTGGAAATGATATTGTTTCCCCAAACTGCTGTTAACTTTCAAAACAAAACATAAGAGCACAACAAGATCTTCAAACTTGAGCTTTGACCATCAAGCCACAGTCTATAATGCACCTGCCTCCAAATACATCAAGTAGACCTACATATTTGTTTGGAAGTTCATTCACAAAAAATAAGATATGGGACACAACCTCTAAATGTTATATGGGCCATTGACCATGAAGCCACTCTCATTAGGGTCTGTCTGGTACTGATGTACAATTACATGATTGCTCATGCTTAAAGGCATGAAATACTTGATTATTTCCACCAATTATGTAATATTTTTTCGAACCAATTCAACCGTCTCTGTGTATGCTTTTCTCTGTTAAAAAAAAACATTAAATTACTGACCATTCAGAACACAGCTGTACTGCTGTGAATGTTTCTTATCCCCCAACCCCCCCTTTCCTCTCAAGCTTTAGAAAAGCCAATCATTTCCACCCCAATTTTCTCCCAATTTAGTTGTTAAAGCAATTCACCCATCCTACATGTTGTTGTTGTCACTGTTGTTGCAGTGGCTCCCCTGCTTGTGTGGAGGCCTCTTTGGGAGGCCGTAGAACCTCCGCCTGTATTATTATTACAAAACATACATTAACCACTTCAGCCCTACTGTACATACATTTCGGAAATTTGAAAATAGCCGATCAATCAAGCTCACAATGCATCGCGATGTGACACATTGTGAGCTTGTAGATCTGCTATTTTGTAAAGATGCAAATTTGGAAAAAGAAATTGACATTCTGCATAATGAGTACTTTTACTTTTGGTACTTTAAGTACATTTTGATGTCATTACTTTTGTACTTTTATTCAGGTGCATTTTTAATTCCGGACTTTTACTTGTAAAAGAGTATTTCTACACTGCAGTATTGATACTTTTCCCACCACTGCTGTTCCACATTCCGCGCTGACATGCATCGCCCCAGCCTGTAGGAGTCGCTAGTGCATGACCAACAGTGTTTGTTTAAACGCTCAGCCAATCCGGGTGTACGTGGTGACAGGTACTCTACCCCTGCACCACCTCGGTGTCCTACTGAACGCTTTCTACAGTCATCATTTACTAGAAAATCCTGATGACCTGATTTCATTATAACACACCCTTGTCCATGGATTTTTTTACTTTGTTTTCTGTATCTCATTCCCGAATTCTGTCTTATTCGCGCATGCACACCTACCTAGTACAAACGCACACGTGCACACACACACACAAACACACACGTGCACACACACACACACACACACACACACACACACACACACACACACACACACACACACACACACACACACACACACACACACACACACACACAGGTTGCATTAGAAATGCTTGGGGAGCCTGTGTGGGGACCCACCCAGGAAATGGATTTCCATTGTTTGTGAAGTCATTAAGTTCCTTTAATTCCTAATGATTCTCAAAGTGTTCTCGCAGGTCCAGCAGCAGGTGCCTGTATCCCAGCAGCACCATATGTTTGTTCCTGGCACATGGCCTGCCTCCTCCGGACTCACTCAACATGCACTCATAAACAAACCAAAAATTGGTCACGGTCTCCAAAGACAGGGAACAGAGGGAAAGCTGCAGGTGATGTGCATTTACGTGCATCTGTTCACCCAGAGAAAACACACATTCTCATGCACACCCGCTCACTCGCGCTCACGCGCACTCACACAGATGCACACGTGCGCGCGTGTGTGTGTGCACGCGCCCTCACAGACACACACACACACACACACACACACACACACACACACACACACACACACACACACACACACACACACACACACAAAAGTGTGTCTGTGTGTAGTAACCAGAATGAGGGAATAGCAGAGTCTTTTCCAGGGAGCAGGTGGGCCTTGGTGTGTCTGAACATCATTAAAAGATGGATTGGGTCGTAGGTGATTGAATGGTTCCCTCAGGTGGAAGGGGGGGGGGGGGGGGGGGCACAGGGGGAGCAGGAGGGACGATGGAAGGCTGTTTGGGGGGGAGGGGGGTGGAGGGGGGTGTCCAACTGGCCAGGTCGGAGCGGGGGCACAGTGAAACCTGGGACTGAAAATGAGTGCTTAGGCAACTCAGAGATGAGCTCAGCAGGCAGCAGCCAGCGCTGGAGACCTCAGTGCCCTGGAGGTCAGGGAGAAATGTGGTGCAGGTTACCGAGAGGCAAGCCTGTTTTATTGCAGTGCTTAAACTGCCTCCAAATACACCATGGGCAAGTTCTTATATGTGTAGGGCTGCAACTACAGAAAAGTAGAAAAGAAAACTTTTTTTCCTTTTTTTTTTAAATCATTGACTAAATGTATTTGTCTGATTGACAATTTCAAATGGTAGTACAACGCTGCATAAATAACAGATCTAAGCTCCTAACCCATCACAATGCCATGTAGATCTGCTATTTTCAGTACTTTAGATTTTTTAATTATAATGATTAAAATTATTAGTTTGATTCTACATCCATTTACAAAATGTAATATTACAAATTCATGGTCTGATGTCTCATTTAGATGTATGTGAGTTTTCATTTGCAGTTGTTTGGCTCTGGTTTGATTCTTGTATTTATGATCTGGAGTAGGCCTATATAATATGAAACATTAAGAATGGGATATTCATGACCCATAAAAATGGATCTGCTGCCACAAAAAATAAAAAAAAAGAGTCCTGACCCAGTGTTTGGGAAACACTGCATCAGGTTAATTAGGTATAAGCCTTATGTCTTGTCTATAACAAGAAAGGGCAGCATAGCAAGACTGAGAGCAAGATATTTCCCGCTCATTATCAAAAGTAGAGCAGCTGACAGCCCGCCGTGACTTCTAAATGTATCCCCGAGTGCTGACTCAGTCAGAAAGTTGTTCCACCTGCAAGACCAACTCTTCCCACATTTGTGCGCAGTGTGCACACAAGTGTCATAATGAGCTGCTTGGGTGGCCGTCTAATTGTGAGAAGTTTTTGGGATGAGGCCTGTGCACGGCTCACTCCCCATAACGAGTGTACTCATGGTACACTGCACTCCCACCCCTCCCCCATGAGTGACAGCTAGACAAAGTACGCCAAAAAACAGACAAATCATCTGGAGCACATATTGAAAGCGAGAGAAATGAGATGGTGAAAGAAGGAAAACATCCATAAAGTTGTTCTCAAACTCTTTATTGAGGTTATATTAGTGCAATCTATCAGTGATGTACTGGAAAATCCATAACCCTACAGTGGAATTTCACCCCTGTGTGCTGTTCGCCTTTATGAAGTGCAATCTCATAGCGAGTCTACTTGCCTCTGCGGAGCTCATTTTTCAAGCAGTGCGACGTGGAATGACCATGTCAGAAACGTCGCAGCGTTGACTGGAGGGGGTGGGTGGTTGGGGGGCACATTCTTATGCCATTTATCCGTCAGAATGTCTTGTCACACAGTCGAATCACCCGCACCATTAAATAAGAATCTGTACCATCACAAATTCAATCTGTGATTGATTAACTGAGGGCACTCGGAGGCATATATTACTTTTCTAGTAACATTCAAGTGAGAATAAATAAATAAATAAATACATACATAAATACATAAATAGATAAAAACAACACCTACAAGGATGTCACTTTCTTGAGTTTGTCCTGAAAAGCTAAGACGCATAATGCATGAACTGTACTACTGCACTTTAATGGTCACCACCAGCCAGGTTGTTGTTTTATTTATTTATTTAATGTTTTGTCAAACCAAGATATTTAAAATGAAACAGGATACATCTAGAAAGATGCAATTGGAAATTGCAAGTGTGGTTGCCGTGATGTGAGTCACACTTTCGTCTTATCATTTGAATTTTCCCCATTCAAGTCAATGGGGAAATGTAATTCACTAATAAATGAATGGCCATATATGGAGGTCTCTGTGTCAGTCCATGTCCCTTTCATATCATCAATATTAAGCACATACCTTGGAATGCCCATAAATGGACATACTGTGTCAGTCCCATGTGGTCTATGATTGATGTCAGACATCAATTTGACCATATTTGGGAAAAGTTCCATTTTTAATTGCGACCGAAGGTCGCAGTTTAGTATGTGAAACGGCACATGATGTCCGTCTGGACGTGTACACCTTTTTATGGTCTATGGGTTTGCCGCTCTGACTGACATCATGCTCTGACATCACTGTGATGTCAGGGGAACCACTCTAACAGAATGGGTTTGCCGCTCTGACATCACGCTCTGGCTTCACTGTGATGTCACACAAACAGAATCCCTTTTATGCCCATATATGGCGTTCCCTGATGTAATCAATATTAAAGGATAACTCTGTTTTTTTACAACAAGGGTTCATATTTTAGATTGTAATTAAAGAAAATAAAAGATGAGTGTTAAAATGTTTTCATTTACTCATTTCTATTGTTTTAAAGATTTTAATGATTTTGTTTTCAGTGGCTGGGGACATGCGTACAAGTGGCTAAATATGTATTTTGTACGCACAATAACACCATTCCCAATATGCACCACAATCTTTCATAGGCAGATGTGACTTATGGAGGCTAGTAGTGATACAGAATATAGTAAAAAAGAAATCAATGGCTTATTGGGTCTAAAAAGACATATTTAGCCACTTGTACGCATGCCCCAAACCACTTAAATCTAGATCACTAAACGTGCTAAAACGATAGAACAAAGTAAATGAAAACATTTTAACACTCACCTTTTCTTTTCTCTAATTACAATCTAAAATATGAATGAGGACACTTTTGGCCCTACTCTTATCTCCGGCACCGTTGCCCCAAGCCATGCCAAACTTTGCACACACTCCTTGGCTGGCAAACCACAACCTCCGCCCCTGATTTCTCACATGCCCCTCTTCTAGCGCCACCATGAGGTTGCCGACCTGACGGTCACTTATCTCCCGATTAGGGAGTCTTACCGGTTTACTTCATTATGATCTGATTCTGTTTGGACCAGTTGCACAATGCAATGCTTACAGCTTTTCACAATCGCAAAGACACAATTCTTGAAACCTTCGCCCATTGAACATAAACAAATCTACATTCAGAAAACCCCATAACTCTTCTGGCAAAATCAAATGGTCAGACTGCGAACACAGCATCCAAGGCGTGTACAATTACAGGAGAAAATTTTGTACTATAGCAAGTGCATTTTGTAATAAATTAAAAAAAAAAACAATACACAATAGTACTCAGAACTTGCTACAATGTACGCTGTATGTACTGCAAGTAATACAGTATTGAATGGCTGCACGTCTACAAAATGAAATGATTCATTGTGCCTCAGCCTCACGTCTTTGTGCTGAGTCCAGCCGGAGGACTTCATCCACATCACACGCAACGCTGTCGCTTGCCAGGCGATGGGGTGGGAAACCCTCTGGTGTGTTGGACCGAGCCTTGACAACACTCCACACCTATGTCAGCACAGGCCAATTCCACTGCCTGTGGGAGATTCTCCCTGCTACTGTATGGCTTTTGTTTTCCATTAGCGCTTCTAAAAAACTTTTTTATTTTATTTCAAGGACAACCATAACTCTGAGAGGGCACACATTGAACCAAATGGACCCCATGCAGGTCCATTTGGTTCAGAGTTACAGACTTGTAAGGGTCCATGTGAATATATTTAACAATCGGAAACAATCGGTCGCTTTGATCCACAACAACAACAACAACAACGACAACGTAGCGTCGGCAGGAATGATAGCGCCTCACCCCACAGAGGTTAGGGTTAGGGTTAGGTTTAGGGTTAGGGTTAGGCATAGTTTTACTGAGGTTAAGGTTAGGGTTAGGGTTAGAGTTAGGCATAGCAGAATTACACTGATAAGAGACTATCAAAGTGAATTGATCCAGGTGGTGTTAGGGGTGTGTGGTGAACTACAAAAACGAGCGCTCTTACCCCAATCTGACTGAGTTACCCAAACTGACTGTAACATATATATACAGAGTTATTGCCATAATAAATATATGAATATATTACCGGTAAACACAATACCAGTATTGCACTCTATTTATTCATCTCCACATACTGATTTTACTGTATGAGAGATGTTGTTGTACTCTGTTCTTGTTTTTTCTTTTTATCTTTTTCTTACTTCTCTGTAACTTTGTAAATAACCTTATACTGCTGTGCTGCCTCTGGGCAACACATTTTCCCCCTTGGGATAATAAAGGTATCTATCTATCTATCTTGTTTTTGGTCCGAAAGTTCATTAGTCCGAAGGTTCATTAGTCCGAATTTGTTAAGAATACTATGCCTAACTCTAACCCTAACCCTAACCTTAACTTCAGTAACCCTACAACCTGTGGCACTTTTTTCTTTTTCTTTTTAAATTTTTATCCCACGATTTTGTAACCCATTTTTTTCACCCAGTGCCTTTTACCTAACCTGTAATCCTGGTTTCTGCTCTCCCTCTGCCGTGCCTGGGGAGACAACGGACTGACCTCATGCTTCCTTCAGTGCATGAGTAGTCCAAGTTGCTTGCCAGCTGGCCAGGGGGAGGCAGTATAGAGACCAGGATTACTGCATGTTTTTGTGAGGGCGTCTACCCTAGGAGACACGGGGAGAACATGCAAACTCCACACAGAAAGGCCCTTTCGCCAACCTGTGGCACCTTTTTGAAGCAGGCGTTTATAAGGCTGTTTTGTGTGCGTGCGTGCGTGCGTGCGTGCGTGCGTGCGTGCGTGCGTGCGTGCGTGCGTGCATGGTGTGGGTGGATTTATTTTTTAATGTTGAGCCGACCTTGTGTGAAATGTGCTATATAAATAAAATTGACTTGACTTGACTCGCCGGGTGTTTACCAATTCAGGTAAACACCCCGGCCACCTAAAATGCAATGTGTTTAGAAAATAAATGCTTTCAAACTAATTATTTGTAGTGTTGCATTTTGTCTTACGACCTTGACAGCTCAATGTCAAAGTCTCTGGTGATGTCATCACAAAACAAATCATGACGCACTAGATTAGAACAGCACAGTGTTGAACATTTAACTACTTAAACCCTTTATGCTTCATTGACCGGCGTCCCCCAGGGCTCAATACTTGGTCCATTCCTATTTCTCTCTACCAAACCTCTGTCGCGTTTAGTAGAAAAATAGCCAATCTACAAGCTCACAAATATGTTTCATGTAACTATTTTCTTTTTTTTTTTACTAAACACGGCACACTGAAACAGACTGTGACACATGCACACATTTACACGATGACACACTGAAACATTTAAACCATCTCTTCTATGAGGAGCTGTCAGACACTGGCTTTAGGTTGATTTGCAGGACTGCCAGAGAACTGTGTGTGTGTGTGTGTGTGTGTGTGTGTGTGTGTGTGTGTGTGTGTGTGTGTGTGTGTGTGTGTGTGTGTGTGTGTGTGTGTGTGTGTGTGTGTGTGTGTGTGTGCATGCGTGCATGCGTGTGTTTGATGGGAGGAGGGTCTTGAGTGGTGGATTGTCATAAATCAATTCTCTGGTTGGGTCTCTAGGGAGAACAGTCCTCTTCAACAACAGGACAGATGAATAAAACATATGTAGTGTACATATAATAATCCATAAACATAGTGGCATCGTCATGCCGGATGATTCAATCTAAACAGCTGTTGGTCAGAACCAAAGCGGATATTTAACATGTGTGTCTGTCTGTACTGCAGACTGCACTTCTACAAACTAGGGCTGTGCAATATGAACAGAATCAAATATCACTGCTGTGTATTTTTGACCAAATACCACAATATTAATAATATTGAAGTAGACCATACAAAAAATGTTAAGTTTATAACTGTGGTAATTGTACCACACTGGGTACTCTAGTAACAACACGTGCAACGGGTACTCTGACAACAGGTACACAAGGATGGGTATTGCATTACCAGGTGGGTGCATGCATTCCCAACTTCAATTGTTCCTGATTTACATTGTTCGTTATTTGCGTGGTGCCAGAGTAGGCCGGTGACTGGAGGGCAGCCGACTAGTCCAGCCCAGCCGTACCGCCAATGAAACCTGACATCACATTCCTGTCCTATTCTCATCACTCCATCCAAACTCTCCATTCCTGTCCTCTCCTCGTTGTTGGAAAACTGTTGGCGTGTGTGCATGCGTGTGTGTGTGCATGCATCTGTGCGTGCGTGCGTATGTTTGTTTGTGCATGTGTGTGTTTGTGTGTGTGTCGTATTTATAGTGAGGGCTATATGTCCCCACAAGTACAGTATATTAGAGTTTTCATTAAGCATTTGGAGGTTAGGTTTAGGGGTTAGAGTTATTTGTGATTCATACTTGGTGTTGTGCACTGAAAGTACATGATCTATTAATACAGTACAAGCTTGTGAGCTCGCAGATCAGCTATTTTCAGCTTTAGGCTTAAAAACTGCATCTTATTCCAACCAATTCCTTTCCTCTCCATCAGGCACCCGGGCTGATCAGGGGGAGGCAGTATAGAGACCAGGATTACGGCATGCTTTTTGTGAGGTACCTAGTACCTACCCGAGGAGACACGCAGAACATGTAAACTCCACACAGAAAGTCCCTTTCGCCAACCCCACCTACAGTAGGGTATTGGTGATGACTGATGACGCGGAGGAGAGAACACGCCCCCAGCACCCCCAGCATCCCCGGCGGGAATCAAACCCGGGATCTTCTAGCTGTGAGGCGACAGCTCTACCGACCGTGCCACCATTTCTTAAAATGTTGATGCCCTCTCAAGTATAGTGAGACGAATGTGTGTGTGTTTGTGCGTGCGCGAGTGTTATCACAGTGAATTTGTAGGAACCAAAAGCCCTCTGTGAGTTGGCCACTTGATATTCAACGCTGAGATGCCAATTTCCTTTCTCATCTCTCCTCTGCATTATGTTTTCTGGAGGGCTCATTACTCAGCCGGCGGAGGCTGGGCTCTCCAGTCTGAGCTGGCGGTACAACTTGTTTGTTGTGTATTGATGTGAACGCTGACATGTTGCTCCCTGCAGCCTTCTGTACGCCAGCAGCCACGACCATCTCCTTAGTTCTACTGACATTAAAGACATGTTATCCTGACACCGTGCCACGTCCTCGCTGTATAAGCCAGATAAACATTTTCCTTTCAAGGACCCCCCCAAATTGATCGTGTCTAGCCCACGGATCCCCATCTGAAAAGAATTTGTGTCAGGCGACCTCCATAAAAGACGATTTGCATTGTTGAAAGATTTTCAAGATTTTTCATACACATACACTGAGTATAAAATAGGGTTAAAGCGGGTTCCCAGACCCCACATTGTGAACCAGTGATGTAGGCCGTCTCATCATGGTCTGCAAATTGTATGATGGATTTGGAGCTGTGTGTCTGGCCTACAGGCTGACCACTCAGTTACGTGGGTTGGTGTTTAGTCCTAGATCTCTGAGTTTGATCATGGGCCTGAAGGGCAAATTTGTGTTAATCAGCCAGAGATGCCTTCAAATCAGCCAGAGATATGCTGCTCCTCAAGTTACATAGCTGACAGTTCGGGCATCCAATCGGGTGGCCTTGTTTACATGCCTTGGTGCAAGTCTATTGTGCATGAATAGTAAAGACACCCAGCCCACTGACAGGTAGTAAGTTGTTGATATGCTAGGTTTTAATGTTAACCTTTTAGAACTTGTTTATTGGCAGGCACTTTATTTAATGGACCACTTTCCTTGTTGTTAGTTGACTAAGGATCATGCCATGTACTTCGGCCTTGCCTAGTTCAGACAGACAACCCAAAGGAGCACCAATTCCTGATCAGCTGATCAGTCACATACGCCCTCCATCTGAATGGGGGCGGGCTATTTAAACCTCCCTGCTCACAGCTCATTCTTCTTGCTCCTGCTTATTTTATTTTGTATTTTTTTTTCTCCCACCACCACCCTAGCATCCACCTGTGAGCTCTGTTTCTATGATTCCCTAATGGGGGTCTATTTCATTCCATTCCCTGTAAAATCTAGTTGGCAAATCATTTATTATAATTCTGCTTACAGGGAATGAATGAAATGGGACAGAGCTGTGACGCCAAATATGTATATTCTTTATATTATGCTCAGTAAATGTATTTTTCTGACTGAAATAAGTTGAATTCTGAGCTGTAGCCAATGAATAGCATTCACCCATATGAGCTTTAATTATGGGCTTTGACAAATCGCATTGAAATGTTAATTTACAGTTTCCATCACATAAAATACTGAATGACTCAATTACAACGTTACATGAGCAGTAATAACCCTGTTGAATTATAATCAGTTAACATTTCTAGCAAGCTAAAATTATCAATTGCGCTCCTGCATAGTGTGTTACCCCTGATTGACTTGCATTTTTAAGTACAGCTAAATTGTCCCTTAACCCGACCTGATGCCGATTCCCCAAAATGCCTTCTAAATCAGTTGTTCTCACACCTTTTCAAATGTATTTATCTTTTACAAGGGGCGGTTAAAAAAACTACAACCAATGAGCCCTATTCACGGCCCGCCCACTCAGCATCCCCCTGGTGCTGAAGTCACGTTTTGAAGGGGAAAACCCTACTATAAGCCTATATAGTTAACACAGAAATCGCAAATCTAATGCAATTTCCGAATAGTAAAGTATAAAATACGGCTAGCATGATCAAGAACACAAGATAGTAAAAGGCACAAAGCATTAGAATTTACTTTACCGTTCGAAATAATGATTTGTTGGCTTTAAGTCCAGCTATTTCTGTTATAGTTTCCCCTTCTAAACTGACGTCAGCACCAGGAAGTTGTGAGAAATTTGCTGAGTGGGCGGGCCGTGAATAGGGCTTATCAGAGTAGCAAAGGTGATACGCCTGTTTCGTGTACATTCGCGTACTGGGCCCTGGTTGGTTTCTCAAGACCTAACGCCTGCCCTACATTTGCACACTATAGGCCCCTGGTTGGTTCCTTCTTTCAATGGCAGATTCGTCTGGCTACGCAAGGCTGAATCCAGGCTGACTGGAACCAGCAGAGAGTTTGTTCACTAGTAGTCACAAGTCACAAGCTGTTCAACCACCCACAACGACCGCGGCGGAGCATCAAGAGTAGAACCACCAGATTCTGGAGTTTTCACCAGGCTGCTGTCAGACTGCTGAATGAGGCATAAGCCTGGTTTCAGCAGCCTGAAGAAGTGTGGTGTGGGCTGGTCTTTATACCAGGGACAAGTGACTTGGATTTTTTTCCCTTCCTTCCTTCCCTTCCTCTGTGGATTATACCGATATGTGACTTGACTTTTTTCTTTGCGCTTCCTCACGGACCTACTTGCGGATTACACCAGTGTCTACTTTATGCGGTCGTCACGCACTGACATTTTGCACCGTAATCCCATGTACAGTACAACGCACATACTTGTCTTTTTTGGGCTTTTTTTTTTCTCCTGGCACCTTAACTAACGTCCATAAGTATCATACAGTGTATACTTTGCTGCTATGCATAAGCAGATCATACAGTAAGTATATAAGTATATTTATATAAGTATATCACGTATACATCTGCTGCTATTGCTCACATACTCAGCTATTATCTCAGGTATGATGGGAACAATTTACAATTTAGGCATTTAGCAGACGCTTTTAATCCAAAGCGCAATAAGCAGATAATACATCAATATAATAAGCAAGATAATATGTCAGTCTGCAAGATAATAAGTAAGATAATACGTCAATACAGCAACAACAATACAACAAATGCATAGGAATATCAATCTAGAAAACAATAACATACAGTACGTAGACCACGCACCTACACAGTAAAAACTTTTGTAAAACCTAAAAATGCTATCTACTTTCATGTATGGTCGTCGAGGGTAGGCGAGAGCTACAGTAAGTGCTAAGGGTTTAGGAGGTGAGTCTTCAGTCCACGGCAGAAGCTAGGGAGTGAGTCTGTAGTTCTAAGTGCGACAGGGAGTTTATTCCACAGTTTGGGGGCCAGGAGGGTGAACTGTTGGCTGTGTGGATTTTTAACCTGGGATTTTTAGCGAGGGTTCTGTCAGCATTCCTGTGTTAGCTGATCTGAGTGAACGGGTGGGGTTGTAGGGGTTGATCCAATATGCAGGTCTGGTGCCGGACCCTCCCTCCACTCAATTAAAATTACACACACACACACACACACACACACACACACACACACACACACACACACACACACACACACACACACACACACACAACACACACACACACACACACACACACACACACACACACACACACACGCACACACACACACGGTGGGTGGGTGCATTGCGAATCTGTACTAATAAAGTTAGTTAAAAGCGGGGGAGGAGGAGGGTAGAAATGACAAAAGAGGTGTTTTAAAGCATGAATCTGTCTCTGGGTGTCATGATGGCTTTGAAAAGTGCAGTTTAGAAAGAAGAAATGGACAAAAGTACGGGAGGTAGGTACAGTATAGCCATGGAGAAAATAGCTCGTAATGTTGTTTTAAAGCACTTTTTGAAACATTAGTACTCCCCTATGCCTCCAAGGGTCCCCAGAATAAAGCATGTATTTTAAAGCAATTTCGAACAGGAACAACATGTGTTCCTCCTATGCCTTCCCTCTCGGCTTTACTATCTCAATAAAAGCAAATAAAATGCAAAGCGACAAGGACTGACAACTCAAAAAATACAGCATGTGTTCCCCATTGTGCCTAGAGTGCCAGAACGGACAAAACACCACTGAGTGAAAGAAAGAAAGAAAGAAAGAAAGAAAGAAAGAAAGAAAGAAAGAAAGAAAGAAAGTAGAATTGTATATCCCTATAGGCCAGGAATAGCATTGTATTATTAATTACTGTTAAACCACACATACAATTATGGATTTAAATTTCAAACACTAATTTGGTCCCCTATTGATTACTAAGGTCCCCTTATTATCAATATACAACTATCAAGAGGCAATAATTTGAGGCCTTGGGTATTTGAAGTTTGAGAGTCTATAGCACTGTTTCACAAGGTCTGGTTCTGGGTCCACATGGGTGCTTTTGGGATTGTAACTCAGAGATAGTAAAAATGGAACCAAATGGACCCACAAGGGTCCCAGGTGGAACGACCTTCAGACCAGACTCAAATTGGCCGTGTTAATTCCGCTGAGAAGTTTTAAAAGAATCACCTTGGATAGATATATAAACACTTGCACTTGCTCTGATGTTTATTAGGTTCTCATTATGTGTTTTTGTTACAGGTTGCATACTGTTTGTGTAGTATTACCGGAAGTTTGTAAACTAGCTTGGAGTTTAGGTATTTTTGATGTATCATGGATGTTTTATCTTTGCTGTTGGTGTCTTGTACGTGTAGCAAAGACAGTGTAATTTTTATGTCTGACTCTTGGCCAGTTCCCACTTGAAAAAGAGATGTCTCAATGTGTTTTTACTGGTTAAATAAAGGTAAAAAAAGAAGGAAAAAAAAGAAAAGGTAAATGTACAATTGAGAGAGAGTGTATACCGGGGGGAAAGGGTTACATTTGTACCTTCTCAGAGTTATAGACCCTTAATGTTTTCTGTGTAAATCAATGTACCTCAGTTCCATCTGTACAGCCTTACTGCCCCCCACCCCAGCCTCCACCTCCCCTTACCTCTGCTTGTTTATGGTAGAATAGCTCTGTTGTGATGACCTAATCATGCAGCTATCATGCATGCTACTGATCCATGCACCAGGCTTTATGTTTACGAGGCTGGCTGCTATTCAGCACCACGGAGAGCAACAAAAAACCTACACATTCAGCATGCACGTATAACCTCCTCCCATAGTGTAGCTTTGTTCAGTGTAAATCATAGTGATTACACAGCGTTGCCTTTAATTACTCTACTGTTCTGGGTTGTCTATATTGACTTTTAGCCTCCTCAGCCTACGCTGTATTTTTACCTCCTTCCCCCCCGTCTCTCTTCAGACCTTACAGCAAAAATTAAAACATATATCGTCGCTGTCTGGAAGAAACCTCGTATCTCCAAGTTTCAAATTTGTATGTTCTTTTGCAAAGTAAAGCCCTGCTTCATCGTACAAGGCCGTCGCACAAAAGTAGTGAAAACAGTTTTCACTAGTTGAAATAATTTTTAAAATGAAAAATTCAACACGAACGCTTATGCACATACAAGGTTTTTACCCGACAACGATGATATATTTGTATTTATTTATTTATTTATTTGTTTCTGCTTTATTTGTGTGTAGCAGGGCTTTTGGCCAGATTTGAACCCAGGCCAGCTGTAGGAAGGACAATACTTACCTGGTAAGAAAGAGGCTAGAAGTCGCCTGTAAGAGGGTCTGTCTGCCACCTCCTGCTTGATTGATGCTAGCGACTGACCAAGATATGACTACCATGCAGACATACCTTGGTCATATCTTTTTTGTTTTGTTTTGTTTCTTGACCACAATGTTAAGAATGCAATGTAGATAGCATGTTATTTAAAAGCTACATCGCTTGCCTGGTATCCTACCGTTTCAATGTGCAGATTATTATTGTCTCTGCCAGGAAGGCTGGAGGCTATGCTTTCATCGGTCTGTCTGTCCGTCTGTCAGTCCGTGAACGGCTAATCTCCGGCAATTATTTCTCCCCTTCAATAATATCAATTGGTGGGGCGCCCACTGGCCTATACTGGTCCAGGCGCATACCACATAGGCTATGATGCCTGCTGGCGTCGCTGGTTCGATTCCCGGTCCGGACGACCTTTGCCATGTGTCACTCCCCATCTCTCTCCCCATTTCTTGTCAGTCTACTATCCTATCAAATAAAGGCATAAGAAAAGCCCCCAAAAACAAATCTTTAAAATAATATCAATTGGTATAATATTTGTTATATATCGTTTTTATCGTTAATTAGTCACATTTACAATGAGGTGTAGGATGAGCAACACAGTAGCATCGCCCAAAGATTTTCTAAGATCCCCAATATGCTTCTCTACAGTCTCGTTTTGAGAGACCTGCCAGCACACACCTGCTGCCACGTCACGGGTGTTTGAGCTGTGTGGTGCAGGAGATGAATCTGTCGCATTGTTTTATACAGTGGTGCAAAAGTAATCACATTTTTTTACTAAGTAGAAGTCAGGAATTCCAAATTGACTTGAGTGAAAGTACAAAAGTATTGGCAAAAGAACGTACTCATGCAGTATCATGCAGGATATGTCCCATTTCAAGTTTTCAAATAAATCTTTTGAAAATAGCAGACCTACAATACATGTGACGCATTGTGATCAGCTATTTTCAAAGTCAAAATGTGTAGGGTTGAAGTGGGTAATGTTTTGTAATAATAATCAAAATCTGCAAGGTATAGTAACTAAAGTGCTTAAATAAATATAGTGGAGTAAAAGTACAATATTTGGACCTGAGATGTAGTCACTGGAGTATGAAAAATGTAAATCTACTTACACCACTGGTTTTATAAACACAAGGTCCCTGGTTTGAACGCACTATTTTGAACATCTACTGAAATATTGCCCAAATATGAAGTCATACATCATACTGTAGAAAGCCTACAACACCATTGACAACTGATGTCATAGACAGTCTCAGATTCTCATGAAGCCACACTGTTATTAGCATTGGAATCAGGCTTGCTTAAATGAACAGATCGGCAATATAATACCTTTTGTTGATGACCCAAACAAATGTTTTAGTGTTCAGATTGGGTCGATGATACAAAGGTTCAGCCAAAAACAAGAGCTTTATTTCAGTGCCGATGCAGTATCAAACACCAAACTATAAACTGTTATGTTTCTCACTGAAGTTATGAACCAGTGCTTGAGGCAGCATCATTAGAAGGTCACAGGAGCTCTTTTATGCAGAAGTCAGTAATCTATCTGCTATCTGCACGAGCCAAATACAAATGGACAGCCTCCATTGTGTGATTCACAGCTATGAAGTCAACCGAGAGAATTCTTTCCTGAGCGTGTTGGCTATGCTAATATTGTCTTTGAAATCAAATGAAAGGGAAGGAATTCATGTTTGCCAATGTCATATGATAATTGGTCAAGGGATCAGAATATTGATTTGGAGGCAAAATTACATTTTCAGTCGTCCTCAAATGAAAACCTGACTCAAATTAAATCTGCCGCTCTCCCACTGTCTCTCTCACTCTCTCTCTCTCTCTCTCTCTCTCTCTCTCTCTCTCTCTCTCTCTCTCTCTCTCTCTCTGTCTGGGCTCAACATTGACAAACACACTGTAAAGAAACTGTGAGACAATGTAGGTATTCCGAAAGCAAGGTCTGCACAACAGTTTAAGCCTGAATTATACTTACAGTAGTTGCACGTGGGTGTCGCGCACCAAACATAGCCAGTCTACAAGCTCAAAACGTGTTGCAGCACTCTGTAGTCTGTACCCCTTTGTACCTCTCATACCCCCAATACCCATCTGTACACCCCTGAGACTCTCTTTACCCTTCTATACCCCTCTCTACCCGTTTTACTCTCTGTACTCTTAATCTTATCCCTCTGTACCCTTGCTCCTCTCTGCCCCTCTCTACTCCTTTGCTATCCTTTGTACCCTACTGTGCCTCACTGTACCCCTCTATATCCCTACATACCCCTCTATTACTCTCTGCACCCCTATCCCTCTACCCCTTTGCCCTCTTCTCCTTTGTGTTGTTGTTCAGCATGCCACACTGACACTGCATGTGCACTCAGCCGTAGAAACACATTCTTATTACTGACAGAGGCTCCCCACCTCCCTTAATGAACATATATTGTAAAGAGAATGCGCTAATATGTTTTCCCAACTCATGCGGATAGAGGTGGAATTGGAAATCCCTCTGTATTTGTGTGTTTGCTGCAGAATCCTCCACCCCCCCTCCACCCCTTGTGCTGCTGGGCTCCTGGTTTTCATCCATTGTAATTGCCTTGGGCTGAGAGAGGGGTCATGACTATAGGAGCTGCTTACATGCCTGCACTGCAGCTCAATATTTCAAGCTGTGAGCAGCCGTCCCCTCCCCTCCCCTCCCCTCCCCTGTGGTCTGAAAGTGGCTGTCACGCATTCAGGTTCCCCGCCATGCAAGGCCCCCGTTGCTGCTTAAGGCACACGCACATGCACACACAAATCAGGTGCACACGTGTATACCCGATTCTGCAAGTGCTGCACACACACACACACACACAGACAGGGCGTGCATGATTGTGCACGCAGGCTCACACAAAGACGCGCATATACACGCAGGCACTCAAAATGTCAGCCATGTTAAAAATCCCAGTGATACAGCACTTATCCTGCACCATTTCCGCAGTGACCACTCTAACTTCTGTTCAGCTGAATAGGTATAATTATAGTAGAACACATATATCCCTTTGAACCACTGATTGCCAGTTCCTTCCTTGTGGCTTTTGTCAGCTGAAATCTGAGTCTTCTCAAGGAAAAAACCTCATTGTGTAAGAAAATGCTATTCAGCCTTCACCTTTTGTGGTGCTGCAAGCTTGTTGATGGGTTTTTACAGATTGCGTTAACAACACATGCACTGAGTAATGTGCACATTTTAAAGATGATGTTGACAAATTTGTCCAAATAAATTGTGGCATTATTGTGATATTATCAAACAGAAATATCAAATATATCGTCGTTGTCAGGTGAAAACCGTGTATGTGCAAAAATGTTAAAAATGAAAAAACTAGTGAAAACAGCGTGAAAACAGCGTGTGCTTGTAGATCTGTTGTTTTCACTACGTGAGACAGTCTTGTATGATGAAGCAGGGCTTTACTTTATGAAAAAACATACACATTTGAAACTTGGAGATACAAGGTTTCTGCCCGACAGTGACAATATCAGACAGCCTACATTTCCTAAAAGAAAATGCATGCATTTAATTCAGTCTGACCAGAAGCAGCGATACAACATATCCCCACCACCCATAAAAATGAAAGCAGAGGCATGGATTATATAGGCCTACTATTCGCAGCCAGCAGAAGCACATGGTGGAACACATCATATCCTTAATATATCCATTAAGGCTGAACTACTATCCTCTTTCACGTAATAGTGGAGCTGAGCTGAGCTCTCAGTCTCCCTCGGGCTAGAGGAGGTACGACAGCGCTGGCCTTTGGTTAATGGACTAGGAGCCCTCTGCTCTGGTCTGCGGTGCTCTGGTGCTGAGCTGAGGACGGCTTCACAGGGAGCGCCGGCAGATTAGCAGCGAGGTGCAGGTGATAACCTGGCTGGCTGAGGCGAGCGTCTTCCCTGCTAATACCAATTACCCCCTAGCACATCACACGCAATGTCTTTACACACCATGCACTCTCTCACCAAGCCCAATTCATGCTCCGCCGCGTGATGGTGTCACATGCCGAAAATAGCACATCTAAAAGCTCACGGCGCACTGCATTCTCGGTGCATTGTGAGTTTGTACGTCAGCTATTTCCGGCGTGTTACACTGTTACACCGCGAGGAATAAATCGGGCTTCATAAGGACGCTTGTATTTTGCAGCGCATGTGCACACAAACACAAACACACTTTTAACTCTAAGCGGTGTCCCTGATGGGATGGAGGCTTCAGACTGTGACCCAGGGATTCCAACAGGGGGGTCTCCCTAATCCCCCAGGTCTCCCCTCAAAACCCACAGGGTCTCCAAACAATTACCTCAAAGTCCCTCTGCATCTCTCCGCGGTAAGCCTCTATTTACATATGTCTAAGTGGAAGCTCTCCCTCGCTGTTTGTAGCGGATGTTCCAGGACACACTCGGAGGTCCTCGTCTGACCTCGAACAAGCTCCACCTACTCAGCCGAATTAACCTGGATCAAACCAAAAGTTAGGTTTCTTTGTTTCTTTTATGTTGTACTTTCTTCAGCTGACACCAGATCAAAGGTGCATGAAATCCTTTGTTCTGTTCGTTAAAGGTGATATTGATAAGAAATATTCATGCGGCCTACACAAATAATTAAAAAAGAAGATAATATATCCACAGAGCTTTTAAAAAGGTTAGAATAAAAGAAATGTGATTGTGAAATATATATATTTTTTAAAAAGGTTTACCTCTGTAACATCGACGATTATACCATTATCGGCCATTATCCATGTTGTCTGTTTCACTGGAATGTGCTATTTTTCCCTTAAAAGGTGCTTGGAGGCAGCTTATATAACAATGATTCAATATCTGCTGCCTTATAGGTGAGATTCAGGAAATAAGGAACCTCATGCAGAGTATAATGCAACATCTAGGGGCAGAATGTTGTATTGCACCTTTAACTTATTAGAGAACGCATGGGTGGGCAGGAGGAAGAAAAGTGAAAGATGAGAAAATGAAAGATGAGTCATTGCAGAGTAATTGTGCGGTGAAAAGTATCAGTGACCTAATTAACATTGTACTGAAGCTGCATTATCGCTCTGATATGTTTAACATGAGATAAGATAAACCTTTATTGATCCCTGGAGTGAAATCCAGGCATCATAGCTTATAGCAGCAGCAGCATGTAAGACTGAGACACAAGAGAGTCCAGAACCAAACCAAGGTGAATAGTAAATCTAATTAAATGTGTATTGGTACAATACCAGAGTCCATGCAGGAGTCAGTAGTCAGTTCAGGGCTTTGGCTGAAAACAGGCCATGATTCGGAAAAACTGGCAGATCTGCCAAGAACTTGTACAACAGCTATTTTCAGTGTAGAGGGAAGTCAGTGGGTCATCGCCATGCTGGCTTGTGGTGGACATTTTTGTCAAAATTCCATTTTTGCCACGGACATACAGAATGAGTGGACAATAATATAAACAGAAACACATAAAGAGATAGCCCTGAATGACCATAACAGGTTTGTAACTCTGAGAGTGTACAAATGGAACCAAATGGACCTTTACGGGTCCATTTGGTTCCATTTGTACCAGAGTTAAGGGGGTCCTTACAAATAAACCATTTGAAAACCACTAGTACTTGTTGGACTCCCAATATGCCATGGTGTCGTGTTCATAAGTTTCATATATATTCTGAAGACAACCTGGAGACTTATTGACATTCAGTAATTGAGTCTTATAATCATTATAAGAACATCATAATGGTGTGTAAAATTTGCCACGGACAAGACCAAGTCTTTGCCAGGGACACATTTGTCCGTGTACGGACATATTGATGACCCCGGGTAGACGGGGACAAAGCGGAGAGGACCACTTACGGAGTGGTTAAGTGCTTTCATGGTTTGTTGTGGAGCCTGATGGCTGTTTTGGCACAAAGGACTGGTCTTTGTGGTGTGTGGAGGAGAGATTAGTGTCGATATGTTCCTCATCTTCACTATCTCATCATAGACGGAATGGGAGGGGTTCTGCAGGATAGCATTCCTCCTCTTCTGTTCAACATACTTAATGGCTCAAATTATGGAAAACAACAAAATGTGTTATACCATAATTATGCAGATGACACACAAATCCACATAATATCTCCAGGGGACCATGGAGATATGCGCGGAATAAGTGCAGTGAACAAATCAACGATTGGATGTGCCGGCATTTTCTTCATATACACAAAGACGAAAATGAGGTACTGTAATTGTTTTTGGAGCCAAGGAAGAATGATTATAAGGCAGTGCTCAGCTTCAATCGGTAATGTTAAAAACTGCAACCCAAGGCAGAATCCTTGTTGCAGTGATGGACTTGGACCTGAACAGTCAACATTAAGACTTACAGTATATAGTACAAAGTCAGCCCACTGTCACCGTAAGAATATATCAGTAAATAAGAGGTCTTATGTCTCTGCAGGATTTGGGAAAACTCTGTGCATTGATCTTCAGTAGACATGTAGGTGGTGTCTTTAAAGGTCCCTCTAAAAATAGATCTGACAGCAGCAGTTGATTCAGAACACTGCTGCTCTAGTCCTTACTAATACAAAGAAATTGGATCGTATGATTCCAGTTCTTAGACCTTTACACTGGCTCCCTGTCTGTCAAAGAATTGATATCAAAATACTGCTGTTGGTCTAAAAAAGCAGTGAACCATTCAGACCTCTCAGGTCATCTTTGACGGATCAGCTTTATGTCCCTAGAGTCGAAAAGTGGAGAAGCAGCATTCAGTTTTTTATGCAACACTTGCACCACAAAGGGAAAAGACTCCCAGAAAAATGCAGGTCTTATAAAGCTCTTATAAATCAAAGCTAAATTGTTTTATTTTTTCTTTCGGTTTTTCTTGCCCCACACTTTAAGGTTATTCTTGTATTTATCTGTCTTATTATGTTTTAGCTTATTTATGTATTTTTAAAATGTCTCTTTATTATGTGTTTCTTTTGCACTTTATATTAATGCTTTGAATGTTTTTGTTTGAAGCACCTTGAATTGCCTTGTTGAAATGCACTAGCCTATTGCCCCTACGCAATCATGTACAAATGACTCCCTCTACCACAGCAAAGAAGAGACTAGAGAGCATTACTGGGTACTATACCCATTATTCACTCCTGTAGTGAGGGCCTCATTGTTGTCATTTATTCTCAGCTTTCAGCTTGATTATTTTTTTCTTGTTCTTTTGTTTGTTCAATCCTATTCCCAAATTGGAATTGCCTGTTGAGGCCTCCAGAGCACACCTCCAAATCGCTTTCACTTCTGCCCATAGGGGGTGCCACAAACACCAACACTTGCAACGTATGTTGTATAACCTCTTTTTCCCCCTGGGAAGGAAACAAGTCCAGGCAGAGATCCCTAAAACATAGCGTGTGGGCATGTGTGCATGCAGACCATGTCAAAGGACATTATATTTGTGAAATTATCGGTATGCAACGCGGTTGGCGCTCATCCTCATCAGCGGCCTTCGCACCACTCCTTCATTCAGCTAACACACGCCTGGGGGCACCTCAGGGGGCTCAAGCCCGCTGCTGACGACGTGCCTGCCTCGCGGCACTGAGATGCAAAGGGTCAGTGCAGAAATGTACGGAAGGTATTGTGTCTTCTCTACCGACTGGTGTGATCCAGTGAAGTAGGGTCCCCGGACTCTCAGGTTCCTAAAGAGGGTTACAAATGGACCCTTTCAGGTTTGTAACTCTGAGAATATACAAATGTACACTCTAAGAGTTATGGGCGTCCTCGAAATGGAAATGTAATATAACACCAGTGGTGTAAAGTAGCTAAGTACATTATAAAAAATTGACTTTCCAATTTCCAATTTCCAATACTTTAACAATTTCCAAATATTGTACTTTTACTCCACTACATTTATTTGAAAACGTTATTAACTACTTTGCTGATATAAATTATAATATTATCCACCTGTTTCCGTGACAATTTACTGTAGAATTATTTGCGGGACACTTCCGGTTAACAGCAGACATAAAGCTCACGTCGCGTCGCAAATGGGAAATGCCGCTCGCCTTCTGCGCAATGCACGTTGGGATGTTGGAAACTTGTGGATAAAACATACATAAACCACTGTAGCCCTATTTCATACCTTGGCTATTTGAAAATAGCCAATCTACAAGTTCACAACACGTCACCATGCGACGCGTTGTGAGCTTGTAGATCTGCTATTTTCAAGGAAGGACATTTTGATGCCAAAACATACTTTTACTCAAGTACATTTTGAATGTTGGACTTTTACTTACTTTTACGTATATTTCAACTTAAGTGAAATATGTGAGTACTTTTTCCACCGCTGGAAAAGTCTGAGGCCCACTGGCGGCTCCTTGGTGTCCCCCACGTGGAGCTGGAGGTCGTCGTATGAGCCAGGGCACGGCCATCCGCCTCGTTGTCCTCTGTGATGCAGCAGAGATGTGATGCATTGTGACACTACAGTTAGGGAAATCATTTCCTAGTGCATGGTGGTATGAGCAATGTAATTGCACTTTAGGGCATTGAATTATTGCATTATGCAAATGACTTCACAGTCATGATGGAGGCTAGCTTAATGGCGTCCCCCTAACCAAGCGGTTTTCATACCGGCAGGGAAGAGAGCATTTCAGGTTTCCGTGTGTATTCATGTATTCGTGTCTTCATGCTGCAGCGTGGTTAAAGATTGCCAGCAGATCCACTATGACACTCCGTTGTCCGTGGTACAGATCCATTATTAATATGAATTTAAAAATAATTGAAATTGAGAAAGTTTTGGTGATATTTTTTTTGCGATGTCGTTCAGCAAAGTATTATTTTACAAAGAGTAAAGGGTCACTATACTTTGTTGTCTGGGGGTTCCCCAGGGGTCTGCATTTGCCTAAGCCTACAACAAATCTCGTTACAGAAAATATGTGATCTATAAGCTCACAACGAGTTGTGAGTGTTGTGAGCTTGTAGATCAGCTATTTTTGGCAAACTTTGGCTGAACGTTCAGCAATGTTTGCTGAATGTTCGTTTCATGCCCTTAATAGGGACACTAGGGTTCATGTATTGAAGTCAGTACTTTTTATAGATTCATTTATTTTTGGTGCTCGCCGTCAAAATCCCCGATCTGATGCAAGAAGGTTTTGCTCGCTGAATATCTGGCAGGTTAGATATGGCTCTATCACCCATGGGCTGCAAGTACTGCGAGAAGCATCAGTTTCGAGTGAGAGAACAAGCCGATCCACCTGTCCTTGGGTCCACGTGTTGTGCATCAAAACCAAAACAAACAGGGGAGGGAACAATGCAGCATGTTTCCAAAGAAGAACAAAAAATGCACAACAAACACAATAACCCATGGCCACAAGAAGGTTGACCTCTGGCAGAGACGTAATCGTCAGTTTGTTGTTCCAACTTTATTCACCGAGTCTCACACAAACTTCCAGCAGCGCAATGAGTGAGCACACCCACCAAAACATTTTTCTCTCTCAACCAATCCCTGAGCGTCATGCTGCTAATGTCCATTCTCCCAACATCACTCCCTCCCATTGGCCAAAAACACCCAAAGGGGTCACTCTCGTCTCGTCTACAACGTGTGTTCCCTTCTCGGGGATCAATCGTGTTGTGAATTCAAGAAAGACACTTGTAAGTGTGAAATACTTTAACGTCCATATCGTTACAGTGCACGTGTATTCCAGCTTAAGCCTGATTTATACACACGTGCACTGAAAACAGAGGCTCTGCAGAGCAATATCTCTATTATGCTGATAAATAAAACGTGCATACACTACTGACTAACAACAAGAAGAAAGTGTACACTGAATAACGCACGTACCATTATATAATCATTATAATTTCTGGAGAAGGCTGGCACAGCTCGGCAGAGGTTAAGTTGATGAAATTTGGCATTTCAGACACATGAGATGAGAGGAAAGCTGTACACCTCCCCCATAATCACAGTCCGGGGTTATTACCGCTGCTCCCCGGTGGAACTCAGTCCAAATTTGCATCATACCTCAGAATCTTTCTGATCAGAGCAGCTGCTCCGAGCGATGGTCAATTCAAGGTTTGTGTGTCTGCTGGGGTCCTTATGGCGGCTTGGCAGATGTTCATTAGCTGGATAGCCTTTCATCTTGGTATGGAGAACAATGGGCTGGCACACGGTCCCGTTGTTTCATGACCTAATATGGCAACATATCTGACTCAGAACAGGCAATAACCCGTCCCACGTAGAACACCTGGCACCTAGGTTCAGTGGGTTCAAGGTGGTTAATTTAAGAAAAAATACACATTTCAGTAGATGGGCAGAAAAATTGACAGACAAAAAATAGACAGACAGACAGACAGACAGACAGACAGACAGACAGACAGACAGACAGACAGACAGACAGACAGACAGACAGACGACAGACAGACAGACAGACAAATCCCCATGCTCAGTATAGGTAAACTGACAGGTACTTTTTCTGGCCTGGATTATAGTTGCAAGTGCACAGGAGTCTGTCAGAAATGTCACTTGGTGCCCGGAGAGATCCTCTACCTCATGCAAACATCCAGCAACATTTCCCTCGCCGTTTGAGAGAGAGCGAGAGAGAGAGAGAGAGAGAGAGAGAGAGAGAGAGAGAGAGAAAACCACACTGGAAGCAGACTGGCAGCGTACCACCTGCCAACTGAGTCCACACTGGTATTTTCACTGCAAATCATCAACAACACATGTCAAGGCAGAGTAGTAATGGCCTGGCTCTAAACACACACACACACACACACACACACACACACACACACACACACACACACACACACACACACACACACACACACACACACACACACACACACACACACACACACACACGCCACACCGTCCAGGGTTATTTCCACTGTGGCCCGCGGAAGCGCCGTTGTTGCAGGCACTCGGGTGGCTGCAGGGCTGCATGGAGAAAAGTGTGATCATTGTCCTGTCACCAGCCGGGACATATTATGTGACACTGATATGTGGCGGGGGAAGCACTGGCACGTCATACACAACTAGAGCATGAGGTGTCTTGGCATGGAGGCTTCTTAATGTTCTGCCACAGCTCCATTCCGTGGGCTCTGGAGAGGAAGCTGTCCCCTGGGAGACTTAAATGACCCGTTTGCAGGGTTCTTTCTGCAGACGTTCTCCGCACAAAACAATCCTCAGCGTTAAAAGGGGGCATAAAGTGCTAGGTTTGTTTTCCTGTAGGTTGAGAACAACAGAAGGGTAAAAGCCCTGGCCGACTGACCTTATACAGTATGTAAGCAACACAGCTTCAGCTAAGTACAATTAATAATAGGGTGTTAGGTGTGCCAATTAAGTGTGTGCAAGCATTGACGGTAGTCAAGAGTATTTACTTCCATTGCCATAATTGTGGGCTCGTCTGAAAGGCGAGACCAGTATTAGTCCAGTAATTTTAGGCCAAAATTAGGCTAAACCTAAAACAAATTGCAATAGTAGCAAACTCAACTGATTTTGTATCCTCAATATGTCCTTAGTGAGGGAGAAAAAGTCCCAAGGAATCCCATCAGGGGAAAGTTTTGAAAACGACCTACCTACCTTCACTTACTATACACTACACTATAAAGGAAAAAATGACTCCCAAAAAATCTGCTTTAAGTGAGATGTGAGGGGTCAAATTAGGGGTTTTTAATTATTCTGAATCCATTGCAAGCATTTGTTTTGCACGAAAAACATTCCTTGGGCAAGAAATGGCCCCTCAAAACGATGGTTTAGTGATTTTCACAGTCTTTTGGGGTCCGTTTTTAGCCCAAGGAATGTTTTTCATGCAAAACAAATGCTTGCAATGGATTCAGAATTATTAAAAACCCCTAGTTTGACCCCTCACATCCCACTTAACCCTCTAAGGCCCGCATTAAGAAATACTTGAAATAAAAAATTGAAAAAAATCAGATGGTGTTGTAGGAGTCATATTAAGAGGAAAATGTAATGTTTTTTTCAAAAAAATGTTTTTTGTAAGATTTTATAGCCATAAATCAAAAATCATAAATCATGCTCTAATTTACATATGGGGGATATTTTTCACAATAATGACATATGTACATGTTCTAGACATTCTAATGATCACCAAAAAAAATAGTACAGGCATTTTACTTATGTTTTTGTGAGGTATAGCTTCCATGAAAAAGTGAGATGTTGTTCGTCAAAACTCTGGAATTTCAGCGGGTGTGGCGGGTGTGAATGTCAGCCCCTGTGGGGGGTATTTATATGCAAATATTGTGGCCAATGGCATTGTAATACTAAACAATAGAATCCAATGGTGGTGTTTAGGTGGTAGGGGGAGCTAAAATAAAATGATTTAAACCTTTTTTTGGATAAAATACAAACGTTGTAATATTACAACCGTGGGCCTTAGAGGGTTAAAGGAGATTTTTTGGGAGTCATTTTTTCCTTTATAGTGTAGTGTATAGTAAGTGAAGGTAGGTAGGTCGTTTTCAAAACTTTCCCCTGATGGGATTCCTTGGGACTTTTCCTCACTAAGGACATATTGAGGATACAAAATCAGTTGAGTTTGCTACTATTGCAATTTGTTTTAGGTTTTTTCATATAACGACTGGACTATATGTTCTCTCAAATCTTTATAGACCAAGTTTATTCTCCTCAAAAAAAAAAAAAAAAAAAGACTGACAGTACAAAGGCAGGGCCTTTAGCCAATGAGGGAGCAGCGTTCTTGGTGACATCACAACCAACAAGTGTGACCTGATATAAATAACAACAATGATATAAATAACTCCCACCTTTTGTAGTATGTTCTCCCAAATTCTTTATAATAGTAAAGATGTGTGGGCTCGCTGAAAGTGTATGTTCTCCCAGGCCAGTATTTTCTCCCAAATCTTCATATATTAAGGTTATTCTCCTAAAAAAACTGTCCGACAGTACAAAGGCAGGGGAACAGTATTTCTAGTTATTAATAGTATTAGCTGCTGCCGTCTTGCTTATGTCATTAGTAGTGTGTACTAATTAACTAACTAAAATCAAAGACCATCAACAAAGAAGATACTTCATTCCAAGTGAAAAGTGGGCACGATCCCTACGTGACATGACATCAGAGCTGGTGAACGTGCTGTGATCCATGTCGCCGTGTTGCTGACGAGAAAGTGTTGTTTCTGGGCCCTATTCTTGGCAGTGCCTTACCTGTTAGCCTTAACTGCTACCTGTGAATTACGAGCAAGGTAGCTGGCACTGTCCCTAGACGGTATCTTTGGGGCCACTATACCCGCTCTACATTATGCCGACTCTGTTATCTGCGCCTTGTAAAGGGAAAGGCGCCTTTCAGTTTTTCCTGTTTGGAATTAGAAGTTTGAGGTTGGCAGAATTAAAATAAAAACATATGATCAAGGTTGAAAAGTTTAAAATGTAATTGTTTCTTTTTGTATTATTTTTTATTAAAAAGGCCATGGATGTGTTGTTGCGCTTTCCCTATAAAATGCTCTTTTGGCCACACACATTTGGGAAAGCACATTGCGGATTCTAAAACCACCCGCTATGCCAAATGCGTTTGGTAGAGCGCGCGCCTGCAATGGATATGACTGGAGTCATGAGCACATAATGGCACATTTTGACAACGGAGTGTCAGCAGGTATCACTACTCACCCCACTGAGGTTAGGGTTATAGGGTTAGGTTTGGTTGTTGAAAAGATGACTTGTAGAAATAGCGACACACTCCCATTCAGAGGTCTCCTTCTGACCTCCAAAAATCTCTGATTCCAATTTTCCTATAATCAGCAGAAGTGAGAGTGCAATTCTTTGTTTAAATTTTGTTTGTATATGATGATGAGCCTATTCAAAGAAGACGTTTTCTTCACTACAAGGACAGACATTACAAACACATACAAACACACACACATGCACACAGACCTCCTTTTCTTTACCTCCCATATAGAAATAGAGACTGAGGCTCATTGTTTGACCAAAACCAATTTCATCGTACTCTATCTTAGGCGTTCTTGATGTCTTCAGTTCAGAATACTTGCACCACCAGTGCAAGATCCTACGGGGAATAAGGAATAAATATTTATAACACATGTTTGGAAGAAGAAAAATGAAATGGAAATAGAGAGATCAATAGTAATTCCACCAAAATCACTTTCGCTTACGTGTCACAGTTGGAGGCAAATATGTTTTTGAGGCAAATGGCGTGCAGTGCATACACAGCTACAGGTCTGTTTACAGTATATTTCTGTTATGATATTTGGACTACAGCTGTACAGCTCGTGGCCAATTTATTCTCTGCAGTACGATATCGTCGCATGTCAAAAATAGGAGATCTACAAGCTCACAATGCGTTGCAGTAGCGACAAGAAGTATAAATCATGTGAAATTACCACTGAAATAGGTGGTACATATACAGGTCACATAACATTCTAAAAGATAATCACGGCTCAGATTGTTCATAAATAGAACCTTTCATATCACACACGCTTGTGTCAACCTTGTGTATAAGCTGTCGATGGGCTAGAAAACAATTTTCATTTGTGCTGCGACAGCCCTTCAGTAAAAGAACAACTTGATGGCTTTTAAATGGCAACATCTCTGAGGCAACATATTTAGCCTGAGGTGACTAGAGAGTGTGATTGAAAGGCTGTGATTGCTCTTAAGAGGACTGAAGGGTGTACTATCGCAAATCCATAGCGAACCATGCGCTGATTGATTCCAAATATTACAAAGGGGAACTCTGGGTCAGATTTAATTGATTTTTCAGGGGACAATTTGCTGAACAAAATGTCTGCAGCTAGTGCAGGTTACCATACAAACAATGCCACGTTGGTTTGAACATCAGATTTACATTGCTGTTGGCTAAGGGTTCCCAACAATGCCCACACATATGTGTGTGTGTGTGTGTGTGTGTGTGTGTGTGTGTGTGCGTGCGTGCGTGCGTGCGTGCGTGCGTGCGTGCGTGCGTGCGTGCGTGCGTGCGTGCGTGCCTGTGTGCCTGAGCATACAGTATGTGTGTGCATTTATTTACTTATTAATTATTCTCATTAATCATTGCTTCATTCATTTATTTAATTTCCCTGTCCTTTCCAATTGCCCCGTGTGTGCATTTCACAGTTGTGGGCCATGTGTTAATCAACCATAATTTCAGTCAGTTGATTTAATTCAATACAAAGAATATATATATATATATATATATATATTGGTGGTTCTAAATAGATTATCCAATAATTACGAACCAAAGAACAACTTTTACTGTTTTTTTTGTCAGTGTGAAGGAATAGACCACAAAGAAAGTGATTTGTAGCTAACGGTGTATCCAAATGTTGTGATAATACTCTATCTCCTCCACCAGAGGAAATAGCCTTTAATGATGGAGCCGTGCTGCTGAAAATAATGAAACCCAAATCTGAACGACAACTATCTGTGCCCTTCTATTTAAATTCACATATTTTAATCTTTTGCTGCAATATCTATTTGACAGACACCTGAAAAAAAAGCTGTATCTGTGAGCGGCCGTCTATGGGAATAAGCTTTGAAGCGATTACATTTGATAGCAATCTTCAATGGGACCTTGAATGACAGCTTTGCGTCTGTATGGAGACAAATGCAAAACAAAATGCTGCCACTCAACCACAGCGTTCACGTTCCCCTGTCTATATACGTACCCACACGCAGACGTCACCTGGATGACAATGGAATGGAGGAACAGAGAGATATGAGCCGCCCGTCTAAGGTTGTCCCACAAAGCATAATATTAAAGAAAATAAAAAAGAAAGATAGCAGCCTATAGCGTCACAAACATACATATTAGTGTTACTGCACCACTTACGTTTGAGAGATGGAATCATATGTCTATCCATCCATCCATCGTCAACCGTTTATTTTTACTCATAATTTGTATAATTATTTTGTAACCCATTTTTCACCCAGTGCCAATTATCTAATGTAATCCTGGGTGCTACACTCCCTCTGCCAACCTTGGGAGAGCAACGGACTGACCTCATGCTTCCTTCTATGCATGAGTAGTCCAAGCCGCTTCTTATCACCTGACAAGGGAGAGATTCCCCGGCTGTACGTAGCACATGGAAGGAACGCGTTATTCCAACCCGTTCCTTTCCCCTCCATCAGGCACCCCGGCTGGCCAGGGGGAGGCAGTATAGAGACCAGGATTACTGCATGTTTTTTTATGAGGGTACCTACCCTAGGAGACACAGGGAGAACATGCAAATTCCACACAGAAAGGCCCTTTTGCCAACTCTACTTAGGGTATGGGCACTGATGACGCGGAGGGGAGAACACGCCCCCCAGCGCCCACAGCGTCCCCATGCAGTGGGAATCGAACCCAGGACCTTCTAGCTGTGAGGCGACAGCGCTACCGACTGCACTACTGTGGCCCCCTTCTTCAACTTTTTATCCGGAATCGGGTCGCACGGGTAACAGTTTCAAGTGAGATTTCCAAAGTTCCATATCCTGAGCCAAGGTCTCGAACCGATGGTGCCATTAGGACCACGCCATCCGCAAAAAAAGCAGTGAAGCAACCCTTAGCTCACCGAGCCTTATACCTTCTCACCACTTTGCCTCGAGATCCTGTCCATGAATATCACAAACAGGATAGGTGACAAGGTGCAGCCCTGGCGGAGGCCAACCTTCAACAGAAACGGGTTTCCTTCTTACCGTAGATTGCTTATTCTCATATAGGGGGCCACAGTTGGGGGCTATTGGGGGCCCTTATTGAAAGGTTTCATATAGGGAACCCTGTAATATAACACAATAATCTGATCTGCCAGAAGAGACTCACTGTCTGACTCCTATAGCGCACGGCAGTGGTGGCAACTTTGTGGTTCCACAGATTTATAAAGCTCATTATTTTTCCCCATAGAAATTTCCGAAACTATAAACATATTTTAATTCTGGAAACAAGCCATCCAGGATCCTGATGAATCATGAACATAACATTTGATTCTGTGTCAAAAACGATTTTAATATTTAATAAATAGCAGGAGGAGTGGAGGAATTATTAATTAGGTGATTTTCCACAAGCCCAAATGTGTCTCATTGCCGTCAGTTGCTTTGCTGTGCTGCACAGGCACAACACAATCCTCCCCCTACCATCCATGAAAAAACAAACAAAACACAAGCATCATGGTTGACACGTCTTTGATACCGTTCATTTATTTTGTCTCTGGACGGCACATTTCAAAAAGGGCCAAGATGCCAGCGTTGCCAAATTTGTCCCAAACAAATGATGTCCCGGCCAGAA
The DNA here is from genome assembly GCF_963921795.1 of Nannobrachium achirus. Taxonomy (NCBI): domain Eukaryota; kingdom Metazoa; phylum Chordata; class Actinopteri; order Myctophiformes; family Myctophidae; genus Nannobrachium; species Nannobrachium achirus. The sequence continues at coordinate 28,292,139 of NC_137816.1, read as the reverse complement.
TGGAAGCTCCTTGGAGAGTGTCCTCGCCAAAGGCAGTAAATCAGTGGGCCCGTGCCAGCATCCCAGCAGCCTCGGTACAGGAGCACACGGGCTGCTTGGGGGAGCGACGGCCTCTGTTGGCTTGGCAGCTCAAAGGGCCTCTGACCGGGCGCCAGTAGGCTCCTCTGAGACCCAGACAGAACCTCCTGGGCCGCTAAGTGAGCGAAGATGGAACCAAGCGGTGGAAAAATCACAATGAGGCCTGAGAGAGAAGAGCAGAGAGAACGAGAGAGGGAGGCAGAGAGAGAGAGAGAGAGAGAGAGAGAGAGAGACAGATGAGAGAGGTAGGGAATAGGGGAATTTCACTGAATGCACAATTCTCAGTATGGGGGTCAGGCATTGCAGTGATACTTTTATCAAAGGCAGACACTTGATATGCCTAAGAAAAGGAGTCTGGAGGCACCTGGGATGAGAAGCAAAGGAAAGAATATACTGTACCGCTCTTTGAACGGATAACAAACCAACAGAGCTCTGTCACAAACGCAGTCATGCTCCCGCGTACCTTCTGACAGATGGAACACAGACTTGTCCTTGAAAGGTGTGCGTCCGTGCATGCTTATTTTCTAAAGGCACGCCGGACAATGCATGCTCGCACAGTAAAAGTGTGGGCATACGAGTGTTTGTTTAACTGGTAAAAAGTACAAATGAGAGAGAGGGGGGGGGGGGGGGGGGTGGGGGGTTGAACTCTGTGAAAGTACGAACGGAACCAAATGGACACCCACCCATTTTGTTTTGTTTGACGTATATTTGAAGTAGATTTGGTTCCGTTTGTACTCTCTCACAGTTAAATGAACACTTGGGATTTGACTGTGCAGTCAAATACAACACAGTTATTCACGTACAGCAACCGCTCGCCTCCCTATCTCCCAACTCTCAACATCAATTAATGCGCGAAGCGCTTAAAAGTAATCTCTATCATTTAAATGAATCTAAAGCCCCCTGGTGGAACGGCGGGAAAGCCCCACATCAACGCACCAGCTGCTACCTTTAAAGTCCCTATCGTTGCATTCAGGCTCTGGTGACTAGTTTAGATATTGATGTGGCGCCGTCTGCCAGCTTGCCTCTGCCGACTGGCAACTAGCCAGACTTTAGCAAAGACATTACTGGGAAAAGTCATAACCCGCCGATAGCTCTGTTGTTGTCTAACCCAAAGAACAGCGTGCGGGTGGCTACTTTGGCCTGTTTTGTTTGCAGTGGTGGAATGTGGCACATTTACTCAAGTACAATAGATTTTGAAGTATAGGCCTAGGCCTACTGTTATATTTTGATGACAATAATGTTGTATTTCAACCAAGTAACTTATATTTTGTAGGCCTATATTGTGGTATTGTACTTACTTAAGTAAATAAATAAAAGAATAATAATCTGAGTACTTTTTCCACAAGGGCAGCTGTTATTGTCAGGCCAAACAACAGTGTGGCCATCTTGGGGAGTTTTGTTTTCAGAGTTTGTTTGCATACATCAACAAGCCAGAGAGGCACAGTATTACATCAGAGACACCTGCATGCAAGTACAGCAGCAACCCGCAGCCATGTTAGTCATTTCCTTATGCTAATGCAGCCCTCGTCTACATTATTCAAACCCTCACCTACCTGTCAATGGAAGGGAAGTAGTATGTACAAGTCACACACATAATACAAGGATGGGGGTTTACTGCTGGAACAAGCAGAAATACAAATAATGCGAAATAAAAACAAATACACAGTTAAAACTGATGTGTTGCGTCGGCTATAGTAGATCGGCTATTTTCAGGAGATTGGTGCAGAGGGAAAAATGGAGGGGGAAGTATAGAGTTGTTTACAATTATCATGTATGTTTCACCCCTGTTTGCGGGAATTTGTTGTTAAATGTCAAAGCTCTACTACAGCACTACACAAGCCTCCATTGTCTGATATGTCATTGCCGTTTGAAACCTCTTTGGTAAAGGGGCAAAACTTACACTCTACCCACTGTCCTACTGTAATCCAAAGACTGACGGCAATATTTCAATAGAGGACTCATTTAAACAGAACCTATATATAGTATAAACCTATGTGTTAAGCTCACACCATGTCACCACTTATGTTGTGAGCTTGCAGATCCGATATTTTTGCCAAATGTTTGCGTAGGCTATTTATGCTAGTTCATGTGGTTCATTCTATTCTAAAATGTTTAAGCTTCAAATGTTGGACAAATGTTGAGATGCATCTGTTTTATCCAGGGTAATTGTGCTGTCCATGTCAAATAAAAGAGTAAAAGAAAAACTACAAAAAATGAATGCACATATCTAGAGATGATCAGATGACCAAAATGGACCATTATCTCTCAGTTTACATAGGTGGCAAACAAATACACTTTCAAAGGAGTATTTTTGGAGACAAGAATTAATCCCTTCGACCCTCTTTCATTTCCCAGCACTTTTAGACCACATCTTGTCCGCAAAGTGCTTTGTCTGTGTGTGTCTGTGTGTCTTTGAGTGCATGTGTGTGCGCATGTGAATAGAGGCCCGTATACGTGCGCCATTACCGCGTTGCTATTTAAAATGCTATAAAAATCTGCAGAGGAAAACGACTGGAGTCGTGTTACTTCAATGAGCACGGCGATCAATCTTTTGCTTCTTTACTTGCCTCCTTTCACCCACTTCATTTCACTTTGTTGAAACACGCTGAGAAAACCACATATTGGGTAACATAGACCCATTTAGAAAGCAATTTAAGGGACTATGTGGCTTCCAGGGCCTGTGATGGAGTGGTGTCTTTTAATTATACTGTATCAAGATTCAAGGTTTCTTTATTGTTACATCTTGTGTACAGGTACCTAAGAGTACAACTCTTTTCACTCACTGTTGGATTAACCACATCATGAAGCCTAGCATCTCTATTCTGAGTATGTAAAATGAAATGTGCTGAATGGTAAATGCTGAATCTATATAGAGTGTTGAGCCTTTCTCCAAAGCACTTTACAATTTGCATTACATTCACTCACACCGACAGCGGAGGAAACCACGCAGCAATCTGCTCATCAGGAGGAGCTACATATATGGGGTCAAGTGTCTTACTTCAGGGGGAGCCGGGTATCGAACCAGATTTTGCCCTAAAATCACGCGGTACACAGTATCTCTAAAGTCATGTCATCAACATGGATCTGTCCCATTTCCCATATTCCCTCCTGATTGCCTACCATTGCCTTCTAAAGTTTGTGTATGCGGCTTATCTCCCGATTAGGGAGTCTTACTGCATGGTAATCGTCTAAAAAGTAGCCGATCTACAAGCCCACAAAGCATTGCAACATGGCGCTTTGTGAGTCAGCCTCATGTTGTCTATGATGTCAGTCATATATGATGTCAGTCATCTCCATATTAAGTTTAATTTGTAACTAGAAACTGTTTGTACTGTCGAGGTGAGCTTGACTGATAGATAAAGATCTACCCTTTGGCTGCACCTCATTGGCTAAGGGCCCTGCCTTTGTACTGTCGAGGAGAACTTGACTGATATCACGTCATTTTGAGGAGAACTTGACTGATAAGTTACGTCATTTTGAGGAGAACTTGATAAATAAACTAGAAATACTGTTCCTACGAAACAGTGTGGGCTCGCATGTAACACCCTGTATGGGCACAAAGATCTACCCTTTGGCTGCACCTCATTGGCTAAGGGCCCTGCCTTTGTACTGTCGAGGAGAACTTGATAGATTACGTCATTTTTTAGGAGAACTTGACTGATAGATTACGTCACTTTTTCTGGAGAACTTTACTGATAGATTACGTCATTTTTGAGGAGAACTTGATAGATAAATAATGAAGATAACAGCATTCTCGCTTTCAGCGAGGCCACAATAATGAAGATAACATACGTGTGCTCGCTTTCAGCGAGCCCACAATTAAAGTCAACAATGGAGAAAATTAATTCACAAATACGTACATGAAATACGTTCATGTACGTACAAATACGTACATTCGGGCGGCCCAGCGTCTAGTCGGCGACCTGGCCAACTCGGGAACGATGTAAATAGGGAATGAATGCCCCGCCCTTTAATGCAAACCCCATTATACCTGTTGTCATAGGACCCGTTTTGACCATCTGTTTGCCTGTGTCCATTTATGCCCATATATGGAGATATCTGTATCTGTCTGTCTGTCGGCGTCCATTTTATGTCCATATATGGAGATCACTGCAGATATAGTTCTGGTTCCATTTTATGCCCATATATGCCCATATATGGAGATATCTGTCTATTTGCGTCCCTTTATGCCCGTATATGGAGATATCTGTTTATCTGCGTCCATTTTATGCCCATATATGAGATCTCTGTCGCTTTTTGTTTGTTTCTTCTTTAAGCAGAATACACAGCCTGCTTAAATCTGCATCATTCAAGTCATCCTCCCAGTCCCACGCTTTGTTGCTTGTCTTATGTTTGTCTTTGTCTCTTTTATTTTATTTTTTGGAGCGGACCCCATGAATGCCCCACCCTTTAATGCAAACCCCAATATACCTGTTGTCATAGGACACGTTTTGACCATCTGTTTGCCTTTGTCCCCACCCTTTAATGCAAACCCCAATACCTGTTGTCATAGGACCCGTTTTGACCATCTGTTTGCCTTTGTCCCCTTATGCCCATATTTAAAGATCTCTGCACACACAGTACCGGTTGCGGAAAACTCTGATGTCAGACATCAGCTCCGCATTCGGGCATTCATTTTATGCCCATATCTGGAGAACACGCGTGCCGGTGGGAAGAACGGTTCTCGAGATACGCGGATTACATACATACATACACATTCACAGAGATTTTTTGTTGACTCATGTGGCGTACGTGATGTCAGAGCCTTTTATGAAGTGATGTCACAATGAGTCAGCGCTTGCGCAGATTTCCTCCGGAACAGCCTGATGTCAACAATCAGCTCCGCATAAGGAGATTCGGAACGTTTTGCGCCGGTTCGGAAAAAACGTGCGTCGGGTCGGGTCGAGGCCGGCACTGCACTCCGAGCCGCGGCGGGGAACGTGCGTGCCGAATCTGAAGCCGGTGGGACGAACGGTTCTCGAGATACACGGATTACATACACACAGACAGAGATTTGTCGCATTTATAGATAGATGTCTGTCCTAGATATGTTTCATGTTCATGTTTTTGGACAAGACTGATGTCACAAATATGATGTCATCTACTTGAATAAAACCAAATAAAATAAATCTATATGTTTGAAAAGGAGCATGACAACTTGTTCAAATGGCTTCTGAGTTTCATAAAGATCGTATTTGTAATAATGATTACTATTCTCTACTAAATGTCAGGAAAGAGGCAACGCAGAAGGAGCTAAAGGAAGCATACAGGCAATTGTGCTTGCTGTATCATCCGGACAAACACCTCGACCCAGAACTGAAGCGAAAAGCAGAGCAGTCATTTTGTTCTGCATATCGAGCTTATGAAGTTCTTAGTGATCCACAGACTCGGGCCATCTATGATATCTATGGCAAGAAGGGAGTTGATCTTGAAGGATGGCAGGTGGTGGAAAGACAACGAACACCAGAGGAGATCCAAGACGAGTATGAGTATCTTCAGAGAAAGCGAGAGGAAATGCGGCTTCAACAAATCACCAACCCAAAGTCAATGATCAGTGCAGACATTGATGCCACACATCTCTTTGGTCCTGATCCATATGAAGACTTTGAGGAAATGAGTTTGGGTGAGTTGCTCTCACGCATTGAGATCAACAAGATGCAAATATCACAATCTATTGAGGCTCCTCTTACTACAAAAGACACAGCCATTTTTTCTGTGTCTCTGTTGAGCGACAATGGAAAGCCACAGGGAAACCTCTACTTGGGCTTAAGAAAAGTCATCTCGGCAAAAGCCTGGGGAGAGCTTAGGGTTGGTTCGAGAGACGATTACGGACCGTTCTTGGGAATGTATATGTTCCGACAACTGGCAAGACGCTGCTTCCTGGCCGTACAGTCTCAACTCTATTTTTCATCCGAAGGGGTGAGTCCTTATTTCACCACTGTGCTGGGCCGTCAGCTAGACAAAAATACCATGGGTTACCTGCGATGCCGCTGGGGTGTCATGTCATCTATGAAGACTAGCATTGTCAGGGACACCAAGCATACCAACTTCACATTCGCTGCACATATCGGCATGCCTGACATCTTCCTGAAGATGGGTTACCAATACAAATTCCAGGATGAAAACCAAACCAAGATCAACGGATCTATAAAGTCAGGATTACTCTTTGGGACTGTAGTAGAGTATGGTGCTAAAACACAGATCAGTAAAAATAGTGTCCTGGGGGCCACTGTTAGTGTCGGACCGCTGCACGGGGTCTCTCTCAAAATCAAGTTAAACAGAGCCAGTCAGACGTATACCCTCCCAATCCGTCTGGCCGACAAGCTGCTGCCCAGTGCTGTGTATTATGCCACAGTGGGACCACTGGTCTTGTACCTCGCTCTTCAAAAGCTTGTTATCCAGCCCTACATGCGTTCCCAAAAGGAAAAACTCCCGGGAAGCTCATCTTCAGACATCACCAGGAAGAGGAAAGAGGCCGAGTCATGTGTTCTACTGATGCGTGCCTCTGTACAAAAAATTATTGAAGCAGAGGAGTCTAAAATGGGTCTCATCATCCTCAGTGCTTGGTACGGCAGGTTTCCGCCAGACGACAACAGGAAACACGAAATCATCGATGTGACTGTGCCACTGCAGTGTCATGTGAAGGACTCCAAGCTCCTACTCACAGAGGTTACAAAGTCGGGCCTCCCTGGGTTCTATGACCCCTGTGTGGGGAAGGACAAGAGTCTGAAGGTGGTGTACCAGTTCCTTGCAGTCCAGCATCAGGTCATGTCAGGGGACAAAGAACCACTCCGGATACCGATGCAGTCTCACAGGGTTGACATATAAGCAATGATTCTCAACCTTTTTGACGACCCCCATTTTTGGACATATGGCCTACATTTGGCCTACTTGGTTCCCGCATGGGCTACATGGGGGCTAACTGGGCATGGGTTGGAAGTGGGCTTCCCCACGTGGTTCCCGCACGTCAGTCTAACCAGTGTGCCTGGTTCTACAGACAGGGATCTCCATATATGGGCTCACCACTGGCATCACCGCTTCCAAAGAAATCTGATACATACATACATACATACCCAGCCGATCGCAGTACTTGTGCCCTCTGCTTGCGCAAGTAATAACTAGAAAGATGCAATTGGAAATTGTAAGTGTGGTTGCCGTGATGCGAGTCACATTTGCAAATGAATTCCATCTTACCATTTGCATTTTCCCCTTTCAAATCAATGTATTCACTAACTAGACCAGGTCAACCTGGTTGTGCCAGACCCCCTGTCTGTCATCATCATTTATGACATCATGCCTTTTGTAGGCATGTCATCATCATGTCATCATCATATATACCCTTTATATAGAAAACCCGGACAGACCGACATTTGCTTATGTAGGCCTACCCATTTCATGGGTCTGGCAATAAATTAATTATTATCTATATAATATGGAGATCCCTGATGTCATCATTATCAAGCCTATATCTTGGATTGTCCATATATGGACATATTGTATCAGACATGTATGATGTCAGTCATCTCCATATTTGGGAAAAGTAAAAAAATAAAAATGAAGTCAATGAAAACTAATTCACAAGTACATGTATATAAATTAATCGATATATATAACTCTCAGCAAAATGCACCCCTATGTGTCCCGATGAAGCCGGTTGATTTGACACAGTGTGGCACATACAAGTATGTGCCACCAAAACTGTGGGAGGAGTAGCGCAGCGAAATTACGTTTATCTAGTAAGATGGAAAGATGGATGGAAACAAATTAAGTAGGACAAGTACTATCTATAGTCTGGTTGCTGCAGGGGCAACCACACTAACTAGGCTGCACTCTGTCGAGGTGCCAACTTGCGTTTTGTGCACTCATAACCAAATATGGCTCACTCTGCTGGTGCAAGTAACTAGAAAGATGCAATTCTGGGAAATTGCAAGTGTGGTTGCACTGATGGGAGTCACAAGGAGGTCCAAGCACATCATGCTCTCCATTTGCACACTTGTAATCCATGGGCAAGGTGATGTGCACATCACTTTCCAAGTGCTGGTGCTGGCCTCAGGTCGACATAGGATTAAAAAGAATGGAAGTCCGCACAACAGCTGATGCTCCACAGTGTTTATTCAATTAAAACATAATAAAGATTGACAACGTTTCGGCCATCAGCTGGCTGTTGTGCGGACTTCAATTCTTTTTAATAGAAAATTCCCTTCTTGAATTCTGTCTTGTACTTATGTTAGCCTATATTGTGTTGTCACTCCTTCCTAACTGAACATTATATTGTCCAATCAGAGATCAGAAAAAGGTTAACAACGAATGATATGACAAATAGATCCACTCTCATAATTACAGCCCCGACGTGGCAGAATATTCTCTTATAGTACGTTATCACTCTGTGAACGTTTAAAATAGTGAAGCGAAGTCGCTTTTCTAACCTATAGACTATACCCAGCCAGCACGCCCACATGGATCCCGCATGGGTACGAGGTGGGCTACTTGGGTACCATGTGGGCATGGGATTGAAGTGGGCAAATTACATGGGACCCACGTGGGCTACATGTGGGATAACTGGGCATGGGATTGAAGTGGGCTGGCCCACATGGTTCCCGCATGGGCTACATGGGGGCTAACTGGGCATGGGTTGGAAGTGGGCTTCCCCACGTGGTTCCCGCACGTCAGTCTAACCAGTGTGCCTGGTTCTACAGACAGGGATCTCCATATATGGGCATAAAAGGGATTGTATGTGGCCGATGTGGCCTCCATATATGGGCATTCCCATGTGAAGTCCAATAGGGGAACCACACTAACAGAATCACTTTTATGCCCATATATGGATAGTCCTGTCTGTAGAACCAGCCACACTGGTTAGGCTGACATGGTCTATAGGTTAGTTAGACTGACATGTATATATTGGAATTCACAGATATGGGCTTAATATTGATGACATCAGGGATCTCCATTATGGGCAGGTCAGCCATAGGCATTGAGGTCAGCTATAGACATTGAGGTGTTACAGAATCGCAGAAGGACGTACTGACAAGTGCTGGTTCTGATACTAAACTGCGACGTACAGTCACAATAAAAAGTTCAGCAAGAGCCGCTGATACAAACGACCTACGGCCTGGTCGCGACTTAGGCCACGACTTGGAGGTCGTAGGTCCCGGTTCTGGAGGTTTTGCGCGATCTCGGTCGTAATTCAGCGACCTGGGAAGTCCGCGATCGAAACTCTACGCTTGCTAAGGGAAGGGACGCGAGTTTAGAAACTCTACGCTTGCTAAGGGAAGGAGCGCCGCGATCGAAACTCTACGCTTGCTAAGGGAAGGGACGCGAGTTTAGAAACTCTACGCTTGCTAAGGGAAGGAGCGCCGCGATCGAAACTCTACGCTTGCTAAGGGAAGGGACGCGAGTTTAGAAACTCTACGCTTGCTAAGGGAAGGAGCGCTCGTTTTCAACAGCGTCGGCAGGTTAGCTACTCAGTGTCGGCAGGTTAGGGTTAGGGTTAGGGTTAGGGTTAGGGTTAGGGTTAGGGTTAGAGTTGGGGTTAGGGTTAAGGTTAGGGTTAGAGTTAGAGTTGGGGTTAGGGTTAAGGATAGGTTTTGGTGCACCTCGCGCGGTCCAAGTGACTACAATGGAGCGCTTCCTACCTCCGGTTCAGCCAATCACAAGCTTCAAAAGGTTGAATAGCGCTGCTGCTCTAGAATATTCTGCAAAAAGACCTTTTAAATACGACCGCGGACTTCCCAGGTCGCTGAACAACGGCCCGATCGCGCAACAACGGCCCGGGGACGACCGAGGTGGCGCAACCACGGCCGGGGGTCGCGAAACTAGACCGGCCGCGACCTAACAAGTATGTACCGCGAACTACGACCTCCAGAACCGGGACCTACGACCTCCAGGTCGTGGCCTAGGTCGCGACCAGGCCGTAGGTCGTTCGTATCAGCGGCTGTCTCTCAAAAAGTTTAGCCACCCGATTTAATATTTTCACCCAAAACAAATAAGCAATAATAGACATAAGCTCACACCGTATCTTGATGCGATGCATTTTGAGCTTGTAGATCCAATCTTCTAGTGTCTTTTTTCTTTCTTCTAATGTGTGGAATAGACCGGGACAACAATCCCAGGCAGGGATTATTTAGATTATAATAATAATAATAATTGAGAATGTAAAAAATACTTGATATGAACCAACCTTTTTCACATAAACATGATGCTTTATTGAAGGATTTATTTCTCAGTGTTGTCAAGTCTGCTTTTTATTATAAGTGATACATTTTGGGCTTGTTTATCTTACAACACTGCCACGGGTATACAGCGCGATACTGTTGTTGTTGTTTCAGAGGCTGCAGTGTGCAATTGAATTAACTGTTGTTCTGACGCATCAAAGATCATATAAGTTATTTGTTTCTTGCCCTTAATAATAGCTCAGATTAATTTAGACTGACTAATAAAGTATTCAATCAATCAATCAATCAATCAAACAGTCTGCAATGGAAGCACTGTAAATAAGAAGGGAGTAAAGTGATGCCCAACCTTCCACGCTTCCATTTTGCATACATTTTTTTCATTTTGCAGTCGCATATATAGGCTTGTCCTATGGTCAATCAAATTAGTTGCACAGGACCACAATGGTTATCCTTTTAACATTATTGTATAATTGTACCTCTGTAAACTGTTAATAAACTACTCATAGACTCTGACATAGTCTAGCTGATGACAATCCGAGTCCCTTGACTTCTATTATGAAAAGTTATAGCAAAAAGTAAAAGTTTGACATACAAATATTAGTGGGATTCTGCATCAGAGGCAGTGACAGTGCACACAAGACATTTGGTGTTGATTGGTCCAACGGTTTGCTAAATTAGTTCTGGACAGGCACACAGACAGACACACAGACCGACTCTAATAGACAGCAGAGGCACAGCGTAAAAAGAAGTAATATTGCGACGCAAGGTTTGTGCCCGACAGCCAAGATATAGTTGTAATATCCACATCATCCACATTTCATGGCGGTTGGTACATGTGAGATGTGTGTCGCTACACATGCTCCGCAACATTAGCATTTCCTAAAATGAGGTGATTCAACAGCCTCCCACCAGGAGGAAATACACTCAATCTGCTTAACTCCGAACACAGAATTTAATTTTAATTAAACAGTTAATGAGCCATGGGATTAATGCCAATGACTTTTTAAAGCAAACATCTATAAATCATTAAAGCCCCATTTGAAAGGGGGGGGGGGGGGAGCTGGGCGAACGAACGTATGTGAGCCTCCAGCTGCCCACTGCTACCTCTGTCCCTCTCCCTCACCCTCTCTCTCCCTCTCTCTCTCTCTCTCTCTCTCTCTCTGACTTTCTCCCAGTGGCGTCAGTTCAGAAAAAAGTTAAGGTACGGCAACATGACTGGTGTCTTGCACGCGCGTGACACCAGTCATGTTGCCATACCTTAGCACAGAGTCCTGCAACGGGTCGGGGCCCCGTGGGTACCCGACGGGTACCCGTGTTTGACGGGCGGACACGGGCGGAATATATACTATTATACATTTGCGTGTGCGGGGACGGGCGGTGCACGACTAAACATGGGCGGGTGTCATTTTACTGTGAAAATCAGACAACTGTTTCTACTTGAGTGCACACAGTGAGCAGCAGGACAGAACCATGGCATGCATACAGCACTGTTTCTGCCTAAACGTCAAGTCACACACACGGCTGGAGCGCACAGTCACACTCACAGGAGGAGGACACCGACACACAACTGAATAAAGTGGGCGCGAGTTAACTTCTTGCCTAGCGCGATGTAGTTGCCCAAACTAATATGATTTGGGCTTTACTTAGCCTATCTCATTAAACCTTAATATGCAAACCTACAAGTCTGAGGGACTGTGTTTGTTTTGTTATGTCATGATGGGGCGCAAGGAATTAAGGGTGACTTGCCTGCAATCAACTTGTCCAATTTTCACAACCACATCCATTGCTGCGATCAGAAAGGTACTTGATTGTATAATATCCACGTCATTCCACGACTATTAGGAGTTCAGATCCCTGTGTTATTATCGTCAACTGGGTCCAGTTTGTTTAGATTACCTCGGGCTGTTTATCATCATAACAGTAGCCTAAACAGTGACGAGCGAACCATGACAGACAGAGGGAGTCCCTCTTTCAGCAGTGAAAAGCTGGATATGTGCTTCGCCGTATGACGGTGCGTGTCGAGCATAGCAGACATGAAAGCTCACAAAGCTGCAAGTTCCGACATGTTGTGAGCTTGTAGCTCTGATATTTTCAATGCGCGACACCATCGTATGACAAATACAACTGCACACATGCAACGAGGCAGAACGCAGAAGCAGCAAGCTGTCGTGACAGTGTCATATCATCCATACTATAATTAGAGAGGTCAGTCAGTAGGTCAGTCAGTAGGTCAGTCAGTCAGTCAGTCACACATTGCATTATCTATTCACCCGCTTCAGCGACTGATCCCAAATTTAACATGGCATTCAAGCTATTTATTAGCGTTTCTTCACCACTTCTGTTCAACACTACAGCCTGTTGTCAGGGTTACGGTCCGTTCCTCCAGGCCATGGGATCTGTAGCCCCGGGCCCACACACACCTCTCTCACAGTTAGGAATGTTGCAGTGACGAGAGACTCTCTCTCTCTCTCTCTCTCTCTCTCTCTCTCTCTCTCTCTCTCTCTCTCTCTCTCTCTCTCTCTCTCTCTCTCTGCATGCATGGGTCACGCATGCACCGGGTGATGTCTGTCTCATCTTCCAACGGGTATGGAAAAATTATGTGGAGCAAGCACATACATCCCCATACTTCTATTCACCTAATTTTGCTGTTAAATTATTTGTATCCATCATAAATACACACTCCTCCATGGGCTGCTCCTTACATTATGATGCTCCCACATATTCCCACGCACGCACCAGTTAGAGTTACTTTCCCCATAACCCACACTCTGCACATATTTTGCAGCACATATCTTCGAACGGGTAAGGTCTAGTTTTAAATGATTATGATTGGTTTTAAAGGTTGTTCTACTTTATCCAAATAATAATATTAATAATAGGCTTAATAACAGCATTTTCCGACAGCGACGGCGTGCAGGGACGATCAACTATGGAGTGAAAAATAGAGTGCAATGCTATTGGAAGAACACACGCATGGCTGTAGGCTATTTACTTTAATGCATGAAATCACCGGTAGCGGGGCGGGCGACGGGTCCTTTTTTTGACGGGCGGGGCAGGGCTGGTTTAGATTTTTATACAATAGCGGGTAGAGGGGCGGTCCACGGATCTGATTAATGACGGGCGGGGCGGCCGCGGGTTGTCAAAATTGGCCCCGTGCAGGACTCTGCTAGCTTGATTTCAGACTCAGCTCACGCTTTAGTCGGAAACTGTGCCCTATTCTAAACGATTTACGGGGGAGGGTCTTTTTTGCGAGTGATCGCGACGCATGGTGCTCGCGACGCACGGTGATTGCGACACACGGCCGCGGCGTGTGTGTGTGTGTGTGTGTGTGTGTGTGTGTGTGTGTGTGTGTGTGTGTGTGTGTGTGTGTGTGTGTGTGTGTGTGTGTGTGTGTGTTGGTGTGTGTCTCTGTCTGCTTCCACACAGAACTGCGACCAGAAACATGTAATCAACATTAACAGCTTGGTGAACTCAGCGTGCGCACGTGTGTGTGCATGTGTGCCTGTCGTGTGTGAACTTTGTTTGAAATCGTTTCAACTGCTGCGCTGATTGGATATTCGTTAGACCCACCCCCACCCCCTGCGCTCATTTTTGGCTGCTAAAACCGATTCATGTACTCAGCTCCAGACCAGAGAAAGAGTCCACTCTGAGAGTGAGCGGGGTCTATGGGCTGGAACCAGGCAAGGACTCTGTCTTAGCAACAGGCATGATACATTTATTTTAAGAAGTACATTTAGTAGTTATTTTATTGTAATTTAACAACATAGTAACCAGAACAGATAGACAAAGAGATATTCATGGATTTATATTTAAAAGTAACTTTTATTTTCCCCCCTGGACCCAGGGTATGGCAGCTGCACACCCCTGCCATACCCAATTGACGCCCCTGCTCTCTCCCCGTCCCCCTCTCTCCCTCTCCCCCCCCCCCCCCCCCCCCTCTCATATCCTCCAGAGAGTGGCACTCTGCGGCCGGATCTCTCTTGCCATTGGTCAGATGGATTGCAGACAGGGAGGCAGGCAGACAGACAGACAGTGTGTGCGCTGAATAACCTTCCCTCTTAAACAGTTAAGCTGCAAGCCGGGTGCAACATAGACGGAGCATGTCATAATTATGAGAGATTAGCATGGGATCTTCCTTGATGATGTGCGTGAGGAAAGAGCCCGCATTAATGATACATCATGTCTGCGGCGTCTTTAGTTCCTTTCTGTCTTTCTTTTTTGGTCACAGATAAAGTCTTTACAACACTGATCTTATGTCAGTGCAGTGGTGGAGGAATTCAAGTAGTTACTCACAGTACTCAGATTTGTTACTTTAAATTGCAATTAACACAAAAATACAACAATTCAAAGCCCTGTTTTCAAAATGTTGCTTGAGTAGGCCTAAAAGTACAAAAATATTGGCATAAAAATATACTTGAAGTAGCTAGACTAACAAAGTAAAAGTACTCAAAACATTTTAGAGAATTACTGATACAAGGTATTTTTGATTTGTAAATACTTAGGTAAAGAATACCTCAGAATTGTACTTAACAGTATAGAGTATGTTTAATTTCAACCACCATAGCCAGTGTTGGGTGTAACAGCGTTAAAACTAACAGCGTTACGTAGCGCTGGTGGTAACGGAGTAACTTAACAAGTTACTTTTGCAATATAGCAGGATCGTTACCAGTTACATTTCTCAAAAACGGGTTATTAAATTTGGTGTAACACGGGGTTACTCGCGGTCATCTATTAGGGACATAAGGAGAATTTATTTGTGCGTGTCTTGTTTACATTAATTTACAGTCGCTCACGACATGGCAGGGCATGAGAGAAGCCCTTTAGTAAGGCTGTGGAATAATTCACACTATTTTTGGATTTACTGGTGAAAGGATAGATCACTCTTTTTTATGTTTACCAAACTTCCTCGCAGGTGGGTTTTAATGGTCGGTAACGGAAAAAGTAACCTAGCGCATTACTTTTCTCAGTGGGTAACGCAGTAATAACGGATTCGTTTTTCAATTCAGTAACGAATGTATCCTAACGAGAAGGTAAAAGGTAACAATACCCAACACTGTAGATAGCCAGATCTTATGTCAGTGGAGAATGCCCTTTTAAAGAAACACTTAATCCCAGAGTCAGATTACTTTATGACTGGGATATTGACCTAAAGTCTCTACAATGGCAGATGCCTAAATGGATGGGCTTTAAATAGATGGAAACCAACCCTACCAGCCTTAGTGAATGTATGGACACCAGAGCAGTACAAAACATGATGGGATTCTGACATTGGCTCCATGTGAAGGACATGTTGACTGCTTCACATTCAGTGAATTAATTCATAATCTTTTCAATTTATGGAGATTCCGAGAGATGAGTTTAATACACAATCACATTCTTATTTGTCTAATGCATCATTAGTCTGGGTTTTGAAATGTAAAAACAAAAACATGATCTACATGCAAGCACTCAGCTTTATCAATTTTTTACAGATTTTGTCAAATTTGACCAAAATAGGAATGCCCACGTTAATGTGGTTTACGTTTTTTATTTTTATAATCAAATATATCTATACATTTCCCAAAAGTAAATGCATGCATTTACTTGACCAGAAGAAGGGATAAAATCCCATCCCCACTGGCAAAAGAAATAGAAGAAAAAAGGTCAACGTGGATCTCCTTCAATTGGTTCATCATGAAGCAGAGAAGATTTTCTTTTCCAGATCTCACATTTTATTATGTCACACGACTCAAAGCATGTGGGATTTCAAATTATTATTAAAATAAGACGCACAAAGCAGACATTGTAACCTGCCACGGCTTTTACAATTATCTGTCATAAGCCATACACATATGTAGTACCAGCACTGTGTACACAATACACAGTCCATGATTAATGTGCATAATTATGCTATTTTTCTTAACGTTCTACTTATTGCTGTCATTCTCAAATTATCTCCTTGTTATTGCTGCTACAATGCTGAGGAACCAAAACCAAAGAATTGTACTCTTGCGTACTTGTAAATGACACGTAACCATACAAAAAGTTCAGTCTTCAATCTTGAATCCAATAACCAAAACCAGCGGCGCGTACAGGCTTCTCTAGACCACTGTCATTGTATCAAAATGGCTTCTTCTGTCAGCTCTGACTGGTCGGTGGAGGTGAGCGCCTTTTGAATCCTCAGCTATTTAATTTGACACAGTCACTGACTGGCCACCTGTAGATGATTTATTTGCCCCCCCCCCCCCCCCCCTCAATTCCAAGGTCTATTGTATTACAAAAAAAGAGAAAAAGAAAAAAGAATTGGATGTAAAATCTCCAGTGGCCTGTGCTAAATTTACCTTAAACCAAATCACTAAAGCCTACTGGTGCTTGACAGTCTAGGCAGGTGTGTAGACTCCTCAGCAATATCCCAGGGAAGCCCGCTGGCAATGCGCCGCCTTTATGCATTCTTATTTATTAATCTGACTCTCTCTCAGTGTCTCTCTTTCTCAGTCTCTCTCTCTCTCTCTCTCTCTCTCTCTCTCTCTCTCTCTCTCTCTATCTCTCTCTCTCTCAATCTCCCCCCCTCTCTTTCTCTCTCTCTCTCTCTCTCTCTCTCTCTCTCTCTCTCTCTCCCTCTCTCTCTCAATCTCCCCCCGTCTCTTTCTCTCTCTCTCTCTCTCTCTGAAGGCTTCTTGATCCACTGAAAGTCAAACAACAGACGCAGCCACAAAGTATGTGTGTGTGTGTGTGTGTGTGTGTGTGTGTGTGTGTGTGTGTGTGTGTGTGTGTGTGTGTGTGTGTCTCTCTCTCTCTCTCTCTCTCTCTCTCTCTCTCTCTCTCTCTCTCTCTCTCTCTCTCTCTCTCTCTCTCTCTCCCCTCCTATTGGCTGTCCCAGAGCGTCTCATGCTGAGTAAATGAGCTCGGGGATTAGCAGGGCTGTTCATTTTAAAGTTGACTTTGGTTGAACTGTGTTACACTGACAGCTCTTGAGAACACATCTTTGCGTCAGCAGGGTCGCAGCGGTGTTTTGCCTTTGCAGTCGCCCTCTCGTTACTTGGTATAAAGCTCTGCACTTTCATATTAATTAAATAATTGGAGAAAATGAATACATTCCCAGCATTGCTCACAGTAAAATCCTCAGTGTTGAAGGTATAGGAGTCAACCTGTCTCTCCAGCTCTTTACTGTAATAAACAACTTGCCTCTTTAGGTGGGTTGCCAATTTCATCCAATCAGGAATAAGTGTGGGACATGACCGAAAGTATAAGGTCGCGGGTGCAAGCGGCCGAAATGGGTTTCCTCAGACGGGTGGCTGGTATCTCCCTTAGAGATAGGGTGAGAAGTTCAGTTACCCGAGAGAGACTTGGAGTAGAACCGCTGCTCCTACACTTGGAAAGGAGTCAGCTTAGGTGGTTCGGGCATCTAGTATGGATGCATCCTGAGCGCCTTCCTAGGAAGGTCCTCGATGCACGTCCCACTGGGAGGAGACCCCGTGGCAGACCAAAGACCAGATGGAGGGATTATATCTCCAAACTGGCTTGGGAACGCCTCGGTATACTCCCTAAGGGAGTGGAAGAAGTTGCTCGGGATAAGGAAATCTGGAGGTCTCAGTTGGAACTGTTACCCCCGCGACCCGATTCCGGATAAGCGGTTGAAGATGGATGGATGGATGGAATACCCATTTATCAGCTTCAATCACTTCCAGTTTCACTTGGTTATCCTAGTATCCTTTATGCATTTTCTCTCCTGGATAAAAGTGATATCCCAACTGAAAAATGCATTTTCTGTTTAATAATGAGCTGGCGGGGATACCCCTGTTACTGAACAAACACTCTCGAGCAATGATTACTACTGTCAAACTATAGAGCTGCAGTATTGAACACTTATTCTAACAAAAGAAAATCACTTACTGCACCTGCATTTCACCAATAACTCTACAAATATAACCACATGGACCTTTACGGGTCCATTAGGTTATATTTTTACCAACTCTGAGACATATGAACACTGAGGATTTCACAGTTGTATACATTTGCTGTTGACACTGACGGAACACGATCACAGGGCAAGCACAGTTCTGTCTAGTCGAGTGTTAAGTGTCCTTGACACCAGTAGTCCCATCTCCATGCAAGTCAACACCCTGATGCGTCATTTTTATGATAAATAAGTAAAAAGGCCTGAGTGAGGAATAAATACAAACTGTAAATAGAGGCTGACAGCAGATTTGCAGATGGAGGAAGCTTCAGAGGAATTTCCGCGGATTATTTTTGTTGTATTCGTATTTTTCGCTGACGGGTGCAGACGGGGACGACGACGGTTTTTGGTGTCAAGGCGTGTCTGCCTGCCACACACACACACACACACACACACACACACACACACACACACACACACACACACACACACACACACGCACACACGCACACACACGCACGCACACACACACACACACACACGCACACGCACGCACGCACGCATGCGTGTGCAGAATGCGCACGCACACACACGCACGCACGCACGCACGCACGCACGCACGCACACACACACACACACACACACACACACACACACACACACACACACACACACACACACACACACACACAGAAGGCCTCCTCCCCTGGGGTTATGGATTGCTTATTAAATGGCTGTGCAGTGGCATGGCAGCTAGGCCACTCATGCACACACAGGACATCTCCTGTGGAGAAGGTGAAAGGTTTTAAGAGCAGAGATGGGTGCCTTAAATAATAATGATGTCCTTTCAAAGTTGGGGTTCAATGTTTGCATGAGTGTGTGTGTGTGTGTGTGTGTGTGTGTGTGTGTGTGTGTGTGTGTGTGTGTGTGTGTGTGTGCGTGCGTGCGTGCGTGCGTGTGTGTGTGTGTGTGTGGAGGGGGGGGGGGGGGACTTGTTTATGTGTTTTAGCGACAGACAACCAAAGCTGCTCCTGGAAAGATCTCACCATATATTTCTAATCCCTGCTCTTTTGTTTTTACGCGTGTACAAGGGCTGAGTCATCAAGAATAGGGTCTGTCTTTGTGCGTCTGTTTCTGTGTCTCAGTCCAAATCTCTTGCCAGCACAACGCCAGTATAATGTACTGGCTAGGTGACTCTCCACCAAACAGATAGATTGTTTCCAACTCCAACAAACTACAACAGACATTTAACTAGTCGGGCGACAGAACATTGTTTTGCGCATGCAAAGGAGGATGGAAATCAGATGACATAACGAATACCAGAACGCTCGCCTCTGGCGTAAATCCGGGGGAACGGTAGAGTGGTCTCTGCCTGGTAGTCCAAAAGGTAACCTCAGTAAACTATGCTTAAACACTTAAACCTAACCTTAACCTCAGTAAAACGGTGCCAAAACCTAACCCTATTCTTAATCTTAACCTCAGTAAAACTATGCCTAACCCTAAAGTTATTTCTAACCCTATATCCTCAGTAAAAGCAATACAGGAATACAAGAACCGCCCGCGGCCCTACCAAGTAGTCGGCGGGAGGTCGGTGCATTTCTTTTTCTTCTTTTTTTTAGGGTGAGTGTGTTTTAACGCGAGCATTACCGACATAACTGATCTGCAGCGCTGGTCTGCAAGTGTTGGCAGTGTTGCCAGGTCTATAAGTGACTTTGGGCTTGTTTTCCTGTAAAGTCGCTTAAATATTGACAGTTGTGGGTTGCTTTAGTTTGGACTAATTTCTGAAGTGTAGTTGCTTATTTGGACTTGCTTTTTAAGATTATTTTTGAACATATATTGGTGAAACTTGGTCACTTCCTTGGTCGCTTGTTTAACTCACAGAATCTGGCATCACCAAAACAAAACACTGTGCCAGCTTATTTGCTTTGGAGTTGTTCGATTGGTATAGGAATTGAGAGTTGAGGTTGAGAATATTGTATCCAGTTCAAATGTCGACTCTCTGGCTTATTTAGGCTTGCTTCTGCACCAGTAGTAGCTGCGAAACATGGGGATAGGGATATGATGATATGATGATATGATGTCTTCATTGTTGCCACTCCGACAATAAGAAGTCACTGTCGGAATGGAGATATGTCTGAATGGAGACATGTTCCCGTCTTCAACATGACAGAGGTGTAGAGCCAAGCCGCTATTAGACCCTGTGTTGTTTTGGTTTAAGAATAAATAAATAATTCATGCAGCAAATTGATCCAAAGATTTTTTGTTTGTTTACATATTCAAATACACAAGTGAGAAATGAAACTGAAGAAACGACTCTCTTAAGGCTGGGGAACAGATGGGATGTTTAGCTGTGCATTTACATTTAAAGGACACAACCACAGCGGTGTGGTTTCACTCTGCTGTCAGAAACTGATTGGCACCACATTACATGGATGATTACCAATAATTCCCTTGCCGGGAGTCAACTGAAAGGCAGACAACGATATAATTACTCTCCCCATTGGCAAACTGCTTTGTCATACAAGAGAATAATGATATGCTCTTTGACAACAGACCAGTGTCTTCTAAACGCTCGGTATAATGGCCCTGTAAATCAAAACAGAGCTTTCACGGAGTCACCCCTGATATTCAGACCTTGGGAGTCCGAGACATCTTGATAACTCGAAGACCATGATTATCTAGTTGCTTGATTTGATATTAATTGTTATATAATTTACATTACCTTTTGTTCTGTGTGTTACAACATCTAAAATGGCGGATGCAATTTTTTTTCAACCAAACGCAGTTCAATTGCTACTTTTACTCGGATTCTGTTAAAAACTGATTGACCAATAAAACATTTAACGTGAAAGGGCCTTAAGTGCAAATCTCTGTTGACCATGTTTGTCAAAAGTCCTGGTCTTGAAGGGTGGTAATCACACTATTGAAAATGTGTTGTATCGATCATGTTTATCTCACCACTAGCATTGTTTTGTTTGTAAATTAGCTTTTCATGTTTTGTTTCTGACACAATAGTGACAGCATATTTTTCACCCTTGTGTATACTTGATAGGCAACCACTGCAGCTGACATGCAACAGCGCTTGCTCGTGGTTCATGGTCAAATTGCTAGAGGTCCTCGGGTCCTTACACATCCAGGGTGATTAATTCACCCGAAAAGATTTATTTTTCATTTGTACTTCCAGACAGATACAAGAATATTAAGCGCAGATAAAGCAACAACATTTGTATCCGGAATTCACAGTGAATAAAGGCATCAACCTGTTGCATGTTTTGACGGCTCTTTGTCCCATACTTTGTCCAATCCAATTCCCCTCTAGTCTACAAGTATTTTTGATGAAAATAACCGATCTACAAACGATGCATTGTAAGTTTGTAGATAGCTATTTTCACTGAATGTTTACCGCAGAAAACTCATGGAAGTTTTCATTTGGTTAAATCACTTTGGATGTTTACAGTGTAGGGAGGTTGTAAGATCAAAGTACTATAAAATGCATCCAAACCGTGGATATAGTGGAATAGTGCAGTGGTTTTCAAGTGGGGTCCAGGGACCAGGTTATTGAGGGGGTTCCAAGGGTTCCCCATGCTAAATGTATCTCTTAATACCAAATACCAATCAATTTGGGGGTCCATGACATGAAGATGTTTGAGGACCGCTGCCCTATATAATGTTGACTATGTTCTTGAATGTTATCCTCTGCTAACTCTACACAATATGTAACAATAAAGAACACCTTGAACCTTGAATGTACTTCGTCAAACGAGCAATAACTAAAACATCCGTTCTGCAACCACAAAACTTGTGGCAATGCAACACAATTTTTTTGAACATTTTAAAGCTTTTTTTGCCTAATGGCATGCCTAAAATAGGGACGCCAACATTAAAGTGGTTCAAAGGACAATGGAAACTGTCACACTGCCATATGGACACTGCTGGTCCGTTCATTAACGCTCCCCACTTCTTCTGCATTGATGCTTCTTGGCCTGGCATGCTGCATTTAATGACTGTGTCCAACTGACTGTTTGGTCCTGATGAAGTTCATTAATTCAATGAAATATTTTTGCTGGATTTTCTCAGTCAATGTGGGACAGTTGTAAAGCAATAATTATAAAGCCTCAGGGGAGATGCTAGTGTTCAAATCCACCATGTGCTTACGTAGATTCACCATTGACAGTACACAATAAGAAATTAGGGTATTTTGGTTGGGCAAAAATGTAAACAAAGGACCCAGTACAAGACC
The DNA here is from genome assembly GCF_963921795.1 of Nannobrachium achirus. Classification (NCBI taxonomy): domain Eukaryota; kingdom Metazoa; phylum Chordata; class Actinopteri; order Myctophiformes; family Myctophidae; genus Nannobrachium; species Nannobrachium achirus. Next base: position 28,269,770 of record NC_137816.1, on the reverse strand, counting down.
CCCAGATCCTCTACTTCCACACAGAATGAAAGGAACAGTTTAATCTAAAATGCTTTTTATTCGTCTTCGATTACTCTTAAATAATGAATTGGCGTTCCAACATTATGAATGTAATGCTACTGTCTGTATAAGGCAGCCAGCAGCCACTTCTGCAGCTCTGCTATATCAATACCTGTCTTGCAAATGAGGTCAGTGTACCGACCGTATGCTTCTCTGGGGCTTTGATCACATTTTGACATAAATATGAACATATTATTCAAGTGGTTTCATATATTCTCTTTTCCCCATCCCCTTAAATATAGTCCCTGCTATTACAGTACATAACACAAGTTGTTGCAACTGTACATTTCATTGACTCAAGTCGTAAACACATGCACTTTCCCCCCAAAGAATATAAATATACACTATACACTATAGTAAGTAAAGCAGTAAGATGCCTAAGGGTGAAAAGCGACTGCCCTAGAGGGACGATGTCACGCAGTGTGGTTGCCCTGACAGGGCAGGGCATTATCTGGGAATCAGATGTAGCGGTCAGCTCCATATATGGAGATCTAGGTGATGATCCAGTCATCTCCATCTGGGAATCAAATGTAGAGGACAGGGATCTCCATATGGGCATAAAAGGGACAATGACGTAATTAATTTGCAAGTGTGACTCGTGTCGCGGCAACCACACTGGTTAAACTGACACAATATGTCCATTTATGGGCATTCCCAGATATGGGCTTAATATTGAAGGGCATAAAAGGGATTCTATTAGTGTGGTTGCCTTAACAGGGCATCATCTGCGAATCTGATGTAGAGGTCAGCTCCATATATGGAGATCTAGGTGATGAACCAGTCGTCTCCATGTATGGATATCCAGGGTTTGATCTTTGATGAGGTGATGTCACAACAATGTGATGTCACAACAGCTATACTATAGACTTTGACTATAGGCATTACTTACTCACTCACTCACGGACGGACGGACGGACGTACGTACGGACAAGATGTGGCGGTTTTCATAGTTAACTATGAAACTAATAAGTACTATGTCTAAATTATGGACATTTCGGTCAAGCTTCATCTACTGCAGTGAATTTGAATTTCTACAGAAATATCCATACATGCATAGCATGTTGTCCTTTTTTAAGGTTAAGCACAAACCCTAACGTCCCTATTCTGGGGCTGAACATTCAGCGAAACAACATTCAGTGGAAGACATGCCACATTGTGGTGCATTGTGAGCTTGTAGACCAGCTATTTCCAGTCAAGAGATTTGAGGCAAACAAGGATATCATGTGTGTTTGCGTGTGTACAGAATGTGCACATGTACACGCACACACACACGCACACGCGCACACGCGCACACACGCACACACGCACACACACACACACACACACACACACACACACACACACACACACACACACACACATAGTTCGGCTAGACAGCTATAGCCTCTTGCATCGCAACACGTTTTGCATCGCCGCACCATAAAAAGCGGACCAATAGATCCCCAGGGGACCCCGGTCAAGTATGTGCTTGAAGACATTTGTGGCATGTTTGCATTTGGAATACTTCTTTTTTCTCCTCATACCGCTACCTCGTGCAGCCTGTTCAGTCACAGACATTCCACCCTCCAATGTTATGTTGTCGTAGAGCATGCAGTACTCAGCAATAGCCCCATTTGGAACACGAGCGTATTGTAGGCCTATACGTTAAAAATGTTTCCTCTAGGTGTTAAATAGCATGCAAACCGCTGCTTTCTCGCAAAAACAGAAAGCATTTATTTCACCTCAGTTTCCGTGCTCTGCAAACAAAATAAATCAAAATAATATTCATTAAGTTACAGGTGCACGAGGCCTGCGTCCTAGTTCCTTTTACCTGAGGGTCTGCTTAGGAGATCCGGATCTTTGTGTTTTCTCAAGCGCAGGAGCGTTGCAGTGTTTACTGCATCCAGGCTTGTTTGTCATCGTCACAGAGTCAGTAATCTGTTATCGCCACAATGTTTACATTTTCATCTTGTTGCCACAGATCCACACAGCCCACCCAGGGACATGTGAGCTATGGCGCTAACTGTTGCTACTGTTCCCTCTTCAGGCCTGTTAGCACTGTGGAAGTGCCAGTGCTGATATGTGTAACCTGCTGACAGAGTGAGACAGCCTCAACCCCTGCTGTACGTTCTTCATCCTGCGCTCCCTGCAGTTTATGCTTGATTCAAGCTCCATCTTTATGCATATAGGCTGTAGAAGATAACAGCGACGAATCGAGTAGATTCTCAGGAACCACCTGGGAATCCGTAGCTCCAACGTGGATCTCAGACTTGTGATGTCAGTCATCTGCAACATCAGACCGTGACATTAATGACTCGTGGCTCCAAGTGTGGACGCAAGACATTTGATGGTGTGTGAGATTACCCCAGACACACACGCGCGCGCGTGCGCACACACACACACACACACACACACACACGCTTGTAAATTGTACAACATTTTGAATGATCTGGCATTTTTTTAAACAAATCTCTATTCCGGGAGTCCCGGGCACAACGTATTTTCAGATAGGGGTCCATGGACAGGGTCATCTGTGACATCACCCATTCATTTGTGGAGTCCTGTTTTGAAGACTACCCCATCACCATGTTTATAATACTCTTTATTTGTCTGATACATTGCTGTAATTGTGGGCTCGCCTGAAAGGCGAGAACACTATGTTATCTTCATTATTTATTTATCTATCAAGTTCAGCCCGACAGTATAAAGGCAGGGCCCTTAGCCAATGACGTGCAATTTGAAATTGAAGGAAAAACATCTGGGAGTTAGCTGGAGTATTGTTTGAGCTTCACATGACAGGACTCATATTTCTTTACGAACGAGCCCACACTGTTTCGTAGGAACATTATTCCAGTTTGAAATTTGTTCTCCGCCTTTGACCCATCTCTTGGAGCGGTGAGCTGCAGCAGTGCCACTCTTGGGAATCAGTAATCAACCCCCCCAATCCAACCCTTGATGCTGAGTGCCATGCAGGGAGGCATTGGGTCTCATTTTTACAGTCTTTGGTATGACCCGACTGGGAATTGAAAAGGGGAGGTGGAACAATGTTGGCATCGAGTTCAACAAACTGAATCTAATCTGAATCTGAATGCAGGTGTGTCTGTCTGTCTGATAAGCACTTGCATGGGTTGAGCCCAAAATCACTTATTCAATTAATTAGCTAGGGAAGACACCGATGACAATGGTCAATGTCATGTTCTTAAAGTGACAGTGCTATATATAAACATTGCATTTCAGTCAACATTTCCTAAAACTATCTTCAACACGGTCGCTGTTGGGTGGAAATCTTGCAGTCCAATTATATTACCGGTACACACTCACTTTGCAAAGGTGTGATTTTTCTTTCATGAAGTAGGGCATTCATTTGCGAAAAAACTAAGAAACAAGAAACATAAAAAGCTGAAATATGTACAAGGTTTCAGCCCGACAGCAGAGGTGTAGAGAAGCACGATGTGGAGCAGAACGGTATCTGTCTCGTTTGAAAATGAAAATGAAGTCATGCATTTGTTGTCAAACCTTGCAAGACATAGACTCCTTTTACCTTGCCGGAGGAAAACAACACCACAAACGGCTAATAAAGCCATGGGACGTTAAAGGGAATATTGCAAACGAGACGCTGGCCTTGTGATAATGATACATGTGGTCCAGGTGTGTGTTTTATCGAGTGCTCTACAACTCACAACTCAGCCAATCAGAAGGGCTTGGGACTATCTGTTTTAGGAATCAGGCTTTATACACCGAACATGTCATTTTAAATTACCAGACCTAGTTGAGAAAACTGGACACGAAAGGAGAGAGAAAAGTTCTGATGCATCAATTCGTCAACTTTTTTTCACAAGTCCTCGAGGAAGCACCCAGGTGTGAGTGCTTGTAACAGTGTAATCTGAGACAGGGTGGTACGTACTGCCAAAAGCATGCAGACTCAGCAAATACCCAATCCCCTTTCCCTGGATAAATTAATGTTCAAAATGGGGAGGAAAAACAACAACTTGTAAAATAAATCAAAATCAACATCGCTATTATTCTTTATCTGTTTCTACCCCCCTCCCCAGCCCCCATCTTGTTGCAGCGTGTTTGCTAATTCAGCATGCTCCCACTCTCATCTACTATGCAGCAAGTTTGTCTGATGGTGAGTGCAATCTATTATGTAGATAAAATGTAGAAAGAGAGCCGCATTTGTGCCTAACAGGAGGGTGGGGGCTGTTTTATTTTTGTTTTTTTCTCCCTATTCATCAAATAGAATCTCTACCATAGAGCCCTGCGGCGGCAACGTGCCGTACATTGGAACGGGCCTATGGTGTAACATTATTGTGTGTTCACAGGAGAGGGATAAGCCACAGGAATAATACATGCTAAATGTGATCTATACCCCAATTAGGCATTCGAGGAATTTACATAACAGGGGGAAAAAAAACTTCAATTAACACATGAGCAACGACTGCTGCCGTTTTGATTGCAGAGGGCATATACATGGCACAATAAACATCATTTACAAGACGTTTAATTTTGTGTTCAGAAATTGAATCCACTGGCGGGCAGAGAGGAAAGTGCATATCAGAGGCGGCAGCAAGTACTCAGATTATAATTTCTTTACACCAAGAAAAAGTAGCAGTACCACAATGTAGATATACTCTAGTACTCAGGTACAATCCATGTATTCAAAATGTTATTGAGTAAAAGTACAAAAGTATTGGCATCAAACTATAAGTACAAGTACTAAAGTACAAATACTAAAATGTTTCTAAATGTGGCCAAAATATAAAGAAAGCAAATTAGCAGATCTTCATCTACATCGTGTTTGTGCTTGCCTTGTAGATCAGTTATTTTTTTTAATAAAATAAGTATAACATAGTACTTAATTGGTTAATGTATGCTTTCGCAAGTAATCTACAGCATAATTTATAACTAAAGTTCTCAATAATTATAATGTACAAAATGTACATCTAAGATGTAGAAGTATAAAGTATTGGAAAATGGCACACTCAAGTTACTTGAGTAAATATAATTGGTTACTTTCCACCACAGAGGCAATGGCCATGATTGATTGGAGGAATATGTGTCCTTCTGTTTGAGGAAGTGACAAAAACCAACCTTTAAAAAGCCTCTGTTATACTTGGTCGTGTGTCGGTGTCACACATGGAAAATAGCAGAGCTCCAAGCTAAGAGAATGTTGCAGTGCGACACTCTCTGAGCTTGTAGATCTGCTATAGATAGGCCTATTCGATGCTCGACACCGAAGCTCAACTATATAAATCGGCCTTCAGTTGCATGGGGACTGAAATCGACGGTAATGCATTGCACAGCTGCAGGGCAAAGGGGGGCTGCAATAGAGAGGCTGAGTTGCTTGAGTGTAATTTGGCGTCTGTTTAACCTAATCAGTCTACCTCTGTTATCATCCCCATGGAAATAAAGAGATTCATCATCTTTTATACTCCAACGGTTCGCCATCCCCGCAGTACAGGGAAATAATTTCAAATTCTCTGAGATGAGCTTCTACTCAGACACAATTATCTCAACACAATAGATGGTACCTTGGTGGACGATTCTGCATGCTTTGCATTAACACAAACAGAACGAGAGGTGTGAGAGCATCAGGCCTAATTTATACTTTGACGTACCATGGCTGCGCATGTGGAAATAGCCATCCTACAAGCATTTTGAGCTTGTGTTTTTGGTGAGTAACACACCCAGTACAGTATGGCAATGTGCCATATAAATCAAGAATATAATGCTAATTGAGAGGGTTGTGCCGTAGTAGGCTGTCATTTGAGTATTGTAAATTATCTTGGGCCTTAATGATGACACATAAATAGAACAATACTTATAAAATAGAGCCGAAAGCAGCCCATTAAAACATTGCATAAAAGCTAAGACATAAAATTGTTCAAAAGATGGAAGTAATTTCTAGTTGAAGCGCATCTATATCACTCGGAACTCAGATGGACCTTATGGCAAATGTGTCACGCAGGCTGATGCAAACATTAAAACATTTTGCAAAATAGCAGATCTAAACACTGACAACAATTGCAACGTTGTGAGCTTGCAGATTGAGAGATTTGGAGTAGAGGGTAAAAAGTGGGACATATACTGTAGATCCCTGGGGGACCACAATATAAATGGGGTTTAAGTGGTTATTGCTGTGCTGCAGTTCCCAGGTAATCAGATTCACAACCCACAAATGCCTTTAAGAAATCAGCAAAATCTTGGTATTATATATGTTTTTTAAACTAACAGGAAACCACTATAAAGATCTTACATCACTTTTCCCCAGGCTGATGTCGTTAGGAATTAGGTCTAGTGTTGATGTATGTTTTTTAGGCTGACTGTGAGCCATGCATTAAACGATCATACTACACTTTATCCCTCATAAGGCTCCTGCACAGAGACAGCTTGCTCTTGTAGGCCTGTCTCTGAGATTTATAGAGCTGCTGGTGATTGAGAGGCATTGTGGTACGAGGAGCTGCTAGGTTATGGTAAAGCATGTCAAACTTCTGAGATTTAGAGTTGTATTTATCCGCTGTCACTGTGAATATGGCTTTGCATGCTAGACTGCATATTGGGCGGCTAAGGTTAAGGCAGAATATATGGCTGCCATTTAACCTGCTCATAGCACGGAGGAGGCCATCAATGTAAAGCAGGCTGGGATATGAGGCACTGTGTTTTCCCCATTTGACAAGGATGCTGATCATCCAGCCACTCCGTTTGACAGCACATCTACCCAACTTATGTTTTAGCCTACGAGAATTAGCTGAGGCTGCAGTCCAGAATTTTACTGTATTTCAAAGGTGATATATAAAATGATACATGCCGCATAGCTTTTAAAACGTGCAGAAAAGTAAAAAAAAAAAGAAAAAAAAAAGAAGAAGAAGAAAAAAATGCCTTGTTAGGGTTGTTTGTGTTTGTTTGTTTTGGCGTGTAGTGCTGGACAATAAAACTCTTTTTTTCTGGACCACAGTCTGTCTTCCTATCACCTTCCTTGATTTTTAGTATCGGTTAAATCGATTAGCTGTTACACCCAACTTTGCAGTAGACCTCTGAAGGATTGCAGGATAATCTGCATAGCTTCCAACCAGGGGCGTCAAGGGGGGGAAAAGTGGGACTGAGTTACTAGGGCCCAAGGTGGAGGGGCCTGCTATTAGATCTACTATTTTTGAAAAGTCGTGAAAATTAGTGCAAATCTTTGAATATATGTATTTTTTAAGCAAGCATTTGTAACTCAAATTCTGGGGGGTCCCTGGAACTAAATATTTTGAGATGGGGATCCGTGGCCAAATACATTTTGGGGGTCCTTCACATGAAAAAGTTTGAGCACCACTGACATAGAAACATAGGTCTTTCAAAAAACCTTAGAAGGATTTGAAATATTCAACAAGGATTCACACAAATTTTCACGATTTTTCAATAGTTAAAGCACAAAATGTGAGTGAATCCTTGTACCCAGGGCCCAGAATCTGGTGCGATACCCCTGCTTCCAACAGCTGCCTATGTGGTACTCGCCTGAACCACTCGTCTATTGGTGCCTCAGACCTGGGTCCATTATTGATCGAAATTCCCTCTTGTTTACTTTGAACATTTCTTTTCAAGTTTGACGCGCAGGATCTGCACATACTGTAAGAGGCTATCACTGCACCATGGCAGAGATCCACAACGGGAACAGAAAGCAAAGCTATTTGAAATGCTCATACCATCCCAGACAGTCTCGTTCATTCTGTTGTGTCAAAGCTGTTACTGATTGCACTGATTCTCAGGTTCCTCGCCGGTTCCTTGGGGGGGTACCAAATGGACCCTTACCGCTGAAGGTAGCTGCATGGTACACTAGAACAACCAGTCATTTCAGATCGGGAGGGATCCCTGTGGCGTGGAATGCATAGGGCTCCAGAGTATCAGTTATGGGGGTCCTCAGAAAAAAAGAAGGAACAAAAAAGTTTGAGAGCCACAATTCAGCATCAGATATTGCTGTATCAACAATATGGACAATTCAGCATCAGATATTCCTGTATCAACAATTATCTCATGAACAGATAATATCACTTGTACCGATAACCCTTCTTCTTCTTTCGTGTATCATCGGCATTGATGGTTGGTTGACGACATTTTATTTCACAAGATTTCTTGTTACTTAGGGGAGGCCATGGGGCTGGCTGTCGTCTTCTCCCCCTTGCTGACGTCGGCTACCATTTAGCTGGCTATGTGAAACATTTTTATTTTGCCTTGCCTGCACTTTGGCCTTTTAGGGCAGTGCAGTTGTGTGCACTACCGTGTTGCTAAATGAACTCTTAACCCAGTGAACCTCCCAGTAGTCAGTCTTTCTTTTTATCTGCTTGTTGCTGGACATTCTGGAGCTGCTGGTGTTCTTTCAACAGACCGTCGTACTCTGTGGTCTTCTTGACCACTTGGTTAATCAGAGTGACCACCCGTCTCATCACCAGCCAGAGGAAGAGGGAGAAGCCGGAGATGTGCAGGTTCCTCTGTGCTCTGAACAGCTTCATGTGCATGTGGTCGATCATGGTGGGGTATAGCTGGGCATCCTTGCCAACAAGTTCTGCACCCGAATACTTCCTTACCTCGCGCGAGGCATCGAGAAAGAGGACGACGAGGACTGCAATCATGGTGAAAAATGCCCTGGTCCTGAACTTATCGATGCTCTTCCAGATATTCAGTTGGAATATACTCTGCCATCTCATGGGCGAGATGAATGGCAGACAGAGGATGAAGAGGATGGCTATTTCCACATAAAGGAAGACGGCCACTGCAGTCCATTGTAACGTCATCTCCAATGATGGCTTGCTGAACAAAAACTACAATGAAACACAAACCAAAACAGAAGTCGTCTGGTAAAACTCTACAACACTTCTTCTATTTATACACCACGTGACATCATCAGTGATGTCACTAGAGCAGACCAATATACACCATGTGACATCATCAGTGACGTCACTGGAGAAGACCAAGGGGGGAGGTTAAGTTAGATTTATATTTTTGACAGGACGATTTTGAAATCAATTGGTCGGACAGGTCTCGAGATATATTTGCGGGGGATGAAGGATGGACGGACATGCAGAGATTCCACGCATTTATAGATAAAACCCTTTGTATTGTGACCATAGGTCGCAGAGTTAGTATCATAGACCCCTGCAGTTGTCAGTCTGTCACGCTAATCAACAACTGCTCAGTCAGGTGTGCCACACAGCACGCACACACACACACACACACACACACGCAGGGCTCAATGGGTGTTCAATACATTTTTATAGCGGCGAGGCGTCGACATTAAACTTTAGCCTTACAATCTCTCTCTTCCCACACATCAACGTGGATTAATCTCCTCTCCAGAGTGTCTGCATTGCTGCTGGTGACTCTCTCTGCATGCAGCGAGGCGAGCCGCGAGGCGCTCACACCAGTCGGCTACGGAACGACCCACACGCCGGAGCGAACCTCAGACGAGCGACACGTTGTTTTAAGATCGTTATTCACGGTGCGACACAAGCATAAATCATTTGTAGAAAATCCCAGTTTGTAAAAAGAAAACACCAGAGCAATAAACACTTGTGCATTCTTTAAACAAATTAGTCTGTTCCATCCTCCTTACACAGGTTGCTCTTTTTCAGTCAACCTGCGGGTCGAGACCCCCAGAGAGGTCCCCAAAAGATTCTCTTTATTTAATTTTTTTTGTGAAGTCACAATTTAAGGACTTAAGAACTTTTAAATAGGCCTACCTCAAGAAAGAAAAGATAAAAGACCATTACTGTATCAAAAGTACTATCAACTACTATAAAAACTGTTCCAAAATGTAAAATAATATAAGAAAGAGGCAAACATTTTGAAAATAGCTGATCTACAAGCTCACAAGGTGTCACACAACGCTCAAAAACATTTTATTGGGGACCCATACAATTTTCAGTAACAAGGGCTGTAGGCAGTCACACAGCACTGCTTTACAGACAGTTACTCAAACTCAAAGGGGTGTCGCACCAAATTCCAGGCCCTGGGTACAAGGATTCACTGCAGGCCCCCCATGAATGTTCTTCATAGGGGGAGGGGGTTTAAAGAAAAACACATTATTTGATATCTTTTCATCGTGCCCCTACGTTCGCCACTCCGCATTATTGTGTTTTACTTGTAACTTTTTTTTGTGGAACATAAATCTTAAGTGACTAATCTAAAGTTAAATCTCATGCCAATGGCATTTTTGTGCACGTATAGGTCTAAAAGGTCTATACCTTTTACCACAAACACAAGCTTATTTTATGCTATATAACAAAAGTGCCAAAAAGATAACATAAATCCTAGCAATCATATGCAAAAGTAGTAATAATATATGTAACATTTTAGTATACAGTAACAGTAACTACACTTTAACTAATGTGTTAACATATTAGTTATAGTATACTTCAGTAAATAATTAGTAATGATTGTGCTGATGAACATTTAATTACTAAATAAATAAATACATAAAATCACATTGAGATGGAAATATGTTACTCTATAGCTCTACCTGTCCTCTTCAAATTGGCAGCATACAAACTAATTTTTTAGATATGTTTTGGGGCTTTTATGCCTGTATTGATAGGACTGACAGGAAATGGGGAGAGAGATGGGGAGTGACACGCAGCAAAGGTTGGTCGGGATCGGGAATCTAACCAGCGACACGCTGTCAGGTTACACCGAGCCTATGTGGTATGCGCCTGGACCGGTAGGCCCAGTGGGCACCCCATACAAACTTCGTTTTAATTGTTTCCCTCTTGCCACTCCCCACTTCCTTTCCCCAAGAACCTGCAATATTACGGATACCAAACGGTGTATCATAAAACAAATGAGAAAAGAAAAGGAAATTGCACCAATTTTCGTACTGGGTCACAGCTACAATATCCTGTAAACCTGGGGTTGTGTGCAATTAAGACTGGTGTGCCATTGGGCTAGTTGATTGGCGTGCACTATTGCAACATAATCCTACTTTTAAATTGTGGCTTATTCTAGATACGCCTTGATGAAAAGCAGGAAGTGAGCTATAGGGTGTATACTTATTCATCGTCTGGAGAGGGCACTTTTTACAGACGGGTAAAAGGGCAGGGGCTCAAGCCCCCTTTGATGTCTATGCTGTGATGTGTGCACGTGCCTGGACACATGCTGAAGCGCCGGTTTGTCACTTCAGAGACGTGCTGGGGGCCTGGTTTGTGTTCTCGTCGCACTGCTATAGTATCACGATGGGAATTGTGTTTTAAGTGAGGCTGAAGATCACTTCCCCAGCCGTTTGAAATATGGCATTTGTGGATGACATCTGTGGAATCTGAGCACCTCTTCACCCAAGGGCATATTCCTTTGAGAGCCATGCAGCGACACTACTGAGGAATGAGTTGGCACGGCCGGTTGCTGCTGACTGCTAGGATTTCAACAGGGACACAGAGTGGCGTCGCATTACCTCTCATTAATTTCGCTTTTGTAGCTAGCTTAATATGTTATTGACTGCATTAGAGAAAGAGATTAATGCGATGTTAAATTATGTTGGCTCGCGGGTGCCTGTCCCGCGTTTGAATATACTGCCTCGTCAGCATCTCTACGGATTATATTCCACGTACTGAATCCCATGGCAATGCAATGCAAGGACTTATTCTGGATCTATAGAATTAGAGGAGCCATGCCCAAGCAAACAAAGTGTGTGTGGAATGAATACCAGATAATGGTACATAGACACCAGTGTTTTCAAAGTCCCACAGTATTTGGCATAAAATGCCCAATAAAAAACTCATTATGTCAACACAATGGAGCAGGGAACTTTTTAAACACAACATACATAAACATGGCCTATATTACTCACCATAAAGCACAATACCTACAGATTTTAGAATGATTAGATAGATATACAGTATGCCAAGCGGTGCAGGGCCCAGGCTAAGCATCAAAGACACTCACCACCCCAGCCACAGTCTGTTCACACTGCTACAGTCTTTCAGATGATGTTGCAGCATCAAATGCCGAACGAACGAACAGGCACAGTTTCCTCAGCCAGGTCTACAGGCTGCTAAACAGGTGCAGAGCCCTGTCACCATGTCAGTGATATAAGCTTCCAAAACATTGTGTGGCACTATCACTTTCTTTATGTGTGAACCTATTTGACATTTGCAGCTATGTGATGCCTTTACTTGCACTTGACTATAGAGTATTTCTTTTTCTTTTCTTGAGTGCAATGTGTTTATGTTTGATACTGTTCTGTTTTGATGTTTCTTATTAAGTATAGCCTATAACTGCAATTTGTGGGAGGATTAAACAAAACAAATATCGCAACCATTCTATTACACCTGTAACATTGTGATGTGACAAAGGTTGTAGACTGAAAGGTGTATTACAGTCATCAGATCTAGCCTTTTTCAAGGGATGGAAAAAGCATATACCGGTACACACGTAATTACCTGCCAACCGGGCATGCTATCATACATGTTCTCTGTCATCTAAGGCCTTTAAGGCATCAATGAGATGTTTGCAAAAATAAGAGTTCAAGACATACCGATATGTGGAGGCAGCAACCCGATGATTATTTTAAGATGCACAGGGGAGCCAAAGTGAAACAACTTTCTGACAGTTTCATCATGCATTACTTCACAGTGGCTCCACACAAAATTGACAATGTTGCCTTTGATCAAAGCCCAAACAGAGCTATGGCATTGTGAGAGAATAGGGTTTCAAATCATTTCTGTGACTGAGCGTACTGTATGTGTTTGTGTGGTATGATTTCACTAGCTTGCACCCGAACACTGGAAAGGCAAGCTCCGCTCCTCAATCCCCTCATTTATGATCCTTCCCAAAGTTCATCCCTTTCTTTTACCGTCAAGGGTTTTTACAAAGTGATCTAGAAAAATGTGTGCGTGTGTGCGTGCGTGTGCGCTTGTGTCGTTTGCTCACACGCGCACACACATGCCTGCCTGCCTGCCTGTCTGTCTGTCTGTCTGTCTGTCTGTCTGTCTGTCTGTCTGTCTGTCTGTCTGTCTGTCTGTCTGTCCAAAATCTTGCAAACTCTAGACCACTCAGCACTAAATGTATGTGCACATTGTCAGCAAGCCAAGGAAGTCAATACATGCACATTATGTTGTATATTTTTTTTAAATATTATAACACTCAGTAATCTGCATACGGTATTTGGGCATATAAAACAGGCAGACTCTTGCTTTTAGCTGATTTTTAATTCCCTGTTATTCATGTCCGCACTGTTTTGAAAAGGTTTTGTTCTTTTAGTAGAGCCCTTAGTGATGTTTTAAATGTTTTTTATATTTTTACTTTTCTCTTCTGCTTTATTGTTTATCATGTGTACTTTTTCTGTTAAGAAATTGTGCCCCATTCTGCTCTGTAAAGCACTTTGAGCAAATGTAACTCCAAACATTTCATGTCATGAAAGGTGCCAGTTCAACATTGTGAGATGCCAAAACTAAGTTGGCATTACGGTTTATGTTTTATGGCACTTGACTATGCTTAGAGTTAACTAGCCCTTCCATCTGATTTAACTATCCCTCTCTGTTATATTTGTTTGTACGGCTTTCCATGTTTTTTTCCTCTTTTTTTTGCGAGGAAATTGTTGCTTTTACCACACTGTCTTTTGTGGAACACCATGCCCTACATTGACAGCACATGACAAGAGAATATGTTGGGCTGAAAGTGGTGAACATGAAAGGATAGAAAATGTGCCACATTCAACTGAAGTGGCAGGTTGGATACAGTGGAAGATGGGTTTGATTAAAAAGGGTAAGGAAACAGACAAAGATCTTGAACATTTCACAGAGTTTTTGAATTACTGTGGGCTGCTTTGGTAAAAGGCCGAAAATATACCATTGTTGAAGCTATCAATAATAGTGAAGAGGGCACATCTTTTTCAATACTGTAATAATGTACTTTTTCCCTTCTTAGTAATGTTGTATAGTTGTCTTTAAAATGTAGTTGAGTGAAAGTGGAGTGAAAGTACTACTCAAGTGAAGTACAGATACAGTACAGTACAGTACAGTACTCAAGTAAATGTACTTGACTGATACTTAGTTGCATGTTGAATAGCAAACATAGCCGATCTAAAACCTCATGCTGTAGATGTGAGCTTGTGCATATGATTACATTTAATTTTTTTTGTATTTTTTTATGTTGTCGTTCACCTACAGCATGCCAAAAATAGGGACGGCAGGTTCATGGTTAACTGGCTTCATGCTGTTTCATGTCAAACAACATTATGCCAATCATTGCTGTCTACAGCAAAGGATCTCTAGACTGTAAGGAGTTTAGACAGTCTTTATCAAGGGATAGAAAGAGCTGTTACACATGTAATTACCTGCAGCAATATAGGGCATGTTATCGCACAATGTAATCCATTTTGTTCCCTGTCATCCACGGCCTGTAAGGCATCAATGAGATGTTTGCAAAAATAAGAGTTCAAGACATATTGTATGTGGAGGCAGCAACCCGATGATTATTTTAAGATGCACAGGGGAGCCAAAGTGAAACAACTTTCTGACAGTTTCATCATGCATTACTTCACAGCGGCTCCTCACAAAATTGACGACGTTGGCTTTGATCAAAGGCCAAACAGAGCTGTGGCAATGTGAGAGGATACGGTTTCAAATCATTTCTGTGACTGAGTGCATAGTTCTGAAACAATGACAACGCTTCAAGCGAGATAACATCTACCGTACGTCTCTGATACTGATGTGTGTGTGTGTGTGTGTGTGTGTGTGTGTGTGTGTGTGTGTGTGTGTGTGCGTGTGCGTGTGCGTGTGTGTGTGTGTGTGTGTGTGTGTGTGTGTGTGTGTGCGTGCGTGTGCATAATATTGTAAGTACTGTATACCTCCATGTATCCTTGTATGAACATCCCTTGCACACATACTGTACACTTACTGTAAATGACACACTGGTACATCTCAGCACTACAATCTACCCCAAAAAAGAGAAAATAAATTAATAATATAATAATATAAATAATACATAAATACATAACAAACAAACAAACACACGCGTGCCACTTCTTTTCAGACAATGGCAGTTACACATTTCCACCCTAATCTACCATATCATATATCACATTAAAATTAAATGACTTGCAGTCCCGGGCCGTGTATTTCATCATGCCTGTGATGTGTGTGCGTGCTCGGGAGCGCGCATGCGAGTGTGTGCGCTAGCTTACGTGTGTGTGTGTGTGTGTGTGTGTGTGTGTGTGTGTGTGTGTGTGTGTGTGTGTGTGTGTGTGTGTGTGTGTGTGTGTGTGTGTGTGTGTGTGTGTGTGTGTGTGATGAATTTGAGCCCTGCCCTTGTGGAGGCATTGTCTGCGGGCAGCTCTGCGGGTCTGACTGATTGATGGGCAGACAGTGGCTGTCACCCCTGGAGAGTAAGCATTTCTGTGTCGCCTCCCCACTGAAGGTCCTGTTGAGCTTGTTAAGGGAGAAAACACTTTTTGTTTAGAGCATCTCTGACGCTAGCAGCTGACAGCTTCTGTTGGAGAGGATATAGACTCCCCCTGGCACTCATACTCTCTCTCTCTCTCTCACTCACTCACTCTATCCCAATCTATACCTTATCGTATGACAGTGTCTTGGACCAAAAGAATAGCAGATCTATAAGCTCGCAACGTGCCACGGCACGACGTGAGCTTATACTTCTGCTATTTCCGGTCCACAATGCCATTGTACGCTGGAGCATAAATTTAGGCATCTCTCTCTCTCGCTCTCCTGTTCTCTCCATCCCTTTTCATACCTGTTTTGGCTCGCACTCTGTCTCTCTTTCTCTCTCACTGTCTCTCTCTCTCCACATTATGTCTCGTTTTGTCGTCTGTCCCTGTTTAGCTCCTGGCTGTTTCCCTGTCCCTTTGTCACTCTTTGTCTCCTCTCTCTCTCTCTCTCTCTCTCCCTCTGTCGGATGTTTCATCCCCGTCTAAGCGTGTACAGTACACCTTTCTGCGCTTCCACACCATTTGTGCTGTGCTCTTGAGAAGAGTGTTTACACTCAGAAGCGCTTGCCTCCGAAGGCAGAAGAGAACGAACCCCAAGATCACTGATTTCAAAATCACAGATCAGATTCAATTATGCGGCAGCGGTTTTGAAAATGGAAATATGTACCGAGGCAATATAAGCTCTCTTCTGGGGAAGCTTAAGAGAGCGAAATAAACAGCATCTAAAATTGACGAAGGTGAGAGTGCTTGAACGCGCCTCCCTCAACCATCTTCCGAGGCCAACCGCCCCCTCCCATCTATTTATGTAGTCACCTCCACTGGAAACTGGAAAGCACTTCAAGCGAGGCCTCCTCTCTCACTCCCAGAAGGGCTCCCAGAGCGCACGCGTGTATGTGTGTGCGTGTGTGTGTGCGTGTGTGTTTGCATACATGCATGCGTGGGTGCGTATATACAAGCGAGCGAGCGTGTGTTTGAAGTTGTAAAGCCAAGCGTCTAAACGCAGCCCGACAGAGTCCTGGTCCTTTTGATCATGTTGCACCTGACATGCATTTCATCTGTGCCACTCAAAGAGCACCGGCCACCCCGCACACCTCTGCTGTGCTGCAACGCCCCCGCACACACCACCACTTGCAGGATCATGGGTCCCATTGGGAAGTAACATTTAAAGTACATTTAAAGCAATTATGACATGCTGTTTTTACCAATCATTAAAGTCTTTGTTCTGGTCCTTACTTACTTACTGTAAAAGTTCAAATTAAAACTCCATTCCAGTTTTTCGCTCTCTGTGTGTTCTGTTGCCTTTTGCAAAGATAATATGCCTATAGATTCCTGTAGGTGTTGTAGTTCAGGAGCTTTCCTGTTAATCGTCGCCTCTTTTGAAACACAACAACCAAAGTGGTAAGTGGTAAATGGTGCATTGGAACGATACAAACACAGTGGAAAGTAACAGCAAAGGTGATACACCCTCCCATAAAATGTAAACGTTTGATGTCATAATACCTTTAACATTTCCTCAAATACTGTACTTAAGTACAGTTTTTAGGTACTTTTAGTTTACTCAAGTCTTTCCATTTTCGCATGTGTCTGGCTTCGTGTGTAGGTTTCTATGTCCCTATGGACGTAGAAACTTCACACGAGACTAACGTCATAGAAAGTACACAGAGACCGACATCACCACAGCTGATGTCACGGACAGAACAGCCCATACAAGGAGATATGCATGTGTGTCGTGTTTGATACCATGCAAAGTGAGCACCACTCACTTCACATGGGTGCTTTGTGTGTAGCAGAGTCCTGCACGGGTCCGATTTTGACAACCCGGGACACCTGGCCCGTTGCAGGACTCTAGAGTGTAGGTCCCTACCGTATGTCCCTATGTCTGTATGAGCACAAGACTAATGTCACACCAGCCTAACATCATAGAAAGTGCACAGACGGACATCTCTCTCACTTTGCAGATGTATATTGCTAGACTAGACGAGATGCAGCCAGCCCTCACACCTACAGTAAGTCACCCGCTGATCCTACCAATATGTTTGAGTCATAGTGTCGAAGGCTTTGTCAGAATATACATTGTATCTGTCCGTCTGTGTCCCATTTGTGCCCATATAAGGAGATCTCTGCATCTGTCTGACTACCCGTGTCATCAGCATATTCCCATATATGGCTTGCCCATATATGGGCATATCGGTTGACTCAATGGTTCTGGACAACTGGATATTTATTCATAATATGGCATATAGACATATCTGTCGGATTAGCGGTTCTGGACAACCGTACCAGGTTTGTTTATGGTTATGTCTGAGTCTGAGTGACATGGCCGTAGTTTACAATTTTAGAAACAATTGAGTTATTTTATTTTGGTACTGTAGGCTTTAGTACCCGGTATATTTTGATGACAATACTTTTGGACAATTACTCAAGTAGAAATGTTGAATAGGTCCCACTTGGAAGAGTATTTTTACATTGTGGTATTGCTACTTAAAAAAAAAAAAACTAAAACAAATGTCATGTCCTGATGTCCCGGAGAGATGACGCCTCGCCAAGAGAGGCTGGCAGAAGGCTTCAGATTGCTGGTGTTGTACAAACAGTGCCATTTAAAATAAAAGAAACATGAAAGGCTGTTTGATGTTCAAGGGGTTCGACGCGCCATGCTCGACAAACAACACGAGCCGGAGCAACAGGCGCACTGCGCGGGCGACGCTTTAAAGCCTTTGAGGACAGGCGCTCCGGGAAAGGAGGGGGCGTCCCAACGTGACAAAAGGACAAGCTCAAAGAGACGACCTGTCTTAGCATCCCGATTGTCTCATCTGTCGAATGATTACACTAAGTTGAGCTTGTAGTCACACTTGGACAGGCCAACTGTCATGTGCTCAGTTTAACCACTTAAACCCTCTAGAGTAGACTTAGTAAAAATGGACCTTAAGTGGTCTCTGTACTTGGACTGCTTTTTTTCCTGGTTACACCAGGGGTCTTCAAAATTGGGTCCGGTACCCCTGGGGGGTCCTCAAAGTTATTATCTTTGTGTATGATATATGATAATGATATGATCCATCAGAAGGGACTGCAACACTTCAAATGAACAGCGATGGAATCAATTCTTTATTAGCGTGACATGTCAGCTTCATCAGGTGCTATACATATAGCATTCATTTGAAGTGTTGCAGTCCTTTCTGATGGAAGGTCTCTTTAGGCTGTAGATAGGCTATATGTTTGCACAGAGTGAAATGTCAAGTCAAGTATTGAGTGTTTAAGAAGTAGTTAAATGTCTGAAAATACACATTAACATGGAACAGTGTTGTCAAACAAGTCTATGAAGATGTCTATGAAATCTATGAAAGAGTTTAATCTGCAGCACAATTTTATACAATATGTAGTGGGGGGGTCCCTGCTTCATCTCTCTCTCAGCCAAGGGGTCCTTGACCTGAAGAAAGTTGAAGACCTCTTAGACAAAAATGGTCGATCTACGAGGGTGTAAGTACGCTTGGAGATCTGCTATTGTTGGCTAATGTTCCACCCATAATATGGATGCCGGGGTTCAGGTGGTTATTACTTTTTTTTTAAAAGCTTACCAAAAACAATTAGTAATAACTTTTTGAAAAATAAAATGTGGCAAGTCTGTGTCATCAGTCATCTTTGATGTGTGACTCTACATCTGGACAAAGTACCATGCAGCCCGATCTGAGGCTGAGGCCTTGACTTCATCATGAAATTAAAAGTTTGAAAAGTAAGCGGTATATGACCTATGGGCAGAGGGCACAAGACATTTGGCACTGATCGGTCCAACGGTCAGATTGACAGACAGACAGACAGACAGACAGACAGACAGACAGACAGACAGACAGACAGACAGACAGACCATCTTCTAGAGTTCTAGACAGTGTGCCTCTTGAGTACACTGTAAATATTGGAAATGTTAAGGTGTTTAATGGGCTAATAGACAGCCAATGTCCCTGGCTTGTTAAAGTCATACATCGTAACTTTCATTTCATAGTAGTCTTTTCAGCCTCTGGTAGCTCTGTTGTCATTACAAGTGTGTATCTATGGTCTCATAGAACTGCCATTCCCAGAAGTCAGTTTACGTATAAACAAAACCACAGAACCAAAACGAATGCTGCAGGATCCTAGCACTGAGGAAATGTTGCATCATCAACATCAGAAATTGGTTTTAAAGTTAGAATGTATAAATACATTAATGCCATGGTACATTTGATTTCTACATTTCCGGTGTCTGATGTGTGACGGGTTCAGAAAACAGTGATTAGAGTAAAGAAAAGGGGGAAAAGGAAAGAAAAACGAATTCAAGTGGAATGGTTCTTTTGAAAAATAAAACTGAATGGTTATATCAGAAATACACAGTGCTCTAAAGCCCGTATCAGAGTCTACGGTGGAGACCTATCCACCACAAATTTGAGGTGGAAAGCTTTCCACCTCAAGTCGGAAAATAAGTGCAGGCCATCATAGTCACGGCCCACGGTGAAGTCCTTTACCCCGTCTAGACCGGTTCAGGTCGACCAATCAGTGAACGGGGTGTAGAGCCTGCCTGTCTGATAGTAAAAACAGAGAGATGTGTTGGGACTCACGGTGGAAAGCTCACCACCGTGAGGAATGATGTAACGTTGTAGTTTCATGACTCAAAAAGACTCGAAAAGACTACACCGCGGTGTAAAGCCTTCCACCGCGGACCCGACTATGATACAGGCTTTAGTCTGGCCGTGCCAGGTTATCCCAACAGGGCTCTCATTCAGCCATCACTATGGTCAGTGACAGCAGCTACTGTACAGGTCACTGTTGAAAGCGTTGAAGTTCACCAGTTCTAGCTGTTTTAGTTGGGTCCTTATCGCTGCACTCTCAGGGCAGCAATCTAAACCTCACTGCATTTTCAACACACTGTAAGTGATGGTAGACTGAGGACCTTATGGGATGCTTTGTGCGGAGCCATGGTATAATGTTATTATTTGCTGTCCACTGACTGTTTCTCTCTAGCTGTTAAAAAATAGGCCCAAATCCTTGATAGAAGATTTTGATTTCACTCTGAACCAGATTAACTAGAACTAGATTTCATCTTGCATATGGGTAAGTTACATAAGAGGGACATTATTTGTGTGTTGAGTCAAAATCCATAATAGAGTCAAGTTAACACTGAGAGTACAAATGGAATGCATTTAAGGGTTCATTTGGTTACATTTGCACACTCTCATAGTTGAATTACTGTAAACACTGAGGATTTAACAGAGTAGCCTACTGGACAACTTACTAACACTTGAGGAAATGTCACACAGTGGCATGTTTGTGGGAGACAGGATAGAAGTAGACAGACAAAGAGGGATAGTAGCCGGGGACCCAGTCACCAAAATGGGAGGGGACTTGTGATTTTCTGCCGTACTTTTTATTTCTGTTTTATCTATTAGTTTGGTCATTAAGGTCCACAGAATGAGAGGCCTGCTCTGCTGGAAACATCGCGAAAAAAGGTTATGGCCATTTGTATATTCACTGTCCCATTGACTCCACTAGAAATATTTAAAGTTATACCATGTAACTTTTTTTATAAAACAAATCTTAAAATTGTCCTAACTGTTAAATCGCTAAAGTTTTAGAATACCCACTCCATTATTTTCAGCTTCTGAAGCCTTCTCTTTATATGTTTTCTTCTTAGCAGTGACAGGGGCGGGATTTCCCGGCAAAATGACGTAATCTGCATCATCTGTATACGTTGTGTATACGTTGGCCAATCACATCGCAGATCATACACACATGATACACTACCGGCCAATAACCGACTCTTCAGGAAGTAGCTTTCCTCAGCAACCAGTGTTTACGATGGTGAAGGATTCTTAACCTCTTATTCCCCAAATCCTGCTCAGATAATTACGTTCTACCACTCCATGGATTCGTATCGGTTGCGGTGGTTTGCGGCGCTGCTCCGGTGGTCCGCGGCGGTGGTCCGCGGTGACTCCGGGCGAAAAAACGGGCAAAAAACTGACGAAAAAAGCAATACCGCGACTGACCACTAGTTTAGCAACTTACACAGTATAGCTTTAAAAAAGGAAAAAAAGTCTGCCGGCAGAGCAGGCCTCTCATTCTGTGGACCTTAATGACCAAACTAATAGATAAAACAGAAATAAAAAGTACGGCAGAAAATCACATGTCCTACCCTATTCCTTGAGCTTTTGGGCTTGTGGGTCCCCGGCTAGAGAGAGAGAGAGAGAGAGAGAGAGAGAGAGAGAGAGAGAGAGAGAAATGGAAAGACAGAAGGAGAAGGGAAAGGGTTTGTGTTGTACTGTAGAGCTGTAGGAGACACGATTAGGTACCTTGATCTTTCCCATGGCAAGAACAAGACCTCAATCTCTCACTATCTCCACTTTAATCAAATCCCAGCCCCCCACCTGCAACCACCCACCCCCGCCGCTCCCTGCCACAAAACTGTCACAGCTGAAAATAAGCCCCTGTTCTTATCACGGAGCCAAGGGTTCAATTGATTTCAAGGCTTGGCGAAATTTTATTCAGAAACTTTGAGGCGGGCGAGTGAGAAAAAAAAGGACAAAAACACCTGCATCCTCCCATCAGGCAAATTACTTCTGACTTTTAATTTATTTCAGCAGGAAATGGAAAGCTACAACCTAACCACAGTCAATACGGCGACTGCAGGAGGAGAGGTGTAATCAGCCGGCTCACCAACTCCAAGGCCTCAATCCTGTCACTTTTAATAGCCACTCAGACCACACAATCTGCTGGGTCTGATACGTTCACGCCATTCGCAGACCCCCGACTAGCAACCATCTCCTCTCCTCCCCGTGTCCTTCCTAATAACGACGGAACATTTCCACTATTCCAAGGAGTGGGGAGGGGGTTTACAAAAAAAGAAGAAAAAGAAAATCATGGTCGAGGAACATTCTGCTGTCTGTTTGCTTTCGGCTGTGGCTTGTAGAGGAAATAGCTATGGTGATTTTGGTCTGTTTTATTTACTTTCAGTGTCCCTTCCCTTGCCTAAGATGCAAGGAGACGTTCAAATGAAGAAGAAAAATAAGCTTGCTTGGTCTCATTGGATACTTACAGGCTTGTGTCACGATTGTAAATGAGCAGTGTTGAATAATCAGCTTGCGTTTCGATGTTTTTTTCTCCTCTTTATTCTTGATCAGAACAGTTTTTCATATTCCGGGTTTTCTTTTTTAGCCACCACCAGTGATGAGAATGTGGACGAGGTGGCAGGCATATTGATGAATATGTAATTCTCCCTGGCAACAAAACGCTGAAGCTCTGAGACGAGACTAAACACACAAATAGAAGAAAAAAAAAGAGGAAGAAAAAAACTTCACTTCTCTGACCATCTGACAGCAAATTGGACCGGTCCTTATGTGATTTTGTCCCCATATGATTTTGGCCCGTGGGTGAAAGAGAAAATGAAGATTGGCTTGTCCAGAGCATTGCTGGCTTACAGATCAGCTTTTGTTCTTCCACTGTCTAATGAACCTCTCTGAAAGGAGATTAAATGGCAGAGGGATAAAAAAAGATGAAAAAAAGAAAAACCCAATAACCATTACCAGTAACCTTCATTTCTGCTGGGCTGTTAGCATATTAGGTTGCCACTCACAGTGTCTGGAGGCGAAATATTGTATAGAAGCAGGAAGTCAAGATTATTCTCAGGAAATAATGTCAGATAATGAGAGCTCCTCTCTGAAGAACCTTTTATGTGCAAAACGGCACAACAAGTGCCACATAAACCATGTGCAAAGTCACATGACTTGTTCTATTAACCATTTAAAGGTAATATTGATAAAATAGTTATGTGGATCAATAATTATAAGAAAAGAATACATCCGCATAGCTTTTAAAAAGGTGCTGAAAAAGTATTACTTTCCCCCCCAAAACTTTTATTAATTAATCCTATTGTATTGTTTGCATCAGCTGGCCGCTATTATCCCTGTTGTTTGTTTATTATGTACACTGCATTGTTCAGCAACTGCCACAGTACCGTCAGGGAGAGAAACAGTCTAGTGCTTTAAGGAGCCAAAAAGACAAGTTCTATGCCTGGAGTTGTTTCTCCTATAGGTCGTCGATGGCCAAGAATTAAAACAAATACAGCATGTATACATATTGTGTAGTCTCTAGTGTAACATCTAATTTTATGACTAACATAAACATTATGAGCATTTCTAAGCATGCTGGAGCTATGAAATGATCTCATGCCTCTTACTTCCCAGGTGTGCAAAACGTAATTAGGCAGGTGTGCTGGAGTTGGAAAATAATCCCTGTCCACTCGCGACGATCCACTCAAAAGATGTCTGTTTTCGGGTGCACCTCGCTTTTACCACTCTCCCATAGACTAAAACTGTCAAGGCTTTATCCAAAAAAAATTAAAAAGTGGATTTGTTAACGATTACGTCATCAACATGTCAGATGACCTTCTGATTAACACCGGAAGTACTCCAACACCTGCTTCATCACGACAATCTGCCACCATCATCGGGACAAAGAGATGCTTGTATTTGGTGGCAGAGGGGACAAGTGCTGGTTGAACAGGCCTATACAACACAGCTTCATCCAATTGGAATCTGCATTGATCATTCAGCCTTTGCCTGCAATTGAAAGCTGTACACATTTGGAACCAGACCTTCAATGATGTCTGGATATTCAACCCAGAGACACCTTTTCTGGCAGAAGTTTGAGCCCATGGGATTGTATTGCATGTGTTGTTGCATGGAGGGAGATAATGTCCTTCTCTTTGATGATGACCTGTACATCATAGACTTTAGTCCTAGTTAGGGCTGCAGCTAATGATTATTTTCATAATCGATTAATCTGATGATTATTTAAATGATTAATCGATTAATCGGATAATAGCACTTTTTTGCAATTACCTTTACAATTTAGCATTAAGTTGTTTTAGGCATTTTCTAACCAACAATTAAAACAATACAAATGAATTCTTCCTTCAGAAATAATATTTTATTACAGCTTTCTTGACTGTACATAACTGTAATTTTATGTTTGATAAAAAAGGAAAGACATTTGTCAAGCTGAGTAACATATCTAACTCAAATATTGTATTTATTATTATTCATTCACATATTTTATTTTACATTTAAAGAATAACATTCTAGGCAGTGTCTTGCTCAACGTGAATTCCAGGGGTTCCTTTAAATTGAGTCTAAATTGAGTCTGTAAGTCTGACAGTATACAAATGGAACCAAATGAACCCTAATGAGTCTAGTTGGTTCCATTTGAACACTGTCAGAGTTAAGGGGAGACCTTGAAATGTAAACGTTTGAGACACACTTCTAGTCATTTCATGTTCTTGATTATTTAATCTTGTACGCAGGTATACTGGTGTAGATTTATTGTCTTGGCTTTAATGTTTAGGAATGCACATTTACTGCTCAGCGATCAAATCCGGTCTAGAGCCCACCTACTGTATCCGGTAATTTCATACACACATACCGTACACGCACGTACTGTAGTGTTTCCGTTTGTGTTTATAACTTTCTATAGCGTAAATAGAGCACACAGACGACTAATAAGACTGGATCTGACCAGTACTGGACAGAAAAAGCTACGGACACACGCAGACAGGGGGTGAAACATAGTCTTCTCCGTTGCCTTTGGCCTGGCTGAGATAAACTAGGATATTATTTGGATCTCTGGATCTACACAGAAACGGCATGGATCCAATGGGGATTTCAGACTGGCTGTTATGTATATACATGTAACAACCTTTAACCCTAATACCAGTACTTTTGTTGTCCTCTCCTTTTTCTCTCAAATATCTTCACTGGAAAAAGCTGATCTAAAACCTCACAAAGCATCACATTGCGTGTTTATATTTCCGCTGAATGTTCGCCTATAGTTTCACCTGTGAGATGCCCATTGCCCAGCATAAGGACACAGGGTTCATGTGGTTAAATAAATGCATTTTGGCAGACACGTGCAAGCCAATTCAGATACACAGCAAAGATGGTTTGGCATCTTGTAGAAAGGGGGTTAGACAGATTTATTAGCTGTTTCTATGGGAGGCGTCAGGGCATGATACGCCATCAATCACCGTGCCATGCTGTCTAAAGGGGGAAAAATATCATACCTTGAGGATTTTAAATGGCTCCGACTTTGTTGTATGAGATGATAGGAAGTTGCACAGTTCATCCTTCAAACCTGCACTCTGGGTGGGCTTCTTTTTTATTTTTATTTTTTTATGTGACCATAGTAGTCTCTTCTATAGCTTGTTTTTACAGCATCCCGGATCAGCACAGACTTTAACCTTGGGTAAGGAGATATACACATCCAGCTCCGAGTGTCATCCATTTCAATCAATTGACTCTTTTTTACGAAGGGAAGTAAAGCGGCTGTTAATTCAGTTCCAAAAGGAACAAAACTGATACAGGATACAGTGCAGTGGCCAAATTGGCTTTGAAATTTAAGATGTTAAGATGTCCATTGAAAATGTGTGAACTCATCACTCTGCCGGCGATTCTCCTGTTCTCCTTTGAATACGGCTGCAGTCTATCGATCGTCCATTATTCTTGAATTTCATTATGTGGGAGGAAGAGTATTGGCAAACAACATAAAACACGTTTTGCCAGTAACAACCAGAGTAGCGTTGGGTCCTCTGAAACGTCATTAAAAGGCAATGTTGGGAATGTGCTCTGGAATGGAAACTTATCTTAGCTTGATAAATGGCTTAAAAAAACGTAACCACAATGGAAGGCCTATTTATGTTGCTGCTGTAATATAAACCCCCAAACCACAAAATAAGCATCCTATCTCCAAGCTAGCCAACCATCCTTACAAGATGGACCCAAGTCCATTTGGTTCCAATTTGTCTTTACACTCGCTGAGTTGAGTTAAACTAACGCTAAGAATTTCACTGTGCATCAACAATGATAATGATTAGCTTCAAATCTAGATTCTGGAACGACCTGCCTGAGTATATTTGGGTAGCAAAAGAAATGTCATAACATATCAAAAACCCATTTCTATAGCAGGGGTTTTCAAAGTGGGTGACGTGGCACCCTGGGGTGCCATGACAGCAGTCCAGGGGTGCCGCGAGATAATTTGATAATAGTTGGAATTTATTTGGACACTTAAAAAAATATATATTTAGTATCATTTTAAACTTGAAATATGTTATTTTCAGTCAGTTCTAACCAAAATGTCTATTATCTCAATGTTTTCCTTGCAACAAAATTGCTAAAATATGCTATAAATATAAGGTGCTGGAAGTGAATTTTATGAATGTAATGTAGGGGTGCCTCGGATGAAAGATACATTTCTAGGGGTGCCTTGAGCCCAAAAAGTATATAGACAATTAATTCTATTTATGTACATTATGCCTTATGCACTGTACCGGTATGTATAACAACTTCCTTGTACTTAATGTTCATGCATTACATTCTGTTACATTAAATTCCTATTTATTCATGAGATACATACTGTATAAGTCAAGCACATGTACAGTAGGCCAAGTTATTATTACCAGTAAGGCTCCCTAATCGGGAGATAAGCGACCGTAGGTCACTTATCTCCACAAATAGGGCAAAAATGTGTTTTGCCAAAATCTTCCTGATCCATGTTGATGACATGAGTGTAGACATACTGTGTAGTGATTTTCGTGATTTTAGGGCAAAATCTGTAGGAGCAGTGTCCAAAAATTTGTTTTTAAAAATCGGCCTGGAGGTGGCGCTATATGGGACAGATTCATGTTGATGGGATGAGTGTAGACATACTGTGTACCGATTTGCGTGATTTTAGGGCGAAAATTGTAGGAGCAGTGTCCAAAAATGTGTTTTGCAAGAATCGGCCTCATGGTGGCGCTAGAAGAGGGCCATGTGAGAAATGAGGGGTGGGGTCTCCGCGCCGGCAAGGCGGACGAATAGGTACCGGCCCCGGCTGTCCCGGACGCTCCTAGCCGGAGTTACGGCATTTTATGTGAGCTGCAGTGTAGGGGCTCCTCCACTGGGGGCGCCACCACTTTTGCATCCGTTCTGGAGCACCAGGAGTCGGTGGTCCCCGGGAATTCCCCGTGAGCAGCCCCGTTGGGGTGGTCATTTGGTCATGTTTGCGCATTTGGTCATTTTTTACATCTGGGGGTCCCCCAGGGACCTGGGGGTCCCTGGAGCTCCGGGGGTCCTTGGAGGTTGTAGTTTGGCAGCCAAGGAACGTGTGTGCAAAATTTGGCATGGATCGGGGCAACGGTTGCGGAGATATAAGCAGGGGAAAAGTGTGACGTGTGAGGTGTGACAGACAGACTGACGGACGGACTGACGGACTCACTCACACTTTGTGCAGGTTTTGATAGTAAATGCAACCTACGGTCGCAACAAATCTTTTGTCTCCTCACATCCTTCTCCTCACATTCTTCTTCTTCAAATGGATGAATTGAAAGTGAGGATTGCAGAATGTACACTGACTGTTGAAAATTGTGTACTTACTGTATATAAATGTGTGTTTTAATGTTTGATCATGCCTCCTTTGTGCTGATAGATGGAGCCTTTAGATTAAACCTGCACTAATACAGTAGGAATATATAACATCAAGGTCCTCTGCTTCCCTGGGTTTCAAGAGTATCCAAGGGGAGTTTTAGTGGGAAACAACTCATGATTTGTCAGCTGGAGGCCGTTCAAGGACGAGAGGCCGTTTCAACTGAAACGGGTGAAACATGACAAGAGTCCATCTCCTGCAGAACCACTCCAAGGCAACAGTGTAGGTGTTTTCTGCAGATAACACCAACCTTTCACTTATGAGTCATCCTGTCTACCTGCACGACGCCTCAAAATATACCAACCTCAAATCATTGCTTCAATGTTATAGTTTTGCAATCTTGAATTACCAAGAGCCTCTGGTGCAAGGATATGGACAAGCATGATAATACAGATACCACAGGGTAAGTCACATACAGTATATAATGTATAGTGGACTGTATAGTATGCACAAACAGACAGTGTAACATCATATTCTGTCTATTAGTATACAGATAGTACACAGTATTATTCTGTATGTATTCCCAGATAGACACTATACCAATACCATACTGTCGCTGTCAGGCAGAAACCTTGTATCTGCATCAGTTGACGTGACGCATTTTGAGCTTGTATACCTTCTACTTTTGGTATTTTGGGATTTGAATCCTGAAAAAAGAGAAAACGGGTTTTGGACATACAGTTACAGCATGGTTGCAGCACAGCATACCTTCATTGAAATAGGGATTCTGATGTAAAGAATTAAGCTTGCAATATAGGGGCAGACTAGATCAGCCATTGATACATTACATACTGTACATGTGTGTGCGTGTGCGTGTGCGTGTGCGTGTGTGTGTGTGTGTGTGTGTGTGTGTGTGTGTGTGTGTGTGTGTGTGTGCCTTTGTGTGTGTGTGTGTGTGTGTGTGTGTGTGTGTGTGTGTGTGTGTGTGTGTGTGTGTGTGTGTGTGTGTGTGTGTGTGTGTGCAGTCTTAATACAGGGAGTCTGCACCACAAAATCCTGTGATAATTTTACTCAGCGATTGTACAAAGGTAACCAAATGGTCCAATCTGCTGCCTTTCCACAATCTCACATAGGCCAACAAATGGATGAATTATAAGTGAGTATTTTCCTGTGTACATAATGTACACTAAGCTGTACATCATACATACTGTATATATAAATGAGGTGTCATATCCGTTTTCATATTGATCATGCCTCCTTTGTACTGATAGATGGAGGCTTTAGAATAGCATAGATGTTGCCTTCAATACACATACAGTACTCTATGCTTGGTATTGAAAGAGCTCCATTATCCCACACTGGATTATGAATAATGACATGTTCTTTATTTGTTAACACAAAAGACTGTCAATGTCGATGACAGTGACAGCATAACGCTTACTAGACATCTGTATCCTGGTTTTATGGCTAGCCATCTATGAGAGTGCGTGTATATACTCTATGTGTGCCTATTTTCCGCTGGGCAATTTTTGGACCAGCCACCTTCATGGCAAGATTATATTTTATCGGCCAAAGAATACACCTATCGTCCATAATTTAATAAACGTCACGTGATAATTACACCTCGTTGAGCTAGCGCTGAGCTTCTTTCCACTTATCAAAGATGCAATCTGTTCGTTTCCTAAAGCAAGCTACTCCACCATGCGTGTTGCTTGCCAAAAAGAACAGAATTAAAGTCAGGAGGGCTAACTCTGTCGTACAAACAGGCTGAATGTTTGGGGCTTTACATCTCGTTGACCTTAATATGCATAACACAGGTTTTATTTCATTTTTGTTTTGTTTTATACTGTTCACGATGGCAAAAAAGATAGACAACTTGCCTGCTGCAACATGTCACCAAGTTATTACACCGATCTCTCCATTGCAGTCACTGTTCTTGCTTGTGATATCTACAACCCATACAAGTTTGTTTGCCTGTTTTGTTGTTGTCATTTGGGTCAGAGCTATATTCAGTACCAGCTGCTCTGCTCATCTGATCAGGAGGAGAGAAACGCAGCTGCGTGTGTGTTTATTTAACTGTCAATTAAAAATGTTATCGGCCGATGGCCGATATACAGTACAGTATACCGGTACCAGCTAACGGAAACCTTGGTCCAGAGCTAATCTCACAAACTGCTGGGCCGATCATCAGTGCCAAACATTGTTTGCATGCTGCCAGTACCTCCGCTATTTTTTTGACACTTTCTATTTTCTCTTTCTTTAATTTCATAATGGAAGATAAAAGGATTCTTGTGCTGAGAACTTGCCCACATTTGGGGTCATACGTCATATAGGCCTACTGTATATAGATTGATGAATCCTCGCCTTTACAGAAAAGTACCCCAAAACAAAAAATAAATAAATAACAGATAATGAAATGCCCAAAATAGGGATGCCAGGGTTAATGTGGTGAAATCACAGGGAATCAATCACTCGCTGCAAGTTCTATGAGCAGACAAATATCATGCAGATATGCTCAGCTCCCTTTGAAGAATTGCCAACCCATGTTGTTTGTCTCTAAGACCAATCGGTCATTTCCCACCTTTCTTTTTTTTCTTCTTTTTTTCCCCCTCAAAATAAAACATCGTCCCTGCTCATGTCAGCAGACGTATAGGTCATAGTTTTGTGACACAATGTGACATGTAGACTCAGTTCAACTGGTTTGACACATTCAGACCACTGCTTCCGTCTGTCAGGCGATACTGCAGCATCAAATGCCAAAGGAACAGACTAAGGGACAGTTTCCACAGGCTGCCAAACAGGCGCTGAGCCCTGTCGCCATGTCAGTCATATAAGCTCGCATCTCACCGGCACTATCACTGCATGTCTAGGACTGTGAATCATATTTGATATCTGCTGCTAGGAGATGTCTATATTTGCTCTTAGTCTGCCTTTAAAGTTCAATATTTTGCTCATCATTATTTATGTAACTGCAGTCTGTGGGAAGCTTGGTCAAAAAAAAAAAAGAATTCAACCACTCTTTTACACCATCCCAGTCAGTTTAAGGACAATTGACAATTTGACACTATATATTGCCTGACTGCCTACCACACATGCACACGCACACGCACTTGCACACACACATTACATACCATTCCCTACTCATCTCAGTGTTTATAAACATATACCGGCACAAAAAACACTTGCATATTAACACTGCACACACAGACATACATTATGCTCACAGATACAAACATGTGCACGCACGTGTGCTCGCGCACGCACACACACACACACACACACACACACACACACACACACACACACACACAAACACACAAACACGCACACACGTGCGCGACTGCGCGTGCACGCACAGTATAGGCCTACTCCCTACTGTTACGCGCACATACTACAAAGTGTGCTGTGCAGGTATGACATTTGTACAGTGACTTGACAAATGAACCATTTTGCACAGCGTGAGATGTAATGAATGAATAAAAAAGACAGCCAAAATCATGCAGTGTCCACGTATAGCTTCAGTGGTGTAGCCTGCAGGCAGTTGAAATGACAGTAACATAATGTTTCAATGTTCTCCCCGAGCCCATATCACAGAAGGTGAGCCCAGTTCTATCATTAACGGCCCTGGGGAGCTGTTCTCACCTCAAGCAATCAGACGCTCATTTGGCGCTAAGTATTGATCATGTAAACAGGCATAATTACTACTGGTAAGATAGGGCCCTGGACGCAGAATGATTATTGTTGCATAATACTTACATTACTAACTCTTGCAGGATAGTGAACTCAAAACTGAAGCATGTTTGCTCATAATTGCATTTCCAGTGGTGTAAAGTAACTTTTAAGTAAATTTGCTTAAGTACTGTACTTAAGTACACTTTTGAGTTACTTGAGTATTTCCAATTTCCAATATTTTTACTTCTACTCCACTACATCTTGGATCCAAATATTGTACATTTTGGCCATTGGCCAAAATAGCCGATATACAAGTGATGCATTGTGAGCTTGTAAATCTGCTATTTTCAAATGATTTCTATACATTTAAAAATGGGACATTCTGCATAATGAGTACTTTTACTTTTGGTAGTCTACTTCAAGTACATTTTGATGCCAATACTTTCATACTTTTACTCAGGAATACGGGCCTTCTACTTGTAACAGAATATTTCTACATTGTATTTTAGCATTGATACTTTTACCTAAGTAAAACATTTTAGTACTTTTTCCACCACTGGACATTTGATCTTTGGTGTCTTTAGTAGACAGGCTCTCAGTCATGCACAACCTCTCTATAGGTATATTAAACTCACAGTCATTGAGTTGCATCATAGAGTGGTCAGAAACAGTACAGGTCACACGCAGAGCTTAATTTGTGCCAGAGCTTGGCTCCGGAAACCTGCCCTGTGCTACTCTACAGTAGATGGTGTTCTGTCAACTTGAGTGCACATACTGTATACGTTTTTATTAATATTTATTATTAATTCAGCTTTCACATTTTCCCTACAACGACCATTCCTGCCTTCTACGCTCATTACGTTATAGTTGTAGAGGACTCCACAAATAACGTTGTTAAAGATCAGTCCAGTGGTGTCTGAATAGCTGCTCACAGACAGAAACAAACACACACAAGCACGCACACACAAACGCACGCACACAGGCACACACGCCCACAAGCATGTGTGTCGTATGGGTTCATATACCTCTGTTCTCAGACAAGTAATTCACCAGGGTCATAGTCTGGCATTGAGGTCAGCTCAGTTTGTTGTCAATAAGGGGAAATGTATTTCATTATTTTTTGGTCAACAAACACAGAATCATTTGGAATGAATAATTAACAGTGGGAAATGTGCCACAGCAGTCCCAATTAAAAAGTCATAAACTACGAGAGCAGAATGAGAGATGGAGTTTAAAAGATAGATAGATAGATAGATAGATAGATAGATAGATAGATAGATAGATAGATAGATAGATAGATAGAGTATTGTAAAGATCAAGAAAACGTATAGGTTCCGGACGGAACCATGTTTATTTAATACCGGAGGACAAGGTCCCCCTATGGGATAACCAGCGCCATCTGGCGCTGCAACAGAGTAAAACTCATAAGCTCCCGTACGAGAAATATCATTTGTCGGTAGGGCTGTCAATCACAAACGAGGGCACCGCCCCCGAGTGTATATAAGCCCTGCGGGCTATCATAACTTCCTCTAAAGCCGCACCTCTGCGCCCGCAACTAGCGAACCGAGGGGCTTTATTCGGGGGACCTTGTCCTCCGGTATTAAATAAACATGGTTCCATCCGGAACCTATACGTTTATTGTCATACCTCCAGACAAGGTCCCCCTATGGGACTCATATACTCCCCGAGAAGCCATGAACCGACAAGACTGTCGTGCACACCGACCACATCCGGAAAGGAGGTCCTGTCAACCGACGTGACCCCTTTCAGGACTGATCCGACCCAGACCCACAGGGCCTGGGCGTGTTCAGACAGAAAAAGACCCTGACAGACCGAGGCCTGCCTTATGCACTAAGGGCAGACACAGGTCCACCTTATAAAATTGCAATAATATAAGGGAAAAACTCAGGGTCCCCCCCCACGTATCCTAGAGACAGCAGCATGCTATCTCCGGAAGGTGAGAGAGCCGCCCCACTACATAGTAGGAAAGGCAGCAGCACCCAGAACCGTATGCGCCATAGCAGAAGGCGCAACGTCCAGGTGATAGTAGGTCGCAAAGGTGGACGGCGAAGACCAATTCGCCGCTGCACAAATCTCCTCAATGGAGACACCTTTGGACAAAGCCCAAGAGGTAGACACACCCCTAGTACTGTGGGCCTTAAGTGCTTCCGGCACTTCAGACCCAGACCGGGTGTAAGCCAACCTAATTGCATCCACAAGCCATCTCGACAGAGTGGGCTTGGACACCGCTTTCCGTTGACGGGCATTCATGACCACGAAAAGCTGAGAAGTAGACCTGCTGTCCACCGTCCTATCACAGTAGGCCTTCAGGGCCCTAACTGGACAAAGACAATGAAGACGCCTATCCTCCTCTGATGCAAACGGAGGAGGATGGAAAGCCGTCAAAACAACAGGTTCCTTCGGGACCACCCGGTTCTTAGGAATAAAACTCAAATGAGGTTTAAGAAGAACCTTGGAGTCATTATTGAGAAACCTCATACAATCAGGGCTCACAGAGAGCGCACGAAGGTCGCTCACACGCTTAGCCGTAGACAAGGCAAGCAAAAGAGCTGTTTTGAAACTTAAATGTTTCAAAGAGGTCCTCCCAATCGGTTCAAAGGGTGCCTTGCAAAGGCCCTCAAGAACCACTTGTAGATCCCAAACAGGAAACAAGGCTCTAGTCACAGGTCTCAAATGGTCAACACCATGCATGAACTGGACCACCTCAGGGATTTTAGAAAGGCCTTTACCTGCCACCCCCAGGTGGCAGGCATCAATAGCCGCTAAATAACCCCTCAGTGTAGAGAACGCCAGACCAAGGTCCAGGCGGTCCTGCAGGAAATCTAACACCCTCTGGGCCGAAGCTATATGAGCCACCACAGGTGGCTCCTGTAGCTGCTGCGAGCAGGTTCTCCCTCTCACGGGCCAAACCCACAGGTCTAGGCCCCGTGGGTCTGGATGGAAGATCTCGTCCCCTGCCTGGCGCAGCAGATCCCTGTGCAAAGGAAGCCGCCAAGGGGGTCGAGAGAGCAGTGGGGTGATCAGAGACCTCCACACTCCCCTGGATGGTGTCACCAGAAGAACCTCCTGGTTGGAACATCTGATCCTCTCCAGAGTGGGAAGGATCAGTTCCAGGGGTGGAAACGCGTAGAGAAGACCTTGTGGCCATTCGTAAGCAAACGCGTCCATCCCCAGAGGAGAAGGTCCCCTCACTGAGAAGTAAAGGGGGCACTTCGCGTTCTCCTGGGAGGCAAAGAGATCGACTCGAGGTCGACCGAACCTGGAGAAAATCTGCCTCACCACCGCAGGGTGGAGAGACCAATCCTCGTAACGAGGCTCCCCCCTGGACAACAGATCGGCGCCGCCGTTCTGAAGTCCCGGGATATGGGAGGCTCTGATGGACCTCAACCGAGGCAAGCACCAGAGGGTCATCTCGCGCGCCAGCTGATCCAGCGTACGCGAGGAGAGGCCGCCCTGTTTGTTGAGATAAAACAGGGCCGCCGTGTTGTCCGTCCTGACCAGGACATGGCAACCCCGGAGAAATGGTTCGAAATGCTTGAGCGCCAAGTAGATCGCCATTAACTCCAGATAGTTGATGTGGTACTCCAACATGGCCTGGGTCCAAAGGCCCCTGGCTGAGCGCCCCTCGTAGGTGGCGCCCCACCCCGAGCGGCTGGCGTCTGTGGTGATCACCCTGCGTGACACCACTTCGCCCATGGAGACCCCACTCGTCAACAACGCCTGGTCCCTCCATGGGACCAGAGCGTCCATGCAGACCTGGCTGACTGTCACCTTCCTGTACCCTTGCAGGGAAGGAATCCTGAGCGCCAGTGACCACCGCTGGAAAGGTCTCATATGAAACCTGCCCAGACGCAGAAGTTGCACCGCTGACGCCATCAGCCCAGTCAACTTCATGCACTCCTTGTACCTGACCACCTGGTTCAGTCGGAAGGAGCCGAGACAAGTCAGAAACCTGTCCACCCTCTCCGGGGAGAGGCGAGCGGACATGGTGGCCGAGTCCAGAGATATTCCTATAAAGGAAATCTGCTGGGAGGGTGACAACATGCTTTTGCCAAAATTGACGTTGAAACCCAAGGCCTTCAGATGTGACAACACCAGATTGGTATGGCGCGCCGCTTCTGAGCAGGAGGCGGCGGAAATCATCCAATCGTCTATGTAGTTCGCCAGCCTGACTCCCTGATGCCTCAGTGGAGCAATGGCTGCCTCGGTCACTTTCACGAAAACCCGAGGGCTCAGGGAAAGACCGAAAGGGAGGACCGTGTACTCGTACAGGCGCCCCTCGAAGGCGAACCGCAGGAACTTCCTGTGTGGGGGATAAATGAGGACGTGCTGATAAGCGTCCTTCAGATCCACTGAACAGTGGAAATCCCCCTGTCTCACTGATCTCATCAGTGACTCTGACGTCAGCATCCTGAATTTGAACTTTTTCAAGTGCTTGTTCAGAGCACGTAAGTCCATAATCGGACGCAGCCCCCCTCCTTTTTTCTGAACCAGAAAATAACGGCTCCAGAAGCCTAAACGGCTCTGGTCGCGTGATAACTCCACTATAGCGCCCTTGCGCAATAGTGAGCTTATCTCCTCCCTCAAGGCATCCGCTTTCAAGCCGCGGGCTCGAGTATAAATAACCTTGCTGGATAGGGAGGGTTTTTTCGCGAACTGTAGTCTGTAACCCCGTGTCACCGTCCGAAACACCCAGTGATTCGGATTGCAACGCTTCCATTGCTCTGCACACTGTGCTAACGTGTTGCTGAGCAACGGAGAAGCCTTGGGGTTGTACCGCCTGAGCGGAACTACTGGGCCGGGAGGGAGAGGTTCCGTATCCGGGCACGTATCCGTATCCGCTAGACGCCGGGCCGGAAGGCGCGGAGACACCGGCGGAAAGAGCGTTTCCGTTTCCGGTACGCTTATTTCCGTATCCGGTGGGAGACGAACACGTGACCTCCAAGAAGCCTCGCTTGTTAATAATACAGGCGGCACATAACGTGGAGCCCGGGGGACAGGGTTCATCGCATAAGTAACATAATCCCCGGCTCGGGGAATTGTATTTACGTTTATAACCTGTGCTAAGGCCTTTATATGCTTCCTTGCGGGAAGACGAGGCCGACCCTGGGTGATATGTGTTGGCTTCTTCCCTGACGCTAAGACCAAACTCCTGTCCTGAACTAGAGTCGGCATAACAGTGCCGCTCGGTGGAGACAGAGGGGTATTGCACACTAGTGAGACCATACCATTGTGAATAGGAATTAGCTTGTCTGGGAACATTTTGCAAAGAGAAATATTCTGCTTGTAACCTGTCTGCGTGACTGGAGGAAGCGATATTTTCTGAGTGGAAAGAAATTCCAGCCTGGACTTCTCTACACTGGTTAAATTCATGCAAAATGGGGTCGTCTGTACTAAAGCAGGTGGGTTTGAAATAAACAGGCATTGTTTTATCAACACACTTTTTAATACAGGCACTGGAGGAGAGCACAGAGGAGGAATAAACATTGATTTCTTGGCATAAGAAAAATTGTTCATATTGTCCAAACGTCTGCGCTTGCAAGGGGGGGTCCCCTGAATTTTCAGGGGGACCCCGCCAGAGTCCAGTGTCACTTTCGCGGCGGCTTCCCACGGGCTTTGTGGGAGCCGGCCGGTATCCCGTGCCTGGGAGGGTGGCGGGATTGAGAGCGGGCCTGAGCCCCCGCTGCAGTGCGAGGGGGTCCCGCGGAGGAAGAAGAGGGGGTCCTAGGGGGATTGTTCTGTTTCCCCTGCTTGGAGGAAGAGCGCCCCCTGTCAGCCTGACCAGGGGCCTTGCTCCGTCCCTGTCTCTTTTCCTTTCTGGGTACCTGGGGGTCCGTCGTGGCCTCCAGGAGCTCCAGAGTGATCTTCTTATCCGCCACCTCCTGGCGGAGAAGCTCCAGTCCACCGCCCATGAGGGAGGTAGGGTGGCCGGGGAGGTCTTGCAGGACCTTCTCGGTCTCCTCTCCGGAACTGCCAGGACACTTTACCTTATCCAGCCACCTGGCACGTTCCGCCTGGATGCAGTAATCCATGCCGTGTCCAAGCCACTCGATTGCGTGGACATTCAGGTCCATCAGCATGCGCAGCGACTTGTCCATTTCCTCCACCAACACGTCAGGCACCTCCCGCATCTCGCTGAGGAGGCGCCTGGTGGAGAAAAGCAGCAGCTGGGTGGCGTTCATCGTCCTGGCTGCCAGCGCGGATGCTCTGTAAGAGTTCCTAACCCTGGAAGACTGCTTGTCGTCAAAGGGGATGGCAAACCCAGGAGGCTTCTTACCCACGGCCAGATTGAGGGGAGGGCGGCCTCCAGGACCGGTCCGCTCATGACCTGGCTTGAGGCTCCCGACCAGGGACTGGGCCATCAGCTTGTCCATGGGAGGGCACAAGGGGATTCCCGCCTTCTCTGCGTCGCGGCAATCGACCAGGAAGGGGAGCTTGGGGGGGTCCTTGTGTGTAGTCCAGGTTGAATGCAGGGCCTCTGCAAAGCCTGGGACCAGTGGGAGCTTTTCCATCCGAAGAGGGGGAGAGGAATCCACATCCTGGCCAAGGAGGGGAATCCTAGCCCGTGGTCCGAGTGGCACGTCTCCGAGCGGCAGCTCCAGGCCACAACGGATGGTAGCACGTTCCAGCACCGAGAGCTCGTCCATGGGGATGGAGTCTGGGTCTTGTGCCGCTGCCCCTCTCGCCCCAGCCGGCATGGAAGGGGGGAGAGAGGCAGAAGGGGCTTGGGAGGACGCGGCGGAGATGGAAGCCTCGGCATGAGGAACCACCCTGGCCGCGCCTCCGCCCTGTCCGGAGGGGAAAGAGGACTCGTCCTCCTCCGAGTACTCACCCTCCGTGTCCACCTCCTCCATGTCGTAGTCCTCTAGCTCCGGTTTGTCTCCGTCGCTAGCATGCCAGGAGACGGGGCTAGGTGGCCGCATAGCCCGTAGCTGGGGGACGGAGAAGGAGAGAGGAATGTCACCGACGACTAGAGGGTGGAATTCTTTGGGGGGGACGGTCCAGGTTGCAGCTGGCGGTGGAGCAACGTGGGCGGTCTTGCATGATCTCTTCTTGGGCACGGCACCAGTCGAGCCCGTCGGAGAAACAGCAGTGGAAACAGGGGCCGCAGACCCGCTAGCAACGGGGCTACCGAAGCTAGCTGAGGGCGAGGCCGCTGGAGGCCTAACCACGTGGCGAGAAGCAGCGCTGTGGCGTGCAGCGCTGTCCGGCACACGAGGAGAGGTGTCTGGGAGGGATCCGGCGGAGACCGTGGTGTGAAGGCCGTAACCAGCGCCAGCGATCTCACAGCGGGCCTCGAGGGCTGGAACATCATACTGGAGGCAGTCAGTACAGTTCACCCCCGTGGCCGGGGCCGGAGGGGACAGAGAGGCCAAGGCGTGTCCTACCCCCATGCAGACAATGCAGAACGGATGAGTATCTTCATTGGCGATGAGGCCTTTGCAGCTGGGAAGGCCGCACTTCTTCGGTACCCTAGCTAGCAGGTTGCTAACTGTGGGCCGACGAGCTGCCATCGTGAGCTAACCGAAGCTAAGCGAAGCTAAGCTAAGGCAGGGAGACACGTGGCAGAACGTACAGAGAAGAAGTAAAGACTCAAAGCGAAAGTGAAGAAAAAGACCGAACTGTTAGGAAGAATAGAAGTAGAAACGTACGGGAGAATAATCTATAAAGGCCAGTGGCCGACTTCCTAGCCAACGCTTAGGCTAAACTTTACAGAAAATGATACTTATATGGCTGAGTTCGCGACACTCTAGTTGCAGGTAAGCAGAGGTAATCCAGTATCTGGCTTAAAGTCCTGTTCGCAATTTGGTGTTAGGGGAGTTTCTCACCTGAACTGAGTCAGTGGGTCCCTAGACATTAAAAATCACAGAGGTGCTCGTCCGCCATAGTGCCAGGAATGGCGCAATGGCCAAATCAAATATGGCTGCCATCGGCTATGATGAAAATCCAACTTTTCTGTTTCTGGGTGTATATGCACATGTAATACCTCTATTTGGACTAATTGTGGTGTGGGGAATTCATTTCTGATATTGTTTTGACCATTTTGGGTGATTTGGACCTCAAAAGGTCATGGTCAAGGTCATTTTGCTATTCCGAAGACCGTGGGCCATAACTTGGCCATTGTTAGGAGTAAAAACAGGTGCAGTAGGTCTAAATCAACTAATGCTGACATGTATAATTCATTTCTGACATTGTTTTGACCATTAAGGATCATCTTGTCTTTGAAATATCAATGTCAATGCCATTTTTCAAAAACGATTTTGTTCATTACTTGCACTTTTATAGTATTTTGTGTAAGTTTGTTACTATTTTATAGTAAGTTTGTTTTGTTTATAACAAAAGACATACTAGTGAGAAATACAACAAGTAAGCATCCACATTTAACTTTAAATTGGGGTTTAAAATGGGTGTTTAAATGAGCAAATAAGACTATTTACGAATAAAAGTGACAAATAGAATTACACAACAAAATCACACACACAATTAAATAACAATTTCCCTCAAAGTGCACCATATTGGGATTGTGTGCATGCAAGTTAGTATGAGGTGTTTTTACAGGATGGATTTGGCATTGTTCCATTGCAAAATATGATGCACAGAACTCCATCAGTGTCGAGTGTCTTGCTTCAGACATGGCAGGAGTGTACTAAAGTCAAAGTGCTCCTTCCATCCATCAGAGCTTGACATTGACTTTTTGAGGCAGTTGTCCTTTGGACAAGTATATTTCCCATTCACTTGTCCGGAGACAAAAGTCACTTGTCCGGATAAAATCAAACCCAAGTTTGAAGTGAGCGGTGGTGTGTGTGTGTGTGTGTGTGTGTGTGTGTGTGTGTGTGTGTGCGCGTGCGCGTGTGTGTTGCTCACCCAGGTGTGTGTGTGTGTGTGTGTGTGTGTGTGTGTGTGTGTGTGTGTGTGTGTGTGTTTGGGGGGGGGAGGGGGGGGGGGGTGCATGTGTGTGTGTGTGAGAGTGTGAGCCATACTTGCTCACTCAGGCCACCACTGCTATTGCAATTGATGCTCAGGGCAGGCTAGACTCAACAGCACCTCTCTGGTCACCCAGGGTACTCAGGCTACATACACCAGAGGCTACAGACACACAGACAGACAGACACACACGCACGGATACACACACGGCCACGCTATGGAGACGGTGTGACCACCGCTCAAAAATGTCATACATTGAAATAATAACAAAAGGACGGCTAATGACCCCCCTTGCTCCCTCCACTCCATAGTATGGGCACTTGTCCCGGACAACAGGACAAGCCTTTATGTCATGCCCTGTTCCATGTTCCATTGGTTCTAGTCTTTCCTCAGGTTCCTTGGCTGTTCAAGCAGGTGGCAAGAAATGCGCTAGAAAGGTGCCTTGTTGGTCTCAGCAGTTGTACTTCTCTGCTACCAATACTGTGTCTTGTTCTGTCAAGGTCTTTGCCTCTCCAAAGTTTGTTAGACATTGTACTCGGTCAGAAGCCATAACTACATGTTTAATCCTCACCTGGCCCATGCAGTCATCTCCTGTCTCCAAGGCATATGTGCCTTGATCACTGTCTTGGCTAGTGGTGCTCCAAGATGAGACTGCTTGATGCAGTGCAAGTGAGTCTCACCAGTGCCATACTGCTGCCAGATCTCCTTCATCCCCAGTGCTTGGAAATATGGGGTGTAGTATAGCAGTAATGTGAAGGAGACAACAACTCTCTGGGGTCCGCTCATAGTTCCGACATCCCATTATTCTGACCATTAGGTTAGTGAAGGTTAGGGATAGGCTTAGTTATAATGGAGGCTTTACATGCACCAGGTGTCAGCCTCCTCAATCCTATTCAAGATGTCTGGGATCTCTTCTCCACTAGCAACATCATCAACAGAGACAACAGAGCTGATAATGGTAAATGGACTGCATTTACAGTATATAGCGCTCTTCTCCAAAGCGCTGTACAATGTATTTCACATTCACCCATTAACACACACATTCACACATACATTCACACCAAGAAACCATGCAAGGTGCTCATCGGGAGCAGTTGGGGGTTCAGTGTCTTGCTTAAGCACACTTCGACAAATAAGCAGGAGGAGACATAAATCGACCCTGGAACCTTCAGATTCCAAGGCAGCCGTTCTACCTACATCGCCACAAGCTTGAATGGCCACCATATTCCGAACACACAGCTGGAGAGCTGTTTGTTCACCTCAGACACCCAGAATGTGTAAAGTTGATGAGGGATGGGTGCGTCTATCGACTCTGTTATCTCTGATGATGATGATGAGTGGCTCCCTGCAAAAGGGGCTGGAGGTGAAGAGATCCCAAAGATTGAACTAGATTGAGGAGGCTGTCACCAAGCTGCTGGTACATGTGGAGTCAACTGGCCCTATTATAACTAAACCTACCCATAACCCTAACCTAATGGAGGGAATAATGGGTCGCCAGGATTATGAGTGGACCCCAGAGAGTTGTCGTAGTGATACTTCCAAGCACTGGGGATTAAGTAGATCTGGTAGCAGTATGGCACTAGGTGTGCAGCGGCACATGCTTCTACAGCATCAAGCAGTCTCTCATCTTGGAGCACCACTAGCCAAGACAGTGATCAGGGGACATATGCCTTGGAAACTGGAGATGACTGCATGGGCCAGGTGGGGACTAAGCATGCAGCTATGGCTTCTGACCGAATACAATATCTAACAAACTTTGGAGAGGCAAAGACCTTGACAGAACAAGACAGCATTGGTAGCAGAGAAGTACAACTGCTGCCTGAGACCAACAAGGCACCTTTCTAGTGCATGTCTTGCCACCTGCTTGCAAAAGCCAAAGAACCTGAGGAAAGACTAGAACCAATGGAACATGGACGGATGCAAGGAACACTTCGACTCTCGAGGATATGGCTGCCTTGCTGAATACATCCTGTAAAAACACATCATACTAACTTGGATGCACACAATCCCAATATGGTGCACTTTGGAAATTGTTATTTAATTTTGTGTGTGCTTTTGTTGTGTGATTTTATTTGTCACTTTTATTCGTAAATAGTCTTATTTGCTCATTTAAACACCCATTTAAAACCCCCCTTTAAAGTTAAATGTGGATGTTTACTTGTTGTATTTCCCACTAGTATGTCTTTTGTTATAAACAAAACAAACTTACTATAAAATAGTAACAAACTTACAAAAAATACTATAAAAGTGCAAGTAATGAACAAAATCGTTTTTAGAAAATGGCATTGACATTGATATTTCAAAGACAAGATGATCCTTAATGGTCAAAACAATGTCAGAAATGAATTATACATGTCAGCATTAGTTGATTTAGACCTACTGCACCTGTTTTTACTCCTAACAATGGCCAAGTTATGGCCCACGGTCTTCGGAATAGCAAAATGACCATGACCATGACCTTTTGAGGTCCAAATCGCCCAAAATGGTCAAAACAATATCAGAAATGAATTCCCCACACCACAATTAGTCCAAATAGAGGTATTACATGTGCATATACACCCAGAAACAGAAAAGTTGGATTTTCATCATAGCCGATGGCAGCCATATTTGATTTGGCCATTGCGCCATTCCTGGCACTATGGCGGACGAGCACCTCTGTGATTTTTCATGTCTAGGGACCCACTGACTCAGTTCAGGTGAGAAACTCCCCTAACACCAAATTGCGAACAGGACTTTAAGCCAGATACTGTATTAAGGTGCGGAAGAGGAAGTTATGATAGCCCGCAGGGCTTATATACACTCGGGGGCGGTGCCCTCGTTTGTGATTGACAGCCCTACCGACAAATGATATTTCTCGTACGGGAGCTTATGAGTTTTACTCTGTTGCAGCGCCAGATGGCGCTGGTTATCCCATAGGGGGACCTTGTCTGGAGGTATGACAATAAACAATTGATTCTGTTCCATCTTGGATCAATGGGACTAACAGTACTATATACTGTAGCTTAAGGTCCTATTTATCGGTATCACAATGAAAACTTTTATAGAAAAAAATACCAAAACAAATTTTGTTAATTTATGTTATGTTATCAATAAAGTATTTTATAAATTATTTGGGGACCAACTTGCAATATCCTCACAGCTCTTTTCACATTGGCCTATTATAGCACCACAAGGAGGCCATAATAACCTACCTCGGAACTTGGGAAGAGCACTGCTTCTAGTTGTCATCTATGTCTTATTATTTCCGGTTACACGTCGGCACTCCGACACATCGCTATTCCGACCACCTAAACCTAACCTTAACCTTAACCCTAACCTCAGTAATCGCTGTTGAATGCTAACCGATGAGTAGCTAACCTGCCGACGCTGGTGAATGCTAACCTGGTGAAAAGCTAACCTGCCGACGCTGGTGATCGGAATGGGGATGTGTCGGAATGGCGACCCGTCCGCGTTATTTCCCGGTGTACAGTATACTTCTCTGTTCCATTGATAGTTTCTGTGTTGTTTGTCTTTGAGGCCTATTTGTATTGTAAGACAGTTCTTGTTTGCATGGTTTTACTATCCTGCAGGTTTTACTATCCTATTTTTCGCATTTGGGTCCAGCTACTAGAAAAACGCCTTGATGAAC
Source organism: Nannobrachium achirus (assembly GCF_963921795.1). NCBI lineage: Eukaryota > Metazoa > Chordata > Actinopteri > Myctophiformes > Myctophidae > Nannobrachium > Nannobrachium achirus. Next base: position 28,225,662 of record NC_137816.1, on the reverse strand, counting down.
TACGCTTAATAATAAGTCTGCAGCATATTTTAGCAGTGACACAACAACCAACATACAGTAAACCAGTGCTTTCCAAACTTTTAATTGGTGTGTCTAAGCAGTTTTTCCCGATGTCTCTGACTGCCAGGCCCGAGTTTCCCAAGTTAAGATAAGTGCTCCAAAGATAGTGCTTCTGGTTTGGGACCGGATCAGCATTTTTTGGGCCGGAACAACCCATTTCTCTGTGACCACTTCCTCCCTCTGTTTACTTCCTATGTAAACAACACTGCTCCGCAACGTTAGCATGGGTTAAATTGGGGTCTTTTGTAATCGCGAATTGACCACGTGCACGATGGACACGCACGTGCCCACGTTAAAAGGTATAAGAATCGCGGCAGGCAACCGCGTAAGTCGACGTTTTTTTCTGGGCAATCAATTAGTTTAATGGCTTGCACAAAATAGGAATGTCTGTTTGAAAGTGTTATTTTGTTTGTCTTATTTTTTATTCTGTATTAGAAAGTCCACAAATAAAAAAACATATTTTTTTATATACAGTAGTTGTATACAGTATATGTGTGGCTGTCACAAAATTCCAACACACCTGGACTTGTGTGAGAGCTGTGTGGGAAGCCCTGCAGTATAGGCACAGGGGTGTCACAGGGGGGGGGGAGGTGGGACTGAGTTACTAGGGCCCAAGGTGGAGGGGCCTTCATTATTTTATACTTTAGCTATTGAAAAATAGCAGATATACAAGCTTGCAGTGTGGCACTCGGTGCCACGCTGCTATTTTTGAAAAGTTGTGAAATGTGTGCAAATCTTTGAATATATGTATTTTTTAAGCGAACATTTGTAACTCAAATTTTGCTTCTGGGGGGGTCCCTGGAACTAAATATTTTGAGATGGGGGTCCGTGGCCAAATACTTTTGTGACCAAATACTAATTTTTGTCACATGAAAAGGTTTGAGCACCACTTAAAACGAAAAAATCTCAGAAGGATTTGAAATATTCAAAGGCTTGCACAAAATGTTCAAGATTTTTTTAAAATAGCAAATCTACAATTGCTCACAACGTGGCACTCGGTGCCGCACTGTGACCTTGTATATCTGCTATTTTTCAATAGTTAAAGCACAAAATAACGCGTAATAATGCGTTCCCAGTCTAAATGGGTTAAACTCCCTCCCCCTATGAAGAACATTCATGGGGGGCCCACAGTGAATCTTTCTACCCAGGGCCCAGAATGTGGTGCGACACCCCTGACTGGAGCTGTGTGGTGCGCCCTGCAGTAGGCAGCCCTCACAGAGCCCCAGTGCAGGTGGATTATCTCTGTTCTGCTTCTCTCCTCCAAGGGTCTGTTCTGTGCTCCATGCACTGCTGGTGCTGGCAGCCCCATGCAGAGGAATCCCTACTGCGATAACCTCATATTAAAGCAACCTGTTTTCATCTCTCTTATGCTTCATTTAAGCCTGATTTATACTTTGCTGTGTGCCAGTGTCCTGTTTTTTCTTTTTCTTTTTTTTGCATGGGGTACAATCATACAGCAAAGTATAAGTCAGCCAATACAACTTTGTTGATATCCTATTTGCATTGATATATTCAGTGCTTAAACAGATACAAAATATATAAATATAACATAAAATAAATGAACGTGCCACCTGGCTGGAACCAAAACTTGGTCTTTAGAGTGAAGCCATAGAAGAACATTTTTTGGTTCCAGGAAGACCAATGTTGTATAAAGAAGCATTTGTTTGCATGGTTCTAAGAACCAATAACCACTTATTGTACTTCTTCTTTGACTTAAGAGAAAGCATATGAGGAGGCATCATGAAAATAATTAAAATGGTTCTTTGTAGAATCAAGCCTTTTTAAAGAACCATTTGAATTTTTCTGTGTGTAGACGTTTATCATGTTCTGCCCTGCTCATTATCACCTACAGTAACTGCGTCCATGGTGTTGAAAGGTGCAGTAGGTGTGCTAAGTGCTAAACTAATTGTGAAAACACCTGTGGTGCACGTATACGTGCACATACATATTCATGCAAGTTTATATTGTCTGTGGAATTAATTTACAGTTTTTTTGTGGATCATCCGGTTTTGATCAGTGTTGTGACCAATCTAAAAAGCCAAGCATTAAAATGAGTCAAGTGATTGACAAGAAAAACAGAGCACCTGGAATTTGATCCATGTTCAGAGAGATGGTTAGACTCAAAGCATAGCAGAGAAACAGCTGTTCCTCTCTTTCTTAATAAACGTATTGCTCTAAAAAGACCCATCTGTCTTATTGAATTTTAACACTCCACTATCTGTGTCTTTACGCTACACTTAATGTTACACGTAACAAAAGCACACATGCACGCACTCGCGCGCACGCACGCACGCACGCACGCACGCACGCACGCACGCACGCACGCACGCACGCACGCACGCACGCACGCACGCACGCACGCACGCACACACACACACACACACACACACACACACACACACACACACACACACACACACACACACAATGCACCGCTCTCCCCAGCTGTGTGTTCTCGTTCATAAATTAATGTCTCAGGCACTGTGCTCAGTATGGATGATCATAATTTTATGTATAATTTCCATAATAAATGATCAACATGCAACTTGCAGAGGTTAATAAATGTGACTTCTTCCCAAATCTGCCAAAGAAGGAAAGAAATATACAGCCAGATTCTGGTATCTTCATTGTGATGCGTGTTTATAGGCCTAGGGAACTCCATTAGTTAGTAGTCTAGCGATCTGGGAACTACAGTATGAAGGTTACCCAAGGCCATCACTTTAAGCGTCTTTTGTATTTGGAATTATTTCATAGATAGAGATAGGATAGGATAGACCTTTATTAATCCTCAGCTAAATGCAGTTCTCTAGCAGAGGAACCACAGTAAGGCTGAAACAAAGATACAGGCAAGAGTAGAGAACAAGTACAGAGACGTACTGTCTGTAGTAACACTAGTAACATTTTTTTTTAACAAAATAATATAAAAGACAGTATGAAGACAATAAAGACTTAACATCTGACCTGGCATGATGTGCCTGGAATTGTCAGGTTATTGTGTATAAGCCACTAATAGGTGTCCATGAAGGTGACACACCAAAAGAAAAGGCATATACCGGTAGACTATAGGGATTGACCTGGCCACTTACACTAGGCCTAACCTTTGCACTCTATTTACGTAACCATTTACCCTGTGGTTTGTTGACTTGAGTTCATGACATTTACTCTGATCTTTCACTTGGAAAGTCGTTCTGGATTCGAGCGTATACTAAATGCTCAAATTGTAAATTGTTGGTTGCAGATGAATTGGGAGAGGAATTTAGCATTTAGCGTTATAAATAAAAGATTGATTCTATCGTTGTCATGACTTCTACTGAAGGTCAGAGACCCACCGGCCATTAAAATACTATTAGTACGGTCACGCTAAAACCAGACAGAGGAATTACCTAAGGTGTCATTGAAAATGAAAACTGTGTTCGGCCAACTTAGGATTCCTAGTGACCTGTGCTGCTACCAGAGGTGATGCTTGATTTGCTTGAATTATGCAGTTGACATTTACACCTGATTTATTTTATTTTGTTCTTTTCGGTTCCATTTATGCCCGCGACATTGCTGTTCAACAGCAAATCCAAATGGATGATAACTGTCAAAGAGAGAGACCTTGGTGGGATAATTTGCCTAAGTGACGGAACATGCATCCATCCCCTTGAACCGTTACATCTCATTTCGCCGTGCGCCTCAAGGTCCCCCGAACCGTGCGATGATGTCGTCACTGGCGATGCCGAAACGGACAGGCCAAAGTCAGCCAGGCGTGTGTTGCTGCATCTGCTTCCAGCAGACAGACCGGATGAGGAGAACACCATTATTCATAACGATGCTGTCGGGCAGAAACCTCTTACAGTATGTCCATATTTTACTTTCTATGTTTTTTTTTCTTCTTAAATGAATGACCTACTTGATCATACTAAGCGTAAGAGAAAAGCATCAAGTAGCAGATCTGCTAGCTCAAAATGTGTCGCTTTTGCTTCTTTTACATCTTTCTCAATTTGAATCCTGAAAAGTAACAGTTTCGGACATATGAGGTTTCCCCCGACAGAGACGGTATAATGTTTGTGCTTATTTCTCCCAAACGAAGGGGTTAATTAATTATGCTCATGAGACCCCGCGACGGCGTTGTCTTGCGTGTCCGGGACACAGCTGGAGGTCTGCAAGCTCAATCATGCGCTAAATATGTCACCTAGAATTAGAGCCATTGGGACAGCTGGGCACACGGGCCGGTGCTCTCCCGGTCGTCCAGGGGTGCAGGGGCATGCGTCTCCGGTGGGTTTTAGCCTGACCATGGGGGAGCCAGCAGTACGGCCAGGGAGCTCAGTGAGTAGGTCTACCCACTGGCCTGGGCCAGATGTGGCAAGTCATGCAGATCTTAAAAAGCAAACAGGCAGTAACATTTTACACACGGTAAGGACTATGTGTTCATTTATCCATTCGTAACTCAGAGAGCGAACAACTGTAACCGGACGGATATGTAAACATTACCATTCATACACTCTCCAGAGTTAAATGAAGTGATATTGTTCTGTTAAAATAAGTGTTTAGTAGTTAAAATAGCGCTTGTAGTAATCAGTAAATACATTTTCAGATTGGGATTGTTTTTTTTTAATCAGGACAGAAAACTCATACAGCATTCCAGATGAACAAGTGAAATTGCAAGCGATGGAGGGTAAAAAGATTGCAGACGGCATTAGAACTCTATAAAGTTGAATCAGATCTCTGTTGGGTTCTCTCCTGATTGGATAAGATTGGTATCCTGCATGTCCTGAAATTTTACTGAACAAAAAAGCTCTATGGCAATGATTTCTTTCAGAATAGAGCCTCACATTTTTTACATAAATTGACACTGAGGATTTTACTGTCATACGACAGAGAGCACGTCAGACCCACATGCCATACAGTTCTACATCCATCTCTTCATGTCATTAGTACTTTTGACACGGCTGAATAATGTCATCCGCTGTCACTAAAGGAATAATCCACTGTTCTTCAACCTTGTCTTTTTCCCCACTAGGAGCAATGATCAATACATCAGTGCTAAGTCCATAAATGCTTTCCGTATCGCTGAGGCAGCAAATTGAAAAAAGAAAAAAAAAATCCTTTAACACATGCTGAAATGTGTTAAAGGACACAATCTGTTCACAGTGCCGTCAGGCAGGCGATGCAGCGTGTGCACTATCAGATGTACTGTGGTACACGCACGCACGCACGCACGCACGCACGCACGCACGCACGCACGCACGCACGCACGCACGCACGCACGCACGCACGCACGCACGCACACACACACACACACACACACACACACACACACACACACACACACACACACACACACACACACACACACTCTGAGGGACAGTTTACACAGCCAGGCCATCAGGCTGCTGAACAGACGCTAAGCCCTGCTGCATACCGTATGTGTGTATGTTCACCATATACTGTTAGCTCTGTACTGTACCTGCTGCGTATACCTACAGTACCTGCTCAGGGGTTATCAATGTATCCGCTCGCTTGCCACATGTCCGCGGCAAGACTTGGCAACCTTTAGATTTTTTCTTTTTTACATAACATTACAATGTTCTCATTTTTTGTCATGAGGCCCAATTACTGATTCTCCAGGTAGTCCTGATTCTCCAGAATATTTACGACACTGCTTTACTATGGCACTATGTATGGCACATTAGGAGTCCACTAGGACTGGCTGGTTCTCTAACTTTTTATTTTCAAGGATAATAATAATACCCATGACTCTCAGTTTCAGACCAGTAAAGGTTCTGGTATTTCTATTGTCCACTAATTTTTTATGTCCATGGAATTTTAACAAAAATGTCCACCCCAAGCCAACATGGTGATACCACTGTACCTGCCGCATACAGTATGTCTGTATGTATTCAGCCATACGTGATGCATCTGGTTGTACATACACCCATAACGGTTGCATATTACTGTACGTTATGTCCTACGTACATATTCACCATACAAAAGACCCCCATAATCCCCCAACCTCTACTCAAACGCTTTTGACCATAATCTGTTCTTTCTTGTTTTTCCATGCTCTACTTTGCACCCTCATGTACACATTGACCCATTCACCCTTATCACTGTATACACATAATGCTCATGCATTTTTAATCATACCTGACTGTATTTCATCCTCATGAATTGTTATGTATATTTGATAGCAAACACATTTAGAACTGCTCTGCATTTGACCATGTACAGAAATATAAGTACACATTTTCCAGTCTAATTAAAAACAAAACAAAAGCATAATCCAATTTATTTGTTTCTATTTATTTTTCGTTATTTATATTACCTTACATACAAATTTCACACCTAATCAGCAGCATAACAATGTATCAGAACTGAGAGGACCGCTGGAAAAGAACCAATGCAGTGAAGTAAATCGTCGTTTTCGGGTGAAAAGCCCTATGTCCAAAACCGTTCGTTTTGCGTTATGATTTAAACTAGTGAAAACAGCCGATCTACTTGTAGATCTGCTGTCACTACCTTTGTGCAACGGCCTTGTATGATGAAGCAGGGCTTTGCTTTGCGAAAAAACGTACAAATGTGAAACCGACAGTCACAAAATGCTGGTTTAACATGGAAGCTGTGGGCAACATCGCCCCGTTTTCATTTTTGATTTGTATTGGCCTGGGAGTCTGCTGATTCTTGGCAGAGAACAAGAGAGTTAAATGTTCTCCTGGTTGCATTCTAAGTGGGTTAGCATATTCATTTAGATCTGAAGTAGGCTATACCTAGAAGCATCCACCTCAATGATTAGTAAGTCATCAACAGGCAGTTTGTGCACATGCAAGCCCCTCGACAATTGAGTTGCAGAGGATGTGATAAAAGGACAAAGCAAGTGAAAAAATATAGCCCCTGTTCTCTAGAGATTTTGGCTAAAATTATGCCAAATAATTTTGTCTTAATCTTTGGCAGCCAATGTCCTCTGCTAACATGAAAGAGTTTTCTTGCCGTTACAAGATGTGAGAAAATAACAATGATGTTTGCAACTAATTAAGGGAAATTGAATAAAATTATTACATTATTTCTCCAAGGACACAGCTTAAGGGTTGTGATCATGACAAACACTGCTGGGCTCTGCAGTAACAAAGCAGCACATATAGAAACAATTCTGCATTTGTGTAAAATCAAAGCACTTAAATGGCAAAAGAGTATTGTTATAAAAGCAATAAATTAAGTTTGCATTATAGTCACATTTATTGTAGATTGAATCATTTCCTGTGCTATGTAAATTAATGCGTTTGTGGCTCAAACAAGGGATATTAAGTATTTACAATTGCTTATAATTGTTGAAATGTGTAGACTATTGACTGTTTATCATATTATTTATCTTGTATACATACATTGCTACTTATACTATGTATGGATATGTTAATTACTTATTAATTCATGTTTTGTTATGTAGAGTTTTTGTCTTGACCTCAAATGCTATAAGAATGTTAGGTAACACCCTATGTCTTATAAACAAGCATTATGAGCATACGTTCTTATAACTATAATTATACAGTGTTATAAGCAGGTTATATTATATTATAAGAGTGTTTATTATGCATTATAGACATAGGATGCATAGCAAGTTGTTACCAAATGTTACATATAGATTGTTGTTTAGACGTGCATTTGTAGGTTTGATGCTTACCTAGTTTCTTTGAGACTCTAAATATTTTTTTCTTTGCACTCTACTTATGTGATTATTACCCTGTTTGTTGATTAGGGTTCAAGCCATCTAATCTGATCTCACACTTTGTAAGTCTCTCTAAAATGAAATTATTGTGTTATGGTAAATGTCAACCATTTTACCAACAGTAAAATATTGAAACTTTTATCTCACGCTACACAGACTCCTCAGTGTCCATTTACAGACTAATAAATCAAGCCAGAGGATTTAGCTTGTCCTTGTTCAATTCTCAAAATATTAGTTTGTGTGTATTTCGTGAGCATTTCTGAAACGTACCCCTGGAAAACCGTTAACCCTGTTTCTATTGTTACCTAGTTTTAAAAAAAAAAGTGTCCATGTGAACATTCTCACGTCCCAAAAGTCATGCTTGTACGTGTTCCACCTTCACACAGGAGTCATTGTCTGGGCTGTATATATAGGAGCCCGAGACAAGTTCAGTTTAAATTAAGATAAAGCATCGGGACGGAGCTTTGTGTTCCAGTTATAACTTCCCCCGAGGTCAGGGAGCACACCTGGACCATTCTTCCTGGGCTCGCGCCTCGTGTCATCGCTGCCTCCACCGGGGTCACAGCCCTTTGCAAGGTCCCCGTGTCAGCGACTGAGCTCCTGCATGCTGCAGCTAATGGTCACCCTGACCAGGTGCTTATTCTGGGTCTGGGTCCAGAATAGTTTCAGCTTCTTCCTGGCCGGTGACACAAAACACACACTTCAGATGTGTTTTAATTTTTTTTCTTCTTTTTTTTTTACACGTTAACCTAGAATCACATACAGTGTTTCTCAAACTTTATAAATGTCAAGGTCTCCCCTTAACTCTGACAGCGTACCAAATGAACCCTGACGGGTTCATTTGGTTCCATTTGTACACTGTCAGAGTTACAGACTTGTATGGGTCAATTTAGACCCCTTTTAAGGAACAGGGTCCGAGAACCACTGACATACAAGATCATCTTGGAATATGTTGGTAGTTTGGACCGTTTACAGTTTACACCAATGTGAAACAATATATATCCCAAAGTTACAAGCTTATGTGGACTTTAACCTTAAATCCCACAAACTTTGTTTAGTTAAGACATTCTTTTTTAATTTACATTGTACAATTTACATTTTACAATGTTTTAACCAGTTGCACATAGTGTCCCAATTCTGGAGCGAACATTCTGTGGAAATAGCAGATCTACAAGCTCACAATGAGCTTGGAAATTTGCTATTTTAGTTTTAGTGTAAAAGATATTTAGTGTAGAGTGAAAACAGTGAAGGGCCGTATAGGGCCCTGGGTGACTCCGGTCAAGTAGCTTTATAGGGTTTAACTGGTTATCCAATCTGAGTACAATTAACTGATACACCTGCAGTGGTTGGACGTGGTCTCCATACTCTTCCATAGAGATACGGTATTTACTGTAGAAAGGACACCTACTTGTAGCCCTGCCTGAAGCTCAAAATACCAATATGTCCCTTGCTAAAGGACAATTCCCTCTTGCCTGAGAAGTACATTTTGATTTTGTAGATTTTGTTCCTTGAACGGGAGAGAAGTGGTTTGTAGTTAATACAAACTGTACCGGAGTCATCTGCTTGCAAAAATATATATATATTTTTTTAATTTACAGTACTCAAGTAAATTGGCTATAGTCCACCACTTCTAACTGCCATACACATACTGTACAGTACACTTTTCACTTTTCAGGAGTTCCTGAAGTCTCCAAACCTGTCCCTTCTTCTTTGAGTCTGAGTGCTACTTGAATAATATATAATATATATTATATTAAAGTGTTATATATATTAAAGTGTTCCTATGTGTGCCACAGACAAAAAACTTTCAACTGAACGCAGTACTTGCGCCTCGCTTTTCTGATGGGCGCAAGTAATGAAAGAATAAAATAAAGGCAGCTTAACAAAATCAAGTCAGAGTAAGAGAAAAGAAAAGTCAGGAAAGAAGGATGAAGCCTCTGAAAATAAGCTTTTGTCTATATAATCTGGAAAAGAAAGACATCTTTAGAAAAGCATAGTTATAATTATAAAAAAGTCAAATAAGCCATGCATCATCCACTTGTAAAATGAACTCTCTCAAGCAAAGTGAGCGAGTGAGTGAGTGTGTGTGTGTGTGTGTGTGTGTGTGTGTGTGTGTGTGTGTGTGTGTGTGTGTGTGCGTGCGCGTGTGCGTGTGCGCGTGCGTGCGTGTGCGTGCGCGTGCGTGTGTGTGCGTGTGTGTGTGTGCGCGCATGTGTGTGTGTGTGTGTGTGTGTGTGTGTGTGTGCGCGCGCAAGCGTTTAAGAGACTGGGAAACGGAGCATATAGAGAGACTGAACTAATTCCTGACAGTAGTCGGCCATGTCAGCCCTGACGAAAAAGGATTTTGTATTTTAAAACAAAATGCCTGAGGCTTACTGTAAGGTACTGTGTGAATGTGTACAGAGATTACCACCTTAGAGGGAGAAATACCTAATCAAATGTGTGTGAGCTCAATCAAAAATAAGATTGAGCTCCAAATTTTACTTTGCCAATTATTTCAGCATGTTGACAACGGTGTGAGTAATGGCATGCTGCCTATGAGGGACTCCATTACGTTTTCACACTGGTAATCAAAAGTCTCTTGCACAACTGAATACAATCTTTGTGACAAGTGCGTGGGTGCAGGGTACATGTACAAATCAGAGAATCAAAAACACCAGCACACTGTCCTCACTTGCTCGCAAAAAAATGTTATTTTCACACTAAAATGTGACATCCATTTCAGTGACACCTACTCAAAAATGAATGAAAAACTGTAAACTGCACGTCTGCTGTTGACATTATGAGTCAACGTTTGATCCCTTTGCAAAACAAAAACTTTAAATTGTACCATATTAGTATAATGATGACTTTGTGCACATACACTAGTCTGTGTGTACATGTGTGCGTGCACGAAATTTGTTGTGTTGTTTGTTGTCAGTATTTGTTAACTTGAGACCTTAAAGGGATATTTCACTTTCAAAAACACTTTTGGTTATTTTATCGTTTAATCAGGCTTTTAGGAACATACAGGACAGTTTTTAAGTTGCTTGATTCAGTATTTAGATATTTGATATTCATTTTATTAGACACACCCCCTTCCTATACACAAACCCATTGTAACTTCAAACTCTATTTTAACCATGATGGATTAATTGAAAAAACCCATCCTTGGTTCTGGGGACTCATACAGTGCTCCTAATACGTGAGGGGCTGTGTTTTTTCAATTACCTTTTTCATTTATCTTTAATAACTATTTTGGAAAGAATATAATAACAAATAAAAAAAAAGTAATTAAAAAAAACACGGCCAGCTCACATATTAGGAGGGTAGTACGAGTCACCAGAACCAAGGACGTCAAATAATCTAAATACTGAATCAAGCAATTGTGTTCCCAAAAGACTGATTAGACTATAAAATTACCAAAGGTTTTTTGTTTTTTTTAAAGTGAAATATCCCTTTAACAAAACTATAACTATAAACTGTATACTATATTATTATAATGACTATTGTGTGCACTATATTTTGGGACCCCCTCAAAAACGAGATGGTACATCTCAAGGGGTTTATCCTAATAAAGAAACTTGAACACATTGTATTCGTGTTTGTGTAGTAGTATGTATGTATGTTTGTATGTATGTGAGAGAGAGACAGAGAGAGACAGAGAGAGAGAGAGACAGAGAGAGAAGGGGGATCAGTCACTGGGTTGCAGTGCTGTTTAAAAGCAAATGTCTCTATCTTCTCTCATGAGTTTCTGTGCATATAGAGAGCATTGTTTACCAAAACGTTTCATCCCTGGGCCCCGCTGCTCCTACCAGTGTAAAGTCATAGGACTATGAGTGCAGCACTGAGCCTACAAAGGAGCGCACATTTATCTCTGAGGGGAAAGAAAAAAAGCTTTTCTCAAGTGAGCTGCCACTGAAAGAAAGAACACACTGCATGCCCTTCAGCCTCGACAGAGAAACCTGCAAGGATCGTCTATCCTCACTCCTCCCTCTCTCTCTCTCTGTCTTTCCCTCTCTCTCTGTCTCTCGCCCTCTCTGCTCAGATGGGCCCACTGAGAGAGAGAGTGGGGGGGGCGGGGAGGGGGGGGGGGTGTCGTTGCATATGCATGCGAGTCAATATGTTCGAGCCTGTCTCCGTGGTGGGTCGGCAGCCAGGGTCTAATCTGCAAAAGGGTGTTATGGCAGGCAAGGGGAATTCAATTGTATATTACAAAGTCACAGACGATTGACCGGCTTCCAGACAGACACAGAGAGGCCAGAGAAAATGGAGGATTGCTCCTCTGAGTGGCTTCCATCGCTCTGTCCACAAGGGCTGCTGGAGCGTAAGATGTCTGCTCGCTCAGCCTGGCATCGATAAGCGCTCCGCTTAAAGAGAGCAGGTGGGAGATATATTCATTGGCTGTCCTCAGACAAACGCTATAGGCATTAGCATGTGGGGGTCAGCCTAGCTGAGAGCAAAGTTAGCTATTGATGGTTTTCTACAACCGGATGAGTCAGAGGGAGAGAGAGAGAGAGAGAGAGAGATAGAGAGAGAGAGAGAGAGAGAGAGAGAGAGAGAGAGAGAGAGAGAGAGATGAAATAATACGGATGTCACACTCCTGCTGATACACTAATACGCTGTAGTGTTGGGAGGCTATTACATGTCATTCTCCAATTACCGCAGTCGTACATTCATTATTCATTATTCATATTGACAAGTGTAGCCCACACATAATCCATTTCAAATTGTTGTTTATAAAAATGTCTGCCATACTATAATCCAGATTTGTTGTGCTGTATTATAAGAGACACCACCTTTGTGTATAAAATTGTAAATAAAACTTGAGGTTGCATAATAATGAACAGTAAGTAAATCAGTCTGGAATAGTCTACCGCTATACTGTCACTTCCCGGTGACTGTCCTCACCATTAACCATAACAATCACAATTTAAATACAGTCATCCTGGGTTCAATAGACCAATAAGATCCCAATACACTTTGTGCACGATATAATCTGAAAATATTATTCTTATGGCGTTCCCGGCGTTTCATCAAGACAGCTGACTGAGACACGAGACATGAAAGTGGCACTTAATAAAAAGGATTAGAACACAGAGCTCAGAGTAAAATTAATTAACACTCAGCATGAACATGAAACAGGACAAAAACAATTTACGAGGAACAAAGTGCAAACAACAAAAGACAATGTGCAACTGCGATGCAGTCAACTCTTGTTATTAAGTCTGTTACATTATAGAGAGAGACTTAATAAGGAGGTAAAAATAATCACATTATTTAATTCAATGAAAGAAAGTTTGAAACTATTTTCACTCAGCGTTTCACACAGGGCTACAGGCTAATCTGCCAAGATGATTATTACATTTAGGAGAAACTCACGACCAGTAATATTTGACTATGTCTGCACTACTGAAATTGGATGTACTAAAGTTCAAGACAAAGTTCTTTATATTGTTCATGACTTGATGATAAGTGTGTGTGTGTGTGTGTGTGTGTGTGTGTGTGTGTGTGTGTGTGTGTGTGTGTGTGTGCGTGTGCGCGCGTGCGTGTTTTGCGTGCGTGTGCGCGTGCATGTTTTCCATTCTTTTAAAAGTACAGGCCAGCTATTCAATCGCGTAAGAGCAGACAATATTGCATTAAGTCAGCAACTTTTAATATATCATCGATTTTGAACTCACTATGCATTGAATTGATGGTAAGTGTCTGACAGACGGCATAATTCAATCCTGCGGGACGGAGCTCTTTAGTCCTCAGAATAGCAGCGCACCGAGCGGCGTTATTATGGCTATCAAGCACACTAATGATCTACCTTAGGGGCACAGGTACGGCTGAGTAATTTATCGGAGCTGGCAGAAATACAGGTTAACGTTCTCCATCACACGTCCACAGAGTAATAAAAAATACAGCGATCCTGATCCAGATGTCATATTGTTTTCTAAACAACGCTACTATCGGATTTCTTGATTGTGCCTTCTGTTATTCTTTCTTCCTTTTTTTCCTTTTTTTCCCTTAAGCAGGTTCTCCTCTGAGTGTGAAGCAAAATGATACGTTGACAGGCCTCAATGTCCCTGCCGCTTCGTTGCTGGGCTTTATGTGGATATGAAATGATGGACCCAGTTTAACGGAGCGGTTTACATGCCACAGTCATCACAGTAACCTCTCTCTCTCTCTCTCTCTCTCTCTCTCTCTCTCTCTCTCTCTCCAGCCCCATTTATACTTCATCCAACCTACGACAACGGTGTTGCAGACTGAAAATAGCCAGTGGTGTGCTGTAGGTTTTTGGAGCTGTGTGAAGCACAGGCTCCCTATACGTGGCCGTGTGGGTCTGTCTGTCTGTCTGTGTGTGTGTGTGTGTCTGTGTGTATGTAGCCTGAACTTCCTAAACTTCGGCACGCCACTAGTCCCACAGTTTTGCCACCACACACTCGCGCCATATGTCAAATCGACCGGCTTACTCGGGAATCGTGGGCTATTACTTTTCTAAGAGAAAGGTTCTATAGTTTAATTGATATTAATTTATTAGTGAATTAATTTTCCCCATTGACTTATAATGGGAATCGCAAAAACTCACATTCAATTATTTGTCTCTCGCAAACCATAGGGGCTAGAGTTTCAAGACTTGGAGAGGAGGTTCATAATGATTTCAAGGATTAAATGAAAAATAATTGTGTCATTTGGCCGCATGGTGGCGCCATAACACCCCACTTTACGTTTTGGCCTGTAACTCTTGAACCGTAGGTCGGAAAATTAAAAATATTTTTTCCCTGGATTCCTTGGGTCATGACGCATCTCCCCATATAGGCCACGCCCATTTGCGCCATGATAGATTTTCCGCCATCTTGAATTTTCTCCAAAACACACTTTTTGCTCCTTTTCCTACATATTTTCTTCAAATGTCACAAAAATCGGTACACATGATCCACACACACACACACACACACACACACACACAGCTCCACTTCACACGGGTGTGATTTTTTTCTCTGAGGGTGTACGACAATTATTCCCGGCACATTCCCGGTCATTGCCATTGGATGAAATGGTTATATGCTACAGTATATAGCCTATATGCATATATATATATATATATATATATATATAGGTCTATATTTTCTTTTTGCACTGAATGCTACGTATAGCCTATATAGCGTATAATACACACCACTGAAAATAGCCCTCTACAAGCTCACAACGAATTGTACGATATGGAGCATAAATTAGACATCTTTCTCTTTCCCAATCTCTCTCTCTTTCTCTCTGCCCCCCCCCCCCCCCACCCACCCTCCACTTATCTCCCTATTCTCGTTAATTTGGTCGTTCTCCGGCGCTGCCGCCTCGGTTGAAGGGGCAAAATCCCTGGACAGATTGATACATCGCGCTTGAAGGAGTGACGTGTTAAGACCCCCCCCCCCCCACCCGCGAGCTGGCGAGGTGACGGGTCATAAATCCCTACAGACACGGAGGAAGAGCAGGAGGAGGAGGAGGAGGAGGAGGAGTGTGAGGTGGCGATGGGGAGCAGCACAAACCTGAAGGAGATTTCTCCTCATGCATAGAAAGCCGTTTCCTTCTCACCGACAATGTCTCCCCTGGGGATGCTAGTGCCAACTCACTGCATGCAAAGTAGTGTTTCTCTCTCTCTCTCTCTCTCTCTCACACACACACACACACACACACACACACACACACACACACACACACACACACACACACACTCTCTCTCTCTCTCTCTCTCTCGCTCTCTCTCTCTCTCTCTCAGGGGCGTCAATTGGGTATGGCAGGGGTATGCAGCAGCCATACCCTGGGTCCAGGGGGGGAAATAAAAGTTACTTTTAAATATAAATACATGAATGTCTCTTTGTCTATCTGTGCTGGTTATTATGTTGTTAAATTACAGTAAAATAACTACAAATGCAAAATTTAACAAAATGGTCACTTTAACAAGGTATTATAATTGTATTCTCCACCCTTGTATTCTCCCCATCTTGACAAAGGGGTATATTCCCAGGTTCCGCAGGTCAGCTGCACAGGTGCAATGCATTATTGTTAAATGTGGCACGTTAACTAACATGCCAAGTTTAGCTGCACTTGAACAACCGAAAAAATAAAAATTAAATAAAATGTACTTCTTAAAAAAATGTATCATGCCTGTTGCTAAGGTATGTCAGCATGAAGGCGCACGGCACGTGCAAGACACCAGTCATGTTGCCATACCTTAGCTTTTTCTGAACTGACGCCACTGCTCTCTCTCTCTCTCTCTCTCTCTCTCTCTCTCTCTCTCTCTCTCTCTCCCTCTCTCTCTCTCTCTCTCTCTCTCTCTCTCTCTCTCTCTCTCTCTCTCTCTCTCTCTTGCTCTCTCTCTCTCTCTCCCCCCCCCACACTCTCTTTCTGTGCAAATGGGGTGTGGGTCTTGGGGAACTTTGTGGCGCTGGGATAAAAGGCGGGGGCCGACGTCTCGCGGAATTCGCCACCCTCCCTATCAGCCGCACGATCCTGAATGCCAATTACCCTCCCTGCTTCTGCAGGGAGCCGCCTGTCAGTCAGGATGCAGCTGAGCTATGACAGACAGCAGGAGGCTCTGCTGGTGGAGCAGGGGAGCACATTCTGAGAACCAGCGTTTAACTCTCAAATACCCGGAACGCGCCCGAGTCGCGATAGATTTTAACTACTTTAACCATTATTTTATGCTTTAACTTTAGAAAAATAGCAGATATACAAGCTCACAGCGCGGCACCGAGTGCCGCGCTGCGAGGTTGTAGATCTGCTATTTTTGAAAAATCGTGAAAATGAGTGCAAGTCTTTGAATATCTTTGACCCGATCTTTGACCCGACTTCTAAATCCTTCCCCTAAATCATGCTGTTCTCAAACCTTTTCATGTCAAGGACCCCCAAAATTACAGGTATTTGGCCATGGACCCCCATCTCCAAATATGTTGTTCCAGGGACCACCCAGAAGTAAATATTTGAGTTACAAATGTTCGCTTTTAAGTAGATATATTCAAAGACTTGCAAAAAAAATCATGATTTTTCAAAAATAGCAGATCTACAAGCTCGCAGCGCGGCACTCGGTGCCGCGCTGTGAGCTTGTATATCTGCTATTTTTCAATAGTTAAAGCATTCAATAATTGTAGGCCTAAATGGGTTTAATACACTGCTGACACCTGACAGCAGGACATTACAACTTGTAATGGCCAGAGTGTGCACACGGACGCATGCACACAGACACGCACGCATGCAAGCATGCACACAGTCATGAACAATATGAAGAACTTTGTCTTGAACTTTATACCATCCAGTCTCTCTCTCTAGTGCACTACAGACATACTGTATAGTCAAACAGTACTGGCCTATGGGAGGAGAGATCCCAAGGGCCAGAATGAAGTTTCTCTCTCTCTCTCTCTCTCTCTCTCTCTCGCTCTCTCTCTCGCTCTCTCTCTACCTACTGTACACACACACACACACACACACACACACACACGCACACGCACGCGCACGCACGCACGCACGCACGCACGCACGCACGCACGCACGCACGCACGCACACGCACGCACGCACACACACACACACACACACACACACACACACACACAGATCATATAAATAATAACATGATAAAACGTACAAAGTGCAAAGTGGGGTAAGCAGCATGAAAACTAGTCAGCCAACATAACTGTAGGAGGTTGAGAAAATGAAGTGCCAATTAAACACCCAAATCCATTTGCTATTCAAATCAAACACCCAAGAATCCTCTGAGCCAAAAATGAATTACCAGAACACCAGGTTCATGCAGGATCATTCTCTGTGTGTGTGTGTGTGTGTGTGTGTGTGTGTGTGTGTGTGTGTGTGTGTGTGTGTGTGTGTGTGTGTGTGTGTGTGTGTGTGCGCGTGCATGTGCGTGTGCGTGTGCATGTACGTGTGCGACTGTGCGCGTGCGTGTATGTTTTCTTCTTCTTACATTATCAGTTAAAGTTTGTATTTTCTTTTTCTTTTTCAGTGTGTATTAATTAGATTTGATGAGTTTGGAAGTGTTGGAAAGAAAGATCTGCCTTTTTCTTCTGTAGTGTCGTGATCAGGTTCAACCTAAGGTGCAATCATCAAGGTGGAGTGAGCAGCCTGGGTAGTCGAGTCAGCCAACAACAGGGCAGGAAAAGGTTAAGGTAAATAAAGTGCCAATTCGTCGTTGCCGGGTGGAAACCTTGTATGTCCAAAACCGTTTGTTTTGTATTTATCATCTATAAAATGTACTAAACTAGAGAAAACAGCAGATCTACAAGCACACAACGCCTCGCATCGTCTTGTATGATGAAGCAGGGCTTTGCTTTACCAAAAGACGTACACATTTGAAACTTGGAGATACGAGGTTTCTGCCCGACGTGACAAAATACTGTAACTGCCACACAAATCCACTCCCTATTCATATCAAACACACAAGAATCCTCCAAGCAAAAACTGAATTAACTGACTTCATTCATGCAGGCTTTTTTTTTTTTTTTTACATCACTGCATAAAACAAGTCTGTACGTCTCTCTCAATAAAGGTGAGTGACATATTCCATTTGAAATACAAAATTCAATAAGTAATGAACAAACCAAATAAATGAATCATCAGTTTGCCTAATTTATCAGAAATTATGTGCAAACAATTCAGAGCTAACTGAGTCATTTCCTGACCCGGGCCATTTGTTTTGACTCGCCAATCCATCCAACTGATCGTTTTATTTACGTTTTGATGATTCAAGCAGCATTATGCGGCCAGGCATAGCCTGTGAGCGGCTGGTGTCCAGATTTGTCTACATGTTGCTGCCGCCTTGAATATATTGCCACCGGCCTTATCCGGCCTTGATGGAATCGTTAAAAAGCAGAGATATGAGCAGAATATAGGAGGGTCTGCCTTTGTCAGAGCCCGCGTTCCCATCAGATGAGTGTGTTGATAAGCATCAGCACAACACCCCGCAGGTCATGTCACTCTATGCATAACAATCCACGGCTCTGTGGCTGAAAGAAAAGCACCTCGAGCCTGCAGAGAGAGGCAGGTGCTGAAAAAAGCCTTGTTTTTTTGGGGGTGATAACTGATAAATATGTATAAGGTGCGTGCTTTCACTCTCCTTTTTCGCAAACTTGAATGATCAATAGTCCAGAGCGGCCTTCTTCTTTCAAACCACATCAGTCTAGTCAAGGTCATGTTAGGCTATATATGCACAGACACGTATCCTGTTCTAACATCTAAATAGAGCACGCATTACAAAGAAAACAAACAAAACATAATGCATTTTGACGTCCATGTTGACATGTCTTTGTTATGTTCATTAATATCAGTGATATGCCTGAGGCTGTTTGCCGTGTGTTAAGCCACTTGAGCCCTATACGTCCCTATTCAGGGGGTGAATGTTCACTGGACACAGCAGATCTACAAGCTCACAGCGAGTTGTGATGTAGCGACTTGTGTGCTTGTTGATCAAATATGGATGAGTAACAGATGTTCTACATTTAAGTGTACTTAAAGGCATAACACATGTAATATTTCAACGTGTTTATTCAGGCCTGGGGAGCTTTTACAGATCATATTTGTAGATGCTTTCCAGTGTGAGCTTGTAAGTAAGGTAAAAGAGTTATACTGTAGACTGGTCATAAAGTCCAGCTACACATCGATCATAGTGTCCTGTGCCTGTGCCTGACATCGGTTTCTCTTATTGACCTTTCTACAGAATATAGCCTATATTGTCGTTGTTGAGCAACCTTGTATCTCCACATTTCATTTTGTTTAAGTCTGTCAGTGACTTTTATAAATATCAAAAAAAGTATTACAGTAGATACTAAAGTAGTGAGAGCTTTTGACTGAATAATAACTACATAATAAGAGATCCATTATAGTTTCAACATATAAGGTTTCCACTTGACCCAAGTGTAATATAAATAGGCTTTAAGTGAATCTATTCCAAGGCATATGTTGTATGTTCTAATATAAAAAACTGCATGTAAAGAACACATAAAACATAATGCATCTGACCTCCATCGACATACTGTATTGTTGACATGTCTTTGTCATTTTAATTAACATCGGTGATATGCCTTTTTTCAAGCAGATATATTTCCAGAGCGTATCCGTATAGTTTGATAGCTCCATTAATGAATTCTAATTAATGCCAGATCATACATTTCAGTCATACATAGATTAATTAGGTTTCAGACAGCACTGTCTTCAGCGATTATTCTCTTTTTCTTCTCCTGCCAAATAGCTAATTTGCGTTGCCTAATTGAACAAGCAGCTATCACACAATATGTCTATTGTATCAGACTAGAATCCATAATCAAAAGTGTTAATTTTTAGTCACGTACTTGGTTTGGGGGGGAAAAAAACAGCAACATGCTCAGGATGGAATTAAAGACAGTTTTGTCTTTAAGTTGTTCTAAACCCACAACACAAGGCTATAATTTAAGCCACAGCCGTGTTTGCACGACAGTAATGAAGTGCAACACACTTTTCTCACTTGATATGTTAATTCTGTCGCCAAATCGAATGAAAATGAACATATTTCTGACACCCAGCCCCCTCAGAGATCCAAAATGTATTATGTATTAAGACATTGTTCAAAACATTTAAGCACATTTCTTATTTTGAAACATACATAGGCCTATTCATTATTCATGTATTGTTTGTACATGGGAAGATTCAAACAAAGCACCGTTTGAAATATAAAATACCAGGATCAAAATTATGAACTACCGCTTACATGCTCTATCGCAGCACTCCAGCTTTTTGGGTTCCACTGTTGGTTGACTGAGACAATGGCAACATGCTCTGACACTCTGACCTTTGGGTTTGAATCTTCCTGGCTGCAGGAGGCATCTGCTTCGAGGTAGAATGAAGCTTAAAGGGCATGAAACCCCATATTGTATACAGGCTGATTTTGTAGTTTGTTTTCCAGTTCAACCTAAAGCAGATTAAAACAATGGCAAGCTATAGTAAGCGACACAGCTGCAGCTAATCAAATTGCGGTAATAATAAGTGTGTTAAGTTACTGTTGACACAACAGTATTGTCAATACACATCGGCACACATAAATCTAACACGCACATTTGATTCGCTGCTTGCTTACTTTATGTTTTCTTTTATTTGTATTTAACCAGGCAAAGCAAGCTTAAGAACAAATTCTTATTTACAAACTGCGACCTGGCAAAAGGAAAAATCTCTTGAGGGAGAGGGAGGAGCTAAAAGAAATCAACAATCATGTTAAAACAATACAGAACAACACAATGCAACATCACAGTGTACTACTGTATAATAGTCTTAAGCAGCCTGCAGCCATGTTTTTACCCTATAGTTGTTATTTCATCCCTTTAATTCATACTCCATTGTGGGAGGGAGTCGCTGGCCCCAAAAGAACAGATCTACAAGCTAACAAGATGTTGCATTAGCTTAGACGTCTCGTTAGCTTGCAGATCAGTCCTTTTTGGCAAGCGACACTATCGTACTAGGGATTATAAATGGAGCTTAAGACCTGGCACAGTAGACGCTTGTGGACCGAAGCGGGTGCTTTTCACGGTCTGGTGGAGCAACCTCATATGACCAACAAAGACAGGTGTCTGCAGCTAGCTGGAGGTCATGCAGGGCCGATGGTAAACACAGACAAAAGCAAAAAAACTGCCACAAATCTTGGCTTTTACCTCTTGACGGGGCTGCGAGAGGCCAACACCGGTGGCCTCGGTGTCCGGGGGAGGCAGTGGGGCGGGGGGTCTCAGAGGTTAGCTTGCTCTTCCTCTCCAGTGACGCTTGGTTGGAGCATGACCGCCAGCCAAACGGAGGCAAAGCCAGGAAATAAAGACAGGATTGATTAGTTTGACTTTGACACACCTCCAGGGGGATATGGGGGGGATGGGTGGGGATGGGGAGGCGCGGTGTCCCCTGGCTAGGAGAGCAGCCAAGCGGGCTGAGATACTTGAGCAGTGTCCGTCTATAGCTGAATTACAGTGTGGTGTAGGTTGTGGCGGATCGCGGTATTAGCTACAGTCTCGTTATGTGCAACAGTACGTCCGATCTATGTCCAGTCGTGAGCACGCACACAAATGCAAACATGTATGCACATACTGTACACAAAGAGCAAACATTACATACATTATAGCATGAGTTAAAATAGAGTTAAAAATAAAGTTGATCTTATAATTAAATATATCATTTGAATTACAACTATATCTCAGTAAATATCTGATCACAAAATATACCCAAACTTTTGTTGTACAAATTATACATGATTTTGCACAAAGAACAAAAAACAAAACTCTAACCCAAAATACAAGTGGAATATTCTTATTTGTGTTGGGATGTAATTGGATGCCCATTGATGCTTGCTAATTGTAGGTGCAATCATAATATGATTGCACCTATTGCACCGTCGGTTGACGGCCGGAATGTAGACGGCACCCGGGAGCAGGTTGGGTTAGCGCCCCAGCCTGTGTCTTCCGTGAGGAAGAAGCCCAACAAATCCACGGTGAGGCCTTTAGGAGGGCCATTCAAGCCACAAGCGGAGCCTGCAGCACCACCTTGCCCAAGTGGAGCTTGTAGTACTACCACTGGCCAACCCTTGCGGCCCAACCACCTGTAGCAGCTGAATGGAATGTTTGGATTGGGAGTCTGGTGCAACGCACAGGTTCTGAACCTGGTGAGAGCAGGAGAGGACCTGGTGAGACGTAGGAGGGGCCCGGCCAGGAGTCAACCCATAGAGCCTAGTTCTTCCATGCGCCAGAGTGGCGCTGCCCCCAATCCCGGCAGAGTAGTTTCCGCTGCAGCACATTGAGTGACCCTGGTCTTTCCCTAATAGGACTGATCGTGGATAGCTACTGGGACGTAAGTCGGGACTTGATCAACCCCGGCTGGGTCATCTGGGCGAGGGTGTATGATGTTGCGAGACCCGAAACACCCGTCGACCCCAGGCTACATCACTGATGATACGTCCCAGTTGCATCCTCGTGATTTTTTTTTCATTGATTTAACTCAAAATAGCAAGCATTATGTGCCCAGCAAGGCTTTTATTTTCACTTCATCAGCAGCTATTTTCACACCTAGTTGTTGTGAGCCAACACAAGATAATCATTCTTTTGAATCTATCCCAGAATCAGACTGCTTGTTCTAAGCAAATATCTTATAACAACTCATATTCTTGCAGAACAGAGAAGCAACAGACTGGGGACTGATCATAAGTCCGACCTCTCAATAGTCTGACCAGGTTAACATTCACCAGGTTAGCATTCACTATGACTTGGCACCCAACAGACAATCTGTCTATAGTCTCGCGTGGCCAGACTGTTAACTCCGCGATTTGGGAAATGCTCCCGTCAACAGTCTGGGGCACGGAAATAGAAACGATGAGTGCGAGATAAAGCCGATGTGACGCAAACCGCTCCCTTGGTGCAGTAGCAATAACATGTCCTACTGGAAGCGTTAAGTCTCCTTTCAATATTTCTAGGGGCGTTATTTCGTCTTTCTCTGGTGTTATTGGTGTTACCTCCATGATGTTTTCAAACGTTTTCTTAAACTATACACCTATAACAGGAATAGGCCGCTCAAATGACTTTGTCTGAGCTATTGTGTTTCTGTTATGTTTCCAATGGGACTACAGTTCAGTGCAGCAGTGGCTACTTCCGACTTCTCCGTTCGGGAGCTGCCGTTCCAGACCCTATATAGCATTCGGAGATTGTTGAATAGTTGTCTGGCTACGCGAGACTAATCTGTCTATTGAAGGTTAGTCTGCCCCCCAAATAATGAAATACATGCGGAAATAATGCACCATGGTTATACAACTCTGCTAACCAGTTCCAATCCATGTCTGTCCAGACTCAAAATATTTTGAAGGAATTAAATTAAAGATATGTGTGTAGTTGGAGGATAAATGTAAGTTATTAATGAGGGCGCAATGACCTTGTCATTTGACTTTTGACCACCAAATTCTAGTGCATCCTGGAGTCGACGGGTAAAATGTGAAGAAATTCCCTCAAGGCATTTCTGAGGTATAGCTGTCACAAGAATGGGAAGTCCAGACGAATGGAATAGACAGACAACCGGAAAACATTCTACCTCCAGCCATGGCTGTCGCTGACAGAGGCATAAAAACCTAAATTGGCTGTGCGCCGAAAATGTCCTGCCTATCCAGAGAAGGAACACAAAGCAACACAAAGCTCATTCATTCATTGCAAGCACAGCCAAACACCGCAGCACGGCATTCTGTAGACGTGTTTCACCTCACCACGATCATCATTATGAGCAACTATCGATTTGAGCCCGGTGTGCTATGAGACAACATGCTGCAGCTAGGTGCTTTGCATCATGGCCAGCAGTGCCGCACACAGGTCAATGTCACAGTCCCCCTGCCTTATCTAATGTGACTGGGGGTCTTTCTTGGCTGTGACACAAAGCTGCTTTGAAGCATCTGTCAATGCCCTCCCATGGATAAATGTCATGTGTGGAATATCTCAGGTGGCAGCTGGGTCATTGCAATGGCAGCAGCAGGACGTCAGAACACAGCCCAAAGCCTTGTGATGCCGCTCTTAAAACAGGAGAGATTTGGATTTTGTTGCTGTCGGTTGGAAACCTTGTATGTCCATTGTCCAAAACCAACATTTAACCATGGCATCCCTGTTCTGGGCATGTGTTTATAATGTTTTTACAAATGTTTCAAACTTAGTGAAAACCTTAGTGAGCAGAATGACTATTACTACTTTTTTGCGACAATGTGACAATGACGCTATATTCACTACTTTATTCATTTAAGAAAACAAATATTTAAAAGGTATGAGATACAAGGTTTCTGCCCAACAGCAAAAACATTATCAACAAGGTCACACATGACCGACAAAAACATGAAAAAAGAAACATCAAAAGGAGCCACATTGGTCTTGCAATTGCAAACACGTGGGCTGAGAGTTCTTGCTGTTTCCTATTTTGCCAAATCTCCCAGGTTTTATTATTGTCTGCAGTCGCTGGCTGTGCCTGGAACAAAAATGAAAATGAAAATAAGAACACTGTCCTGTGGCCACCATGTCACAGGTTGCACCTGTGCCTCCTTTATTCTCACAGGTCATCTGAGGCAGGGAGGGGTTCGCCTAATATCTTTTGAGATGAAGGAAATGTTTGCAAACCTCCCAGGGCATTGAGGCATACTGAGTCCTTCATGGTTATTTTGTTGTCTGTTGCCTGCCTGTTCACGGAGGTGGATAAGGTTGCCAACCGTCCAGTGTTCATTTATTGAGATTGGATCTCAATCTAAATAAGCCATGTGCTTTATTGAGCGTATCCTTTTAGTTGACCTTGTACCATTGAACTGTACTGTCATGAAACGTTCCTATGCAAACTTCTAATAAATTCATCAATCAATCAATCAATCAATCAATCAATCAATTCTGTAGACTAAAACTATGACGACTACCTTTTTTCACTGACAAAAACGAAATAAAAACTGAGCCATGACGACTGAAACTATGACTAAATATATTGACAATTCTGTCAACAAATAAAAACTTGACTAGAATGTCAGGGAAGGACTAGCGGAGGAGAGATCCAGTAGAACTCATTTTATGATTGGTTGTGTGCAGGTGTCATTCTCCGAAAATAGCTGATCTACAAGCTCACAATGTGTCAGCGCTAAAACTGTATGGAAACAGTTTACAACACACACACACTTGCTGTACAAGCTGCATTGCAGAACCAATCCAATGTTGTTAGGGTGGTCCGTCATACAGGGGTGGGTAAGTGATTGATTCTCATAGCATTAGGTGTATACTGTATGTGGTTTGTTAGTGCCAGCCAAGGTGGTGATGATGGGATCACCAGTCTTGGCTGGTGATCGCAGATATTTTCTACCACTTTTTCGAGTCACGTGTTCAAATACTGGATTCTGATTGGCTAAATTCCGGAGGTTATCAGAGGACAACTGCCGCAAAGTTGTGTGTCCGAGATCAATGCGCCTCAGTGTACATCCGGGGACTTCAGGAGGTCCTTTCCCCCAACCAACAAATGACGGTGGCAACGGTCCTATGTTTACTAACGTGCATGCTATAGTCGCCGATTTATTTGGATCCAATGCAATCCGCCAACTTTAAAGCCCCTTTTCTCTGAACCTATGCCTTTCTGGAAGCGAACAGCCTCTATTTACGGCCGGAACGGTACTTCTAACTGACGTTAGCTTAGCTGTAAGCTAGACGCATGGATTAGTATGGAGTTGGCGCCATCTGTTGGTGAGTAGAAGATGTTGTTTGTGGAACTATCTGCTGTCTCGCGGAAGTTTTATAGGCAATAATGATTGTAACTTAAGATCCTTGCAAGTTACAACTATGTGTTTTCTTTCATGTATACGGGAAAAAGTGGTAGAAAAGCTATTTACCACTCGGGGTCGGACATTATGCTCTCATAATGTCCTGAGTGATGGTGTTATCGGACTCGGCTGCGCCTCGTCCGATAACACCATCACTGCGGACATTATGAGAGCATAATGTCCTCTCACTCGGGGTAAATTGCTTACATAATCACGTGTGTTATGCTCTCAACTACGTATCAAGTAAAGAGAAACAACAGTTTAAGATCGTGTCCTTATTTTGGCTCCACCAGAAAATACAGTCCTTCAGATGGACATCAATAATAATGTTTCTAAGCAAAACAGTAAGTAACTAAGAAAGTGGTGTTATGCTGTATAACTAGTGGAGTTATGTGTCACATTAAAGAGTCCCAGTGCTGTTGTTTCAGCATTCATGAAATGACTCTTGTTCAATCAATTTACTCGACCAGAACTAACAGGTGTATAATTAATGTTAGCATCAGCTGTTGGATTACAATGCTAATCCAACACAGATCTCAATGTTGATGTGAACAGATTACTTAACTTAAGTATGATTGTAACCATTACCATCAGCATCAAAGATGAATTATATATATCAAACCCTTAACCTGTAATTATAGAGGTTCATGGACCACTGGTTGAGTATACCGTCACTCGATCACACTGTTCACTTTAGTTTCTATTAAACATAATGGGTTTAAGTTTGCATTTTAGTTTAGTAAGGATAAGCATTTCAGAAATCAATGTTGGCGCACACACTCACATTATGGACAACATCATAGCAATAGAATATAGCTTATGGAAATAATGTGACACTGTCAAGTCTGCTGCCACAGCAAATAAGCCAATTTCAGTGGGCCGAATACAAAGTGGTCAATGATTTGTGCTCGGCAGTATAAGCGCATTGCTGTTGTTCTCCTCATCTTGGATGGCAGCAAGAAGCCAATTCTTTCCACTCCAGTAAAGACTTGGATAATTGGAGTTTTGTATTAAGATTGACACCAGATGAAGGTTGGTTATTAACACGGGGTGAAGCGTGGCAGATTGTTTATTAGAATCCTGTCACTATTTACAACATGAAAATGGCAGCGCCAGAGCGCCTTGACATTGAGAGTTCAATTGAAAGTGAGGTATCAAATTAATATTTCACCAAAGATGAATTTCAACCAGGAACTTTTATCTTTTATTTTTGTGCTGCTTTTAAAATGTAGCTCAACTTTTTCATCAAATATTTTCATCAATATTTCATTTTAAAGCTACAGTACCTATATTCATTCATTAGAGAGGCAACAACACAATCACAATTACCATCAAAATTTCTCAGAATTTGTGTCTCCCCCTCTGGTCACTCCAACATCCCATTCCACAAAGCTGATTCCCTAGTCTATAGAGCCAGACTGTTGCAATTTTCAAACGCTTCCGTCATACAGTCTGGAGCGCGGAAGAACGGAAAGTGATCCGGGGGTAAGGCGGATGCGGTCTTGGGTCTGGCCACGCAAGACTACTCATTCCCCTAAGCCCAGAGCCATTGAGATGGAGAAGGTTGTGTCAGTGAGGTGTCAGAAACACTGCAGGTCAGGTGGCACATATTGCCCGCTCTTCATTCACACCCATATAGGTTTTATTGTGTGTTACTATTCGTCACTGAAACCTCGTATCTCCAACTTTACATTTTTTACGTATCTTTCGTAAAGCACACTACAAGCACACAAAGGCACTAAGTGCCCCAAAGATAGTGCTTCCGGTTTGGAAAAACAGAGTCAGATCTTATTTTTTTTGGCCCGAACAGCCCACCACTTCCTATAGTTTACTTCCTATGTTTGCTAGCTAACACTGCTCCTATAGCTCAGCAACGGTAACATGGATTTAGATAGGGTCTTTTGTGATCGCGAACAGACCATGGCGTGCACAAGATCATGCTCGATGGACACGCACACGCCCACGTTAAATCATTTTTTAAATGATAAATACAAAACAACCGATTTTGGATATACGAGGCTTCCACGTTCTTGATTTTTATCTCTGAGCACACCGAGATCATCTGTAAGTTGGTTTTGGCAATGAATGATTGAATATTGAATATTAAATGAATATTCTTTCTTTTATACATGGTCCGACATTGCTGTAAAATAATTAGCCCGATAGGTGCATGACGCAACTCATTCTGACTCAATGTCTCTGTCAGTTGTCAGAAAGTCTGTTTAAGCCAGCCTGCTGATGTAAGCGTGTTTGTGTTCTGTAAGCAAATCATGTGAATTATTGTGTTAACCTGCCTCTACCTGTATCCGTGCCTGTGTTCTTGAAATTGAGTAAAGTAAAGTTTGGTTTATGCCCTGAAGTTCTCCTATTCTGACCTGTGTTTGGGTTCTGCTTATAAAACCCCTGACAGAAACACAGTGTTGATAAATCTGTAAGCTTCATTTGTATGTATGATAAAGCCATAGAAGTCTCAGGGAGATATCCATTATTCAGTGACAGCCAATCTGAGAATTCACCTGAATGGGCACAATAATAATAACACTTATTAAGTAATACATTATATGGCATTCAGTGTGTTCTGCTCTGTACTGTAGATTCTGTAGCAGAAACTCACTTAACTTCAAGGTCAAGAGTGGAAACGGTTGTTCCTCATATCCATTTCCATCTAGCCGTTGTTGCAGGTTTATATAGTTGTACTGTATAACATCAATATTAGTGAAAGGAATATTTCTGTGTGTGTGTGTGTGTGTGTGTGTGTGTGTGTGTGTGTGTGTGCGTGCGTGCGTGCGTGCGTGCGTGCGTGCGCGTGTGCGTGTTTGATTGACTGATTGAATACTTAATTAGTCACAAATGTAAACAGCACATGGTACAGTAAGACATTAATGCTAAAAGGATAACACTAAAAAGTCCTGGGACTTGTTTTCATTGTGGTCCTATGAATTAAATTAATCAACATAGCATTTAGGCCGAAGTTTTGAGAAAAGCCAACCGGAAGTCATTTTAGTGGACGGGAGTAGAACGGCAAACGGTACAGTAGTCCGGCAGTCGAAACCGGTGACGGTAAACGGCAGACGTGCCGTTCAAAGTTAAATTAATTTATCTTTTTACCGTGGTACAGGACGGAATCTGGAACCGGATGTTACGTAGCTCCATCTCACGGGACAAATTCGAGCAGAGCGCCAACACACACAGAACACACATCAGCCAGCAGTAGCAGAGAGACTAGCATGGAGCCACCTCAACCACCGCAGCGCGCGTTTTCATTTTGCGCGAGTGCTTTAAATAATTAATTAATGTTGCCGTACAGTTCCGTCGGGCATATTTTGCTCTACCTTGCCGGACCGTCCAGCAGGTGGTGCCGTTTGCCGTCTACCGCTTGCCTGAGCCCATCTGAACGCAGCATAAGTCCGATTTGAAAATTACCCACTGTTTTTCTGGAAAACTATTACTCAGCCTCTGTAGCAGCTAGAAACAAAATTCCAAAACTAATTGATAGCTTACACCTTTGGCTTTTCATAGATTTTCTTTTTCTTTTTTTTCTCAAAAGTTACTGTACTACATACTGTACCTAGACTACCTACTGTAAATACACCTGTAGCCCTGATGGGAAACCCATAGGTCTAAAGTCCTGTTTATTTGCTTAAAGTAAGCAGTCAAATAGAAATCATTTAGTAGTTCATAATCTAAGCCTAAGTAAAACTTTAAAAGGTTGGTTTAATTCATATTAAAACGTTAGGCTAAATTAAATAAATAGGTTGTTAATTTACACTTATTTGCCATGTTAAAATGTTCACTCAGACTTGACTGTCATTGGTTATGGGGTGGGACATTCAAGTGGATTGACAAGGGAATGTGTGGAGAGAGGGGAGGAGTCAAGGGAAGAGAGAGGAGAGAGGAGGAAGTGAATGAGAGTGGAATGAAAAGAAAACGTTTTTGAGGACATTTTCTGTTGTTAAAAATAATCGTTTTTGGTAAAGAACATTTTTGCTTGTCAAGAGTATTGACAAGAGTCATATTCTGTTGTTTGAGTGAGTAATAGCAAGACAGAGTGTAAAGCTATTTTTCAGTGTAAACAATTTGGCCCTGTTTTGCTAAGTGGCTAACTGGAGTCAAGGACTAGCAT
This sequence comes from Nannobrachium achirus, assembly GCF_963921795.1. Taxonomy (NCBI): domain Eukaryota; kingdom Metazoa; phylum Chordata; class Actinopteri; order Myctophiformes; family Myctophidae; genus Nannobrachium; species Nannobrachium achirus. Next base: position 28,195,496 of record NC_137816.1, on the reverse strand, counting down.
TCATTCTTTAGCCTGCTACTAGCTAACAGCTACTGGACCTAAAGACTGTCATCCTTGCTGAGGGGTGTTGGAATTATGGACTGGGAGCTCCAGGTAGTCTGAGGAAGAAGAGGTTCTACTGAGCTGTGTTGCAATTCTGGACTGTGAGCTCCAGGTTGTCTGAAGAAGAAGTGGTTCTGCTAGCTGTGGAGTCATCATCTTTTCATCTCTTCAGCTATCTCCCCTGCTGAGTGACTATTGCCATCCTATTGAAGACAGAGGTATCATCTACTGCCACATCACCCCAACATCAACAGGCCTGCAACGTTTGTTATTTTGTGTGTCTGTGTGGATGTGTGTGTGGGCCCACATTTTGATGGTATCTGTATACATTTTATGTTAAGGTGACTACAGTGTGTTTGGTTCATTTCATAATTTAGATAGGCCTACAGGGAAGGTTTTAGTTTTACTATTTTCTTTTGAATATTTTTGGCTTCTTTTAAAGGGCTATACTGTAGATTTATTTTTGTTTAAAGTCAATATATTTGAGTAACACTGGTTAGAGGTTCATAATTTAAAGTGTACTACCAGTAGACCAATTTATTAGTTATAGGAAATGTTCATGCTTAATACTGTCCGTTCATTCGGTTGACAAAAGTATTAAACAATTATTATATCAATTATTATGTCAGTAACAAATACAACACGTTATGTACAAAGGAGAAAAGGGGAAAACGGTAGTAGTGAATGACACCTCTTGTGGTCTCCTGATTTTTTCAGTGTGTGTGCGTGCGTGCGTGCGTGCGTGCCTGTGCCTGTGTGTGTGTGTGTGTGTGTGTGTGTGTGTGTGTGTGCGTGCATGTGTGTTTGTTCACACTCACAGGTCATACAGAGCGAGGTCAGAGGTGCATCTATATCAGCCTCTAGCTCGCTATCTCTGTATACTTGTGTGTATGGGTGTGACAGCAGGCTGCTGCATGTCGCTGCATGGACCCCCCCTTAACTATGTTGTATTTCAAGTGTATGTGACATATTACATGCCTTGAACATTGACCTAACACGGGTCAACCTACAGTAACAGTCAGAACTACATAAGAAACACTGTGTGACTGCGCCATGAAGATATTGGCTCTGAAGCACACAGACACAAAGTCTTTTCAAATGGCTGAACACACATCGACTCCGTCCTTGACATAAACATGTTTGAGAACCAGTGGTCTACAGGAAACTATGCAATAGCAGCAAGCAGCACATATAGCCAACACATTGGTCTGAGCTGACATCCATGGTCCACTGTATGACCCACCACCTACAGTCATACAGATTGCTGGAATGTGCAATGAAGCTGACACCAACACTGTCTCTTATTCAGCCCCAGCTAAACACATCAGTGATGCTACTGAATGTAATGTAGTGGAGACCAACTCCCATGATCTGAATTTCACCCATATTCATGGTCACCAGACCATGAAAAATAGTCTATACTATAGTATAATCAAGTGGTTCTTAAAGTGGGGGTCCAAGGACAAATCATTGATAGCACACTCTATGGGCCCTATTATGATTGTCTTATTTAACATTAATGTGAGAGATCGGGACATCATTTTGTTGGTCCTCCCGGAATACAGCTAACATGCTAGTTTTCACCACCCTGTGTTAGCCATTTGTAGCCAAATGCGGTAATATCGAGACTCCATTACTTAGCGATGCAAACCACAGTATTTATCTCGTTCATTTAATAATGCCACGTATGTTCCAAATGAACCACGTTACGTTGTTCTAATGATTTAATCTATTATTTATTTAATTATTATTCCGCTGTTCTTCTTCTCTGGTGTGGAAAAAATTATCAGTTTCCTGCCTGGAGGCGTCTGTGATTGGCTTTGACTCGTGACGTATGTGTTTGACTTCCGCAAACAGTGCGGTCCTTTGTCGTTGAGTTAGCTTAGCATTGAATAGAATAGTGTCATCGTAAACTATCTAGTTTTAACGTTCAGAGCGTTTTTTTTTTTGGACAATAAAACATTTACAGGAATGACAGCCAGGGGAAAAAATCCATCAGAAGGACACATGGAATGCAATCGTTCACTCGCCGTTGTAAAGTTGACTTATTAGACTATTCTGGATGACTATTAGTGGCTAACGGCTAATGCTAATGCTAGCTAAACGCTAGCTGCAGGCTAATGTAGGCATGGTATACACATATGGAATAAAACGCGACGCAACTCTATTGTTGCTCTTCTACAAGCTCACAACGCGAGGCGGTTAAGCCTGTAGATTGTGGTTTATTATCAGGTCAGAACCGTCAGATTATCCTTCTGACTGAAGTTACACAAACACAAGCACTGATGTTACATAAAGCACTTTTTAGCACAGTTAGCTGACCAATTTCGATAGGTCACGAGTTATGGTGTTGCGCACGTAGCTTCCCGTAGAGCTATTTCTGCATGGCATAACTCTATAAGCCATATCTACAAAACTGTTGGGTCAATCTTCACAACCAATATATCATTATGTAGCTATGATTCCCAGCTTTCAAATGAAATGTCAAAATGAAAATGAAAAAGAAAAAAAAAAATTCAATGACTAGCCCTCAGCTGTGTTCGGTCACATATGGTCCCAAATTTACTTACTTAAATAAAACCATATTTGAAGTACTGTAAGTATCACCCACATGTTTTTAGAATGTAATGACAATCACAATCTAAACTAGAAATACTGTTCCTTCGAAACAGTGTGGGCTCGCTTCCAACCAAAAGAATTATAGTAAAAAGTGTCAAGGCATACCCTTTGTGTGTGTAGTGTACTGTACCGTACCGTACCGTACCGTACCGTACCGTACTGTACCGTGCCGTACCTTACTGTACTTTACCTTATGGTACTTTACTGTACTGTACTGTACTGTACTGTACTGTACTGTATCATACCTTACTGTACCATACCGTACTGTACTGTACTCTACTGTACTGTACCTAACTGTACTTTTCTGTACTCTACTGTACCTTACTGTACTGTACCTTACTGTACTGTACTTTACTGTACTCTACTCTACCTTACTGTACTGTACCTTACTGTACTATACTGTACTCTACTGTACCGTACTGTACCTTACTGTACTGTACTCTTCTGTACCTTACTATACTCTACTTTACTGTACTCTACTGTACCTTACTGTACTGTATTGTACTTTACTGTACTCTACTGTACTTTACTGTTCTCTACTGTACCTTACTGTACTTTATTGTACTTTACTGTACTCTACTGTACTTTACTGTACTCTACTGTACCTTACTGTACTGTATTTTACTTTACTGTACTTTACTATACTGTACTCTACTGTACCTTACTCTACTGTACTTTACTGTACTCTACTGTAATTTACTGTACTCTACTGTACCTTACTGTACTGTATTTTACTTTACTGTACCTTACTGTACTGTACTCTACTGTACCTTACTGTACTGTACTCTACTGTACCTTACTGTACTTTACTGTACTCTACTGAACCTTACTGTACATATTCTATGTGTTCTAGATCTACATTTTTGATTCTGTGTGTGGGTTTCCCTGAACCACACTTTGAGAACCAGATAAATAGCCAATGAAAAGCTTTTTCATAAACATAACCTTTTCATCTACAAGCTCACAACACTGCACATTGTAGATCAACTTCATAGGATTACAGTATTAAGTGGTCCATCTATGTCTTTTATTAATAATAAAATCTGCAAAGTAACAAGTAACCGAAGCTGTCAAATGCTGTATTTATAGTAGAGTATAAGTAACAAAAATGGAAAGTAGAGTAAAAGTACCTCAACATTGTACTGTAGGTACAAGTACTTGTATATACTTGAGTAAATGTACTTGGTTACTTTGCAGCACCACAGAACAGCCAATGACAGACAAGCCTTTAATCACAGCTGTGGTAATCAGTAGAGTGGAGAGGGACATTTATAGATATTTATAGTTTTAACTCAGAATATATACATCACACAGCTTACATATTTGGATCAAATCAGAGAGCAGACCTGTGTGAACGCAATGATATAAATAGCATATCTGAAGTGTGAACATTGCAGCCACAGCGCCTTAACATAAACATGGGTCTATTATCCTTCTCTCCACTCTGTCCCCACTCACTAAACCCATTGGAAATGCATTGGGTGCTTAAAGTTAAACATCTTTATTTTTTTATATTTATACTACAAAACATTTCAAAACTAAAAATACAAGCACACGTGTCCTCAGTAAGCTGAACACATAAAATTTTGAATGGTGTTGAAAGGTGTAAGCGTGTAGGAGATGAATCGCGCCAAAGTTTTGAGGAGATACACATATAGCTATAAACTAGAAAATGTGCAATTTGTGAAATTGCGAGTGTGGTTGCCCGCCCCGCCCCGGCGCGAGTGGCGGGGCTGCGCCTCCGGGACCCCGAGGAAAACGCCGGGACCCGAGGGAGGGGAAGTAGGGACGGATACCGTCGGGGCCGTGCGACGCGCGAATCGAAAAGGCGCCGTTGGGATCCTGCGTTCTTGATGTAAGGATACGTTTTTTTGTTTTGAAGAAATAGGCTCCTCCCACGAGTTTCGCCAGGCGATTGCGTTGTCGCGTCGCATCCGAGATCGCTTGTGTTTCGTTTTGAGAGGGTCGTTCCCCCCTGAAAAAACGCGTTTTGGCACGAAACGGTTACGTTTTGCGCGTTTGTGGCGCCCCCTAAGGGTCGAAGTGGAAATATTTTTGGGGATTTGTTGAAAATCCCACCCGCGACTTGTGGTTAAAATTTTGTGTTGACTGGATGTTTCGTTTGTGATTTATGGCTGATTTTTGCGAAACGGGCCCCTCCCGCTAAATTTGGAAGCCTGTTACGGACGAACGGTATGGACTATCGAAATATCGCTTGAATATGTTTATCGCATGGGTCCAGAGATCATCTGTACCGTTTTTTGTGACATTTGGAGAAAATATGTGGGAAAAGGAGCAAAAAGTGTGTTTTGAAGAAAATTCAAAATGGCGGAAAATCTATCCTGACGCAAATGGGCGTGGCCTATATGGGGAGATGCGTCATGACCCAAGGAATCCAGGGGAAAAGGAATCTTAATTTTCCGACCTACGGTTCAAGAGTTACAGGCCGAAACGTAAAGTGGGCTGTTATAGCGCCACCATGAGGCCGACTGATGCAATTATTTTTTATTTAATCCTTGTACGTATTATGAACCTTCTCTCTAAATTTTGAAACTGTAGCCCTTATGGTTTGCGAGAGAAAAATTATTGAATGTGAGTTTTTGCATTTTCCCATTCAAGTCAATGGGGAAAATTAATTCACTAATAAATTAATATCAATTAAACGATGCAACTTTTTTCATAGCGAGATACAAGCACACGATTCCCGATGAAGCCGGTCGATTTGACATATGGCGCGAGTGTGTGGCGCAAAAACTGTGGGCGGTGAAACGCGCCGAAAAAAAAGTTTATCACCCAAAGAAAGAATAAATAAAGTTTCCCTAGAACTATAGTGTGTTGCCCTGTTAGGGCAACCACACTAATAAATAATGAAGATAACATACGTGTGCTCGCCTTCCAGGCGAGCCCACAATGATTAATCCAAGTGTTGCAGTTACACATGAACTCTGCAGCCGCTCAAGTAATTGAATTTAAATAGACTAACATCTTAAAGGAGTCATCCAGACCAAAACACATATAGGGTTAAATCTGTCTTTTATCATACCCCTTTATACCTGCTTTAGTCGATTTTTTTCATAGCTGCCCCTTTTGCTAGATTTCGGCTGCCCCTGTTGCTAGATTTTGCAGGCCCTCTCATAACTAACAGAGTGTATAGCCTTTATACTAGTCCGGTTATTTCTTCAGCTTCAAAGTTAGTATTTTTTTATTGGATTGTGTTTACACAACGTCCTGAGACCAACCAAACCGCTGTTTTGACCTCACAGGCACCCTTGCTTGTCAAACAGCTTCTGCTCTGCACCAGAGCAGGGAGAGGAGAGGCTAGAAAGGGAGGGGAGGGAGGGGTCGGTTTGACAAGTAAGGGTGCCTGTGAGGTCAAAACAGCGGTTTGGTTGGTCTCAGGACGTTGTGTAAACACAATCCAATAAAAAAATACTAACTTTGAAGCTGAAGAAATAACCGCACTAGTATAAAGGCTATACACTCTGTTAGTTATGAGAGGGCCCGCGAAATCTAGCAACAGGGGCAGCCGAAATCTAGCAACAGGGGCTGCTATGAAAAAAATGGAATAAAGCAGGTATAAAGGGGTATGATAAAAGACAGATTTAACCCTATATGTGTTTTGGTCTGGATGACTCCTTTAATGGTAAAAACAATTGACACAAAGAATTGAAAATTTCACGTCTGCTGATTATTGTTAAATTAGAATCACAGAATTATGTTGAGAATTAATGTCCCATAGACTAACACTATAGCCTAAGGATTTTTCCTTCTTCTTTTGTTTTATTTATTTTTTATTTTATTTTTTTAATCTGGTGAATGGAGTGCCTCTCTGGTGTGATAGTGGGGAACATTTTTTGTAGCCTACTTTTTTCATTAGTTTTTCGTCTTTTATTGAGTCCATGATTACATTTTCTCTCATATCCGAGTGGTTTCCTAGTTCACACACATGAGGACAGCATTCAGCTCATTGCTAAACATTAGCCAGCATCTATGCTGCTACTGGCCGTGCTCACACAAGCACACACGGAAGCACGCACTCTTATGCGCACAGAAACAGACAAAGCCACACAAAGTATCCTGGGGGATCGACTGTGCCTCTTCATCAGTGCACCTACCTGTATAGGCCTACAGTCTCTCTTTGTCTCTCTCTCTCCCTCTCTCTCTTTAACTCTCTTGTGCACACGCACACGCGCGCACACACACACACACACACACACACGCACACACACACACACACACACACACACACACACACGCACACACACACACACACACACACACACACACACACACACACACACACACACACACACACACTGTTCCCACGTCTACCTGTCTCTCACTCACATGCAGATACTCTCTCATCCGCCCACACACGCACAAACACATGCTCACGCACACGCACACGCACGCACACGCACACACACACACACACACACACACACACACACACATACGTACACACTTCCCCCTCACAGCAAAAAAATACTTTTCACGATGTACATGTATCCAAAATATATTGGTGAAAGTTGCAGCATGTGCCTTGGGTGAACTTTATCTAAGTACAGCAGCCTCCTGCAGGCGTCACATGACTGGAGGTAACATACATGGTGTACCAGTACTAAATCTCCACACTCCAGTGTTGTGTTCTGTGCCCGTTTTTAAATTTGCAGCATCTTCAGTTACTCACGTTCCCATTTAACATTTCAGACTTAATGCTTGAGGTTTGGCTTAGAAACTCAAAATACACAAGCAAAGCGGGTTTATCTACACTTAAGATTTAAGTGTATGTACTAGGTGCTGCAATTTAGCTATACTGCCTCTCTCTCTCTATCTCCACCCTTCTCTATGCTTATCTCTTTCTTCTTCTTTCGCTCTTTCTCTCTATTTACTTCTCCTTCTCTCGCTCTCTCTCTCACCACATAACATCTCTCTTTCTTCTCTCTCTCTCTCACACACTCTCTCTCTCTACTGTATCTCTCTTTACCCCCCCCTCTCTCTCTGCCTGACAATGCACAGCCTCATTCTCTCTCTCTCACATGGCGGTGAATAGAAATGGGAGCAGTGCTAAATTATGCACAATGGGGATATCTACTTTCCTGTTTTCTCGCAAAGATAACGGCTTGTTGTTCCATCCTTTGTTATCGACGGTTGCCTGCCCATGGGATGATTAGTATAACAAAGGATGGGAGAATGCAAACCTGCTTGTAGTTCAAAACAAGTTCTCCATCCCTTTGAAGATACACACTGACTCCAGGCAAGGAGATGGGCTTGGAAGTGGGAGACATGTATACAGCTGTGCGCGTGTACGCGCGCACGTATACTGTATGCGCGCACGCACAAACGAATGCACGCACCCACACTATAGCAAGGTGATTATCAAGACCCAGGACCAGTTTGATCTTCGGTTTCCTGGCAACACGCGTGTAATTAGGGAAGTGCTCGGGAGCACGGGGGAGAGAGAACGTGCAAAGCCCTCAAGGTTAAGGTTATGAGAGTGCTGTTTAGCAAAAGATATTTGATCCATTATACATTGTTTGTGTCTACAGCTGGTACATGTGAATGATAAATATTGTATTTGCCCTGGCGCCTCCATCTCAAAGCTTGATTTGTATTTTGTCGTATGACTGTCGTTGTAAACAGCAGATCTACAAGTTCACGGTGTGTCGCCACCGTGGCGCGTCGTGAGCTTGTAGGTTGGCTATTTTTGGGGCGCGACACTGTTGCACGACGGAGCTTAAACTGAGTTTGTGTCCTCCAACAAGTTCATAGTTCTCCATGGGGGGTCCCAATCCTTGTCTGTTTGCCGTCCCGCCCCCTTGCTGAGATCAGTGGGAGGAAAAGCCTCGTTCGCGGGGCACGCAACATGTTGCACCGTTGCATTTTTCATGTGGCCAATGAGCAACAGGAACTGAGGCGTTGGGAGTCAGTTAATGCGGTTGATCACTTTGTCACATCTCAAGAAGGCTTTTTAACTGTGCCTGTCACTCCGCGCCCCAGAGGGACTGTCGTCATTTGACACCACAGAGACCACGATGCACTTGCAGAGCATTGTGCTCCGGTGGTGGCATTGTGAAATGCAGTGAGTCACAGCTGTGCAGTAGCGCACGTTGCAGCGTGATGAAAGGACAACAAAACCATTTTGCTCTGAAGAATTTCCCTATGTAAATATGGTCTGTTTGTTGTTGCTGAATAAGTTTTCTTCCAAAATCCTATCAATGAATAATTAAGTTCATGAATGTGTAGCTTTTGCACAATGTCTCTCTCTCCACATCTGTTGAGTCCAAACATGATTTCTCAGAGCAGCAACCATAACAGCGCCACCACAGCTACACCGCAGAGCTCTGGAAAACGGTCTTTAATGAGATGTGATTCATATATCGTTGGTTAATCATTACCTGCACCACACAGCAAGAAATAACTCTTTAAATGTTTTGTTTTTCTCCCTGGAATTAATTTCAATTGCAAACTAGAATGTCAAGTTCATGAATAAACTTGAGTGTGGTTGCTTCAACAGTTATTTAGCTGCTATTTTGCTATTGCTCAGCTGTTTAGCATTTTACAAAAAAAGCAGTTTCCCATGACTTAAAGTTCAACGTTTCAAATTTGTTGGACCTTATGGGCATTGGGCATAAACCTCCAAATATGCAATTTAAATTCAGGGTCAGTTGGATGATGCGTTCATGAATTAGTAAAACTATACTTTTGATGAAACAGTATTCAATATCAACAAGCTGTTTGCACTCATTATCATATGACTCCAGAGATCATGGTGTATCACATACTGTAGAATTTCAACAAAGTATTTAGCAGGATAGTCACATTTTGTTGACTTTTTCAATGGTGTAAATATAATGCAGAAATGGCTGTGGACTCATTATGACCCTATAGCAAGGGTCTTCAACAGGGGGTCCGGGACCCCTAGGGGGTCCTCAGAGTTACTACAGGGGGTCCTTCAATTTGTTGTGTGATAGAAACTCCCCTTTTTTATATTAAACCACTTGAACCCTAGCGTCCATATTCTGTTAACTTTAGCAAAAAATAGCAGCTCTACAAGCTCACAATGCCTCGCAGCTTGTAGATTGTCTATTTTCGGCAAAGTGGTTTGGTGTAGAGGGGAAAAAGAAGCTGAACAGACTAAGTACAGAGTGAATGGTCAAGTTTATTAATTATTGACCGTTCAAGTGGTTAAATATCTGAAAACACAAATTTACATGAATCCAAAATACACTGATGTCAAACGATGAAACCATATGGAATCTATGAAAAGGTTGTGGGGGTCCCTGCTTCATCTCTCTCTCAGTCTCAACTAAGGGGTCCTGAAAACATTGAAGACCCATGCATTCCCTATAGGAAGGAATGTAAAGTGGGCTGTTATGACGTGACAGCTAGGCCAATGGAGCCTTCGCTAAGCCCTACCCACTCCACGCTGCCATTCCAAGGTCTGGCAAGCTGCGCTTCTCACCCATAAGCCTTATTCACGGCCCGCCCACTCAGCAAATTTCTCAGCATCCCCCGGGTGCTGACATCAATTTAGAAGGGGAAACTATAACAGAAATAACTGGACTTAAAGCCAACAAATCATTATTTCGAACGGTAAAGTAAATTATAATGCTTTGTTCCTTTTAATATCTTGTGTTCTTGATCATGCTAGCTGTATTTTATACTTTACTATTCGTTAGTAGGATTTTCCCCTTCAAAATGTGACTTCAGCACCCGGGGGGATGCTGAGTGGGCGGGGCCGTGAATAAGGCTAATTGACTTGCATGTTATATGAAGGCTTATCCTCATGTAAATAATCGATCATTTCAGGCATAAGAGCTTCAAAATCTCTCCTGAATCTAGTCAACAAAGGGGAATAAAGTAAGTAAGTAATTAAAGTAGTATGATATGACTTTTCTTTTCTCTCTCTTAGTTTTCCAATGTGTTTATATGATTAAATAAATGAAACTAAACTCTGGATGATGAAAACACATTTGAACACATTACATACCAAACTTTACTGTATATGAGATTAGATTTTGACTTCTCAGTTTCAACAAAATGTTAGTCTCGTTCTCTATACTAAAACAAGCAGTTCAATAATAATGGAGTAGTAATGGAACTTATTTATTGTGCCACATGCCAAGGTGTCAATAAAGCACTACATAAAGACATGATATGTTACTGCAGACCTACAGTCTTTATTACCACTTAAACCCTCTATACTTCAGTCCCCCCCCCCCCCCCCCCCCCCCCCCCCCCCACCCACACACACACACACACACACACACACACACACACACACACACACACACACACACACCGAATCTCCTTCCAAAACAATGGCCAATATACCTGCTATTTTGCTAATATATAACCCTATCACAAATTATTAACTATCATCTCATAATGTGAAGCAAGCCTATTCAACAACCAAGCTTTGTTATAAGAAAGATATAGGCTATTTATACATTTTCTGTTAGATTTCAAATCAATTAAAACAATCCTGCTAAAAACCTTTGATGCTGAGTATGACTTAAAATAGGATGAAAGTAACAATCTATGTTGACTGCTAATGATTTTTCCTCCTACGTTGTGTTCCTGCAATAAGGCCATCATTTGAACTTGCTGCAGGGGGGTGTTATGTTTGAAAAAGTTCCTCCAGCCTTGAGAAAATACCAAGTGAAGTTGCTCTGTGATGTCAATTATTTCCTGATACGTGAACAAGCAAATAAGCAAAGTGATTTGGTGTCAGAAAAGAGAGACAGCCTTCATGTGTTTGCCAGTGTGTCGTGTTTGCAAGATGTCAACGAGTAAAAGGGGGAAAGCAAAGCGGAGGAGGCCTGGGGTCATGTTCGTCTTTCAATATCCAAAGGGAGAACGCAGAAACACTGTATTTACCTGGCGTCTTCGGCTATGAAAGATAAGTAAAATGTAATTTCCCTGTGCAAATATGTGTGAAATTAAACACACAAAAGCAGGACATCTTTACAGTGCCTGGATTTATCCTGACGGTATTTACTCAGCATCATTTTATTGCACTTTCACTTTAAGGGAGAGAGAGAGAGAGAGAGAGAGAGAGAGAGAGAGAGAGAGAGAGAGAGGAGAGAGAGAGAGAGAGAGAGAGAGAGAGATGAGAGAGAGAGAGAGAGAGAGAGAGAGAGAGAGAGAGAGAGAGAGAGAGAGCAGAGAGAGAGAAATAACACAAATAGGTTTATGACATTTCATGTCTGGGTGGTTATGTGTTTGTGTGCGGAGGCAGCATGGAGGCAGATATAAGTAAGCGCTGGTCTATTGGCAGTGAAGTACCACTCTATCAAATGACTGGAGCAGGGCTATGATCGAAACAAGCTACAAATCCAGTTAAAGTACATTTTTATGTCAACGACAAGTTGTAGATTGTAAACAATTTGGATGTACTGCATTTTAATCTCATCAGGTGTCGGCAGAGAATTCAGCCGAGCTACTTACCTGCCTAATTTATGCTCTGTCGTACAGCGGTGTTGTTGCGTGCTGTAAATAGCCGCTCTGCAAGCTCACGATGGGTCACAGAAGCCGCGCGTCGTGAGCTTGTAGATCGGCTATTTTCGGTGCACGACACCGTCGTATAACGGACGATAGATGAAGCATTTCGTGCCAGTTTACAGATTTTCCAATCCACTTTGAGAGAAAGTTACAGAACGAGCATACAGTATGCAGCCCTGTGATAAGCAATAACAACTGTTAGAAACGCCTTGAACTTTAGCCAACCTGATAACTTTCTTCAGTTCTTGTTTATGTGAGGGGTGGAGAAAGTTCTCCTCTTGGGGCCCCTCAAGGGGGTACAGCAACAGATGCAGCTGTGCTTGACAATAGGAAACTTAATCTCAGATTGATTAAAAATATATGAAATACAATTATAAATCCACCTTGCCTTTGTTTTGTGGTGTTACAGTTGTTCCCCTACTAAACAAGAATTGACACACAGTCAATATAAAATCTGTGGATTGGTGTGTTGACGTTAGTGTAAAAAAAGTTTGAAAAAAAAAATGTTTTTGAAAAAAAAAAAAAGTTTGAAAAAAAAAAAATAGAAAAAAAAAAGTTTAGGTCCAAAAATGTGTTAAAAATCGACCTGATGGTGGCGCTATATGGGACAGATCCATGTCGATGAGATAAGTGTAGACATACTGTGTAGCGATTTGTGTGATTTTAGGGCAAAAACTGTAGGAGCAGTATTCAAAAATGTGTTTTAAAAGATTTGGCGGGGGTCCCTGGAGCTGCGGGGGTCCCTGGAAGGGTGGAGGTTGTGGATTGGCAGACAAGGATTGTGTGTGGAAAATTTCACATGGATGGGGCAAAAAAGTGTGATGTGACGTGACAGACAGACTGACGGACAGACAGGCGGTGGAGGTTTTCATAGTAACTGCGACCTGACGGTCGCAATTATAATCATTAGTATTGTTTATTTTAATTATTATTATTAACACATGGGCGGCCAAGGTTTATAACATTTATAGCTGTTGCTGGTGCCACCATTGACTTACGTTATGTTTTGATGAGCCCCGCAAGCTTCGTGCGTGTGCACGTGCGTGTCCAGAGAAGATTGAGGAGGTACTCCATTTGTTTACAAACGCTCGCGAAACTCGCGGTAAAAAAATCGCGGTAAATTCGCGGTAAAGTGTCGCCGTGAAAACAATCAGCTCTCTGCCTCCATGGGGCTGTTTTTACCTCATTCTCAGATAAAGCCGTTCTTATGTTTCAAAGTAGAATCTAAAGCCATGTAAAATCCTTCCGTGTGGGGAGAGACAGGGGGCTTCCTGCCCTGGCTGGGTGACGTAATGGATTCAGGGCATGCAAAGGGAAGCTGCGGTCTCGAAAAGTTAACTATTTGTTGACTCGTCCCTCGACGATATAACTTCCTGTGGCAGGGTGACATCTAGTGGCCATAACTCGTCCCTGAACGCGTTTGGCTCCCCAAGTGTTAAGGAACTCTAGAAATCTCAGTTGGAACTGTTACCCCAGTGACCCGATGCTGGATAAGCGGTTGAAGATGGATGGATGGATGGATGGATTATTTTAGAGTAAGCTACTTTATTTACCATTATTGTGTACTCCGCCACATGGGGAGCAATCTTCAATTCAATCTTCAATTCAAAGAAGCTTTATTGGCATGAGAACACAAACGTTTACACAGTGGTGGAAAAAGTACCTACATTTTTATAATTAAGTAAAAGTATCAATTCTGCAATGTAGAATCACTCTGTTACAAGTAAAAGTCCAGAATTAAAAATGTACTTGAGTAAAAGTACAAAAGTATTGGTATCCAAATGTACTTAAAGTACCAAAAGTAAAAGTACAAAATGTTTGAAAATAGCAGATCTACAAGCTCACAACGCGTCGCACCGCAATGCGTTGAGCTTGTAGATCGGCTATTTTCAAAAAGCCTTGGTATAACATAGGGCTAAAGTGGTTTATGTATGTTTTAAACTTTAGTTAAAGTTAGATAAAGTACTATGTTCTATCCGTCTGTCTTTCTTTTCAAATCTTTTTTATTATTAAGGTACAATGTCACAATGAGGCAGGTACACACATAGTGATGGCACCCCAAATCACATTCCAATCACAATAATCATTGGTACAAAATAACACAAGATCTGAGGCGATCACGGTACGTACACATTCAGTTGTAAGGAAGAGAAACCCTGCCCTTAAGAGATAATAAAAGAAAACATTTTTTCCCTCCATATACCCAATTTAGTGTCAAGCCAATTCCCCCATCCCCATACTCTACGTTAAGACCTATCCCTGCTAATCCCCAGTAGTCATTGGGAGGGTAAAGACAACAACGGGTCTCCTCCGATACCCGATCCGTCATGCCACCATCTTCTTTTCACCTGACATTAAGGAGCTTCACCAGGGGGGCGTAACGCATGTGGAGGTACACGCTATCCTCCCCGGTTCCACCCCTCTCTGAACAGGCGCCCTGACCACTGTGGGAACCGTTAATGCAGAGACAAAATCTGTTCCTCCTCCCCAATCGACTTCCCTCCCACGAACACAGCCAATTGTGCTCGTTGGAGCGCCCGGCCAAGCCGAATGCACCATGAAGGTAGTGCTCCATGGTGGTGGACAGGAAGTTTAACCTGCCCACCCAGACGCCCCAATACTGGACTGCCACCGGGTCCCAAAAGGCAGCCCCCAGACATCAGAAATTTAAAAAAACAAAACAAAAACATAATAGGTTATATAATCCCAGAGGGAAGGTGCTATGTGGCGACATATTTATCTAAAAGGTAAAAAAAGAAAAAAAAAACTAATGTCCATGAGTCAGTTGTAAAATAAAGTAAGGCCTGCCAGTCGAGAGAGGCTGCTGTTACAACCAAAAAAGAAAAAGTAACAAAAATAGTAGTGATACCACCTCCCAGCCGGCAGAGGCAGCGTAGAACCATTAATTGTCGAGCGCATAGGTCGAGCGTGGTTCAGAGTTCAGAGTTCACAGTTTGGTCCATCCTGTCAGAGGCACACAATGGCGGCCACCGACCAAAAACAAACAACCAACTCAGGCTATCAGCATATTAGAGCCACATCGTAAGAAGATGAAGTATAAAAACAACGAAAACATGTCGAGAAGTCTCGACTACAATCATGTCATCATAAAGTGCAAAGCATTCGATCGCTCTCTAACACTTAACTAAACCGCCGTAACGTAATCGTCATGTACGGAGAGAAAGAAACAGCGCATATTAGCATACCACAGGCGCAATAGAATTCGCCGTAAACAAAATACCCAATTGAGTAAACAAGTGGTTCGCATTAACCGTTGGAACGGACATGTCTACATACGCCGTTTGATCATATAATATCAGTCAAAAAAGGGTTGCGTATTTTCGTCAGAAAAGGAAATAGGAAAATTAAAGAAAGAAAAAAACCCTGTTAGCATGTACTAGCTAGTTAGCCAACCCCACACACTATCGACCATTCCCGTCTGTCTTTCAATGTTATATGAGATACTTAAAGTGTGGTTCCTGTGGAAATAAGCCTCGGCTTTCTAGGATCTCTAGTTGACCTTGTACCAGTGATTTGTACTGTCATGAAACTGTACTTTTTTCTATTGCAAACTTCTAATAAATTCTTCAATCAATCAATCAGTTATTGCTTTGTAGATTAGCATTATTGGGCTAAATGTAAAGACGCTACGCTGCGCCAACCGTGAATTCAACACAATCTGCTGTTGAGCAGTTTAACCAATTTGCTACGTACGTCTACACAAACGGTCAGATTACAAAGATAAATTGCTTAGTGAAGGCTCACGGATGTCACCATAGGGTACGCTCCAGCAGAATGTCCCGTAATGATCGTATTATTTAAAGAGGAGCATTTTAATCCGATCGGTCGTCGTTTCCTTCAAAAGGTATTAATGTATCTAAGTGCAGTACACCTCGCAACCGATGGGGTCGCATGGCTGAAAAACAACAGAAAATGACGTCTGATCGGATTAAAATGCTGTTTATTAAACAATACGAAAGATACGGGTAATTCTGCTTGAGCGTACCATACTGTGACATCTGTGAGACTTCAGTAAGCACTTTATCTTTGAAATAAGAACGTTTTTGTAGACGTACGTAGCAAATAGGTTTAACTGCTCAACACGAGGTTGAAGTGAATTTATTACACACCGTGACTCGTGCGTTAGCCTGCAGCTAGCGCTAGCTAGCGTTAGCCTGCAGCTAGCGCTAGCTGACGTTAGCGTTAGCCATTAGCCACACATCCAGAATAGTCTAAGTCAATTTTCCAACGGCGAGTGAACGATTGCATTCCGAGTTGGGTCGCCGTTTTATTCCATGAGTAATTGTGTATAACATGCCTGCGTTAGCCTGCAGCTAGCGCAAGCTAGCGTTAGCCTGCAGCTAGCGCTAGCTAACGTTAGCCGTTAGCCACACATCCAGAATAGTCTAATATATGTCAATTTTCCAACGGCGAGTGAACGATTGCATTCCGTGTCCTTCATGGATTTTTTTCCCCCTGTCTGTCAATGTTTTTATTGTTCAAAAAGAAAACGTTCTGAACGTTAAAACTAGATAGTTTTACGATCATAACAATGTGACAAACGGAACGGATCCTTTTTTTCCAAACTCGAGAAGAAGAACAGCGCCAGAACAGCGCAAGGCCGCTCCCAATCATGAAACTAGCTCGGTTACCATGTGACATGGGGACAGCCAATAGGCAAATAGGTCGCCTAGGTAGCCTAGGTAGCCTGAATGTCTCAGCACAATCGCACGTCTTTAATAAAATCTGTTTCACAGATTTAAAAACAATACAAATAATGAAAATGTAACAAACATGTTTGGGCCTCATAAAGCGTGGCTCCCTGGGGTGTCTGCACCCTTTGCCCTCTCCCGGTAGGTACCGGTACACCCGTTCTTACTATACTAAAGTAGTCTACTATTTTGAGGTATTTTTACTTTAGTATTTCCATTTTTCAATAGTTTACTTCTACTCCATGAAAGTTATTAGTTACTTAGTTACTAGTTACTTCAGATTTTGATTTTTTTTTTTATACAAAAAACACCATATAACCTCTGTTGGCAAAGATGTTTGATTACGTTAACTTTGGTACTTTATGTATATTTTCATGCCAGCACTTTAGTAGTTTTACTCAAGTAAAACAGGGAATACAACATTGTGTTATTGCATTTTTTTTTTTTTTTTTTAAAGAAAATAAATAATACATCTTCCACCTCTATTTGGGTTCCGTGTCCAGCTTATTGTGTGCCACCTAATTTTCCACGCACTTGAGTTCAACCCAAGTTATGGGTGGTGTAATGTAGCCTGGCGGTGCCAGCCTCTGAGTGGTGTTGTGCGGTCTGGTTTATTAACCAGGCTAGGTGTAATGAGAACATTTATGTAAATTCTGGGCTTTAATAAAGAGCACACCATTAAATGCTCCACAAATGGCAGGCGATGGGAGTCAAAACCTTCTGAGCTTTTCTAAAGCAAATCAAACAATCGCCTGAAGTGCTGACTGAAATCAATACCCACTACAGAACGATGAGACTCTTTGCTCTTCCTCTATACAACACTGTCCCAAGGTTGAGAGAGAGGGCTCTTTAAAATGAGTGAGTTCCCATCTCACAGCGATGTTCTATTTAAACACACTCTGACAGGGAGAGAGGCAGGCAAAAAAAACAGAGAAAGAGAAAGATCAAAATAGACGAAGGCAGAGTCACATCTCCAACAGGAAAACACACACACACACACACACACACACACACACACACACACACACACACACACACACACACACACACACACACACACACATAACATATTCTCACGCTTGGGTCCTACTAGCGACGAGTTGGGACAAAATCACCAGTCATGTCACCTGTTTGACGAGACGGAACTCCCCTGCCGCCTAGTTTTTCAGTAGTATAGTCCCGCCCACTGCAATGCTGAAGTGCCATTCTCCTTCCTAACTAGTAATAGGCTGACGCGTCCAATCAAAACATCTAAAACAACTTGAGGCTTGTGATACACCCACTGCACGAGGTGTTAGCTGATCGAGTGGCCATGCCGAACAGTGCGAAGTACGCTTCTGCTGTGCTGTTCTAGTTGCATACCGGTGGGCTTGCAGTCGAACATCATCGGATCCTGTGATGTGATGCGTCAACATCTGGCGCGGGGTCAGATTTGACCACAACCACTGTATTTATAAAAAAAAAAATTATTAAATGTTTTATGGTCATGACAATGGTCAGGCATACATTTTTGAGCGGTGGTCACAACGCTCCTATACGTGGCCGTGTGTGCGGGTCTTTCTCCGTCCGTGTATGTAGCCTAAACTTCGGCGCGTAACTAGTGCCGCACCATTTACGCCACTCGCGCAATATATACATCAAAATGTGCGGCTCGGCCGGGAATGGTGTGCTATTACCTTTCGTTCCGATCCGCCTTACCATGCCGACGTAATCGGCAAAAAACGACGCTTAATTGTCCCCATTGACTTATAATGGGACAATGCAAGAAATCACTTTCAAGTATTTTTCTCTCGTAAACCATAGGAGCTACAGTTTCAAACCTCGGAGAGGAGATTCATAATGATTTTAAGAATGAATCAAAAAATAATTACATCACTCGGCCTCATGGTGGCGCTATAACGGCCCACTTTACGTTTTGCCCCGTAACTCTTGAACCGTAGATCGGAAAATTAAAATTCTTTTTTCCCTGGATTCCTTGGGTCAAGACGCATCTCCCCATATAGGCCACGCCCATTTGCGCCAGGATAGATTTTCCGCCATCTTGAATTTTCTCCAAAACACACTTTTTGCTCCTTTTCCTACATATTTTCTTCAAATGTCACAAAAATCGGTACACATGATCTATGAGGTGGGTAAACCACCGCTCAGTTCACACGGGTGTGATTTTTTTAAATACAGTGGTTGGTTATGCCCTATGCAGCATTCTACACTCTCTTTTCATTGTTGCAGTAACATGCTGCCTTATTTCAAAGGGCTGATATTTCATTTTGCAACAAAACCTTTCTACTTCTCTGTAATGAGTTCACTGGCAGCAGTGCTGAGAAAATGTATCAATCTCTGGGCTCCTACTAAACTAAATATCAACAAATTAAAGGAGTAGCTCACCCCCAAAATGACTTTTTTTCTACTGATTACTCATGCCATGGAATTCAATAATATTTGTATTTTTCGCATTCTTAACTGTTCTGCTGCTGTAGACGGCGCTCACCGTCATTGAAAGGGTTAATACCATGGCGCCGTTGACGGTGAGGACTGTGAATCTTACTGTATAGTAAAGATATTATTACTTAATGTCGCTCCGGTCCCGCCCGCATCGGTAATGTCGGCGATTTGTTTACAACGCACGTTGGGCGTGCACGCGAAGTGAAGCTCCTCAATGTTAAGTCAATGGAGAGGCCCATAAAGAAACTTCATTTAAACAAAATAGCCATTTTGAGACATTTTGCAGCAGATCTAAATGTAAACAAGGCACAAGGCAGGGCGCAGCCATCTTCCTCTTCTTGTCCCACACTGTCATGTGACTAGATGACGTAATCGTTGCCGTCAAGTGATAATCCAAAAAAACAAAAACAACCCCCTTCCAGCCCTTCAAAATAATAGCGGCGGCCTATGGAGGAAACTGCGTGGCACCGAGGCACCAAGCAACCTTCAGATTAAGGGGGCACTATTAGTGTTAAGACAAAAAAGTGATTATAGTATATTTACCCCCATTGATTCCAGTTTACCCCCAGTGATTATAGTATATTTACCCCCATTGACTCCATCTTGGGCGAGTGGAGGGACCTTAATTATTTTATGCATTAGCTATTGAAAAATAGCAGATATGCAAGCTCACAGCGTGGCACTCGGTGCCGCGCTGTGAGATTGTAGATCTGCTATTTTTCAATAGTTAAATCACAAACTAATGCGTTCCCAGTCTAAATGGGTTAAACCCCCTCCCCCTATGAAGAACAATCATGGTAGGGTTGGCGAAAGGGCCTTTCTGTGTGGAGTTTGCATGTTCTCCCCGTGTCTCCTAGGGTAGATACCCTCACAAAAACATGCAGTAATCCTGGTCTCTAAAATGCCTCCCCCTGGTGCCTTCCCCTCCTGATGGAGGGGAATGGAACTGGTTGGAATAACGTGTTCCTTCGACGCGCTACGTCCAAACCGGGGAAATCCCCCCTGTCAGGTGAAAAAAAAGAAGCAACTTGGACTCCTCATGCACTGAAGGAAGCATGAGGTCAGTCCGTTGTTTCCCCAGGCGTGGCAGAGGGAGAGCAGAGACCAGGATTACATAGGCAATTGGCAATGGGTGAAAAAACGTGTTACAAAATCGTGTGATAAAAAAAAAAAAAAAAAAAAAAACATTCATGGGGGGCCCGCAGTGAATCCTTGTACCCAGGGCCCAGAATTTGGTGCGACACCCCCTGTGACATAACATGATGTGTGTGTGTGTGTGCGCATGTGCGTTTGTGTGTGTTGGAGGAAAAAAAGGAGATATTTGTGTCCAGGATGTTGGCAGATCTGTGATGAGCAGGTCAGAGTGCACCCAGCCTGCTCTCTCTGTCTCACTGCACCTGTTTCACCACGTGTAAAAGAAACACATGAATATAAGACAGTACAAAGCATGCGTATTGTATGTTCTAAATTATTGTGTGTGTACATTTTAGGAGAGTGTGCAAATTGTACACTCTGAGTTACTTTAAATTGACATTGGGTAATGGACGTAAGCAATATTACACAAGTAACACGAGAGTGTGTGCTCATGCGCGCACACACACACACACACACACACACACACACACACACACACACACACACACACACACGCAGAAAACCAGGTGAGAATTTTGGCTCCAGAGTAATAAAAGTGATGTATTGAGTAAAGGTTATCTTGTCTTTAAAATGCTAATTGCTCTGTCAACACTATTCATTTGTCCAGGCTCCCAAAGGGCACGCATCCATTTTGTTTGTCCCAGGGAGTTGGGGTGTATTTGTGGCGCGTGCGTGCGTGCGTGCGTGCGTGCGTGCGTGCGTGCGTGCGCGCTCCACAACAGTCCCAACCATTTCTGGATTAGGACCCATGCACTTTAAAATTTCAAAAGCGTCTGCTTCCACCCTACACCAGCCATCAGATTGCAGAGCATGTTTATTTTGATGATCAATCTATGGATGTGTTCCAGCTTGGATCAATGGAACTATAGTTTACTTTATGTGTCACAGTGCGACACGTTGTGAACTTGTAGATTTGCTATTTTCACTACTTTTACGTGTGATTATTTTTTATTATTATTTATGAATTAATGGGATTTATTTGAATTATTTATTTATTTTACTTTTTATTCATGAAATTCTAATCGGAATAATAATCATATTCGTGTACACTGTAGGGAGCTACAATGGAAAAAACTATGGCTCGTGGACCAACCGGTGACTTTGTACACGACTTCGTACATTTCCCATAGATTCTATGGGACTTGACCACTTGCTCCTGCCCTTCGTGTACACGGTCTGTGCCGTCTATAGTTTCTTAATGGGGGGCAGCAGAGAGCCATATGTACACAGGCCCTAGGTGGTGTCCACGACCAGTAGTTTTACATGAACCCTCAGAGGGACACTGTGGGCTTAACAAGTGGTCCGTGGTGGTTCTCAAAGTGAGGTCGGGGGACCCTCAGAGGGACACTGTGGGCTTATCAAGTGGTCCATGGTCGGTTCTCAAAGTGAGGTCGGGGGACCCTCAGAGGGACACTGTGGGCTTATCAAGTGGTCCGTGGTCGGTTCTCAAAGTGAGGTCGGGGGACCCTCAGAGGGACACTGTGAGCTTATCAAGTGGTCCGTGGTCGGTTCTCAAAGTGAGGTCAGGGGACCCTCAGAGGGACACTGTGGGCTTATCAAGTGGTCCGTGGTGGTTCTCAAAGTGAGGTCGGGGGACCCTCAGAGGGACACTGTGGGCTTATCCATACCTTGGCTACAGGGGGGAAATAATTAAATGTACTTTTCATCGTGCCTGTTGCTAAGGTATGGCAACATGATTGGTGTCTTGCAAGACACCAGTCATGTTGCCATACCTTAGCCTTTCCTGAACTGACGCAGCTGTGAACATGTGTACACAGCCAGCATATTACTCAATGCCAAACTTTGCACACACACTCCTTGCCTGCCAATCCACAACCTCCACCCCTCCAGGGACCCCCAGGGCTTATCTCCCGATTAGGACACTTTCCAGCATAGTGACATGCAGAACAAACTGTCCATATAGTATGGTTTACATAAAAGTCAGTTGTCTTTCACACACACACACACACACACACACACACACACACACACACACACACACACACACACACACACACACACACACACACACACACACACACACACACACATATATATATATATATATTATACATATATACATATATATATATATATATATATATTATACATATATACATATATATATATATATATATATATATATATATATATATATATATATTTCATTTATTTATTTCATAAATATTTTTCATCACAATTGGGTTTGTGGGGAGCCATCCCTGCTTCAAGCTGTCACAGCATGGCACCAACACTTCAAACTAGTTAAAAAACCCAATACAGCAGATCTACAAGCACCTCACAGATCTACAAGCACCTCGCACATGCCAGGGACAGAGTAGGTTGGCCTGTATAAGCCTTGCTGTCAACACACTATACTACACCACTCAGGCCACCAAGCCAGGTGTGGTCAATTAGTGCCTTCTTCTGATCAGTGGCTTCTGCTTGATGAGTGGCACCAGTCTGTCTTTGTTCCCTGGTCAGTCAAGTTCACTGGGAGAGAATGTTTCAGATCAGTGCAAGTGTATTTGTTTTCCATTTGGACTTACTGTGTTTTGTTGGTACAGTATGCGTGCGACTAACTAATATTTCTGATAATTCCAATTTGTTTGTTGTTTAATTAGCCGGATTGTGAATGCCCTGCATTTTTCTTTCATCTTTAGAACCACACGTGTGTAACAAAACAGAGTGGTGATCATTTGGTGTGGGTGAAGAGAAGAAAAACATTTCATTAAAGGAGTAGTTCACCCCCAAAGTGACTTTTTTTCTATTGAACTCAAGTCTCCATGGCGTGAGTAATACATTGAAAAAATAAGTCATTTTGGGGGTGAACTACTCCTTGAATGTCAGTTTTGTGGTGTTTTGACTGGACACCCTGAGGATATTGCCAGATAGACAGACAGACAGACAGACAGACAGACAGACAGACAGACAGACAGACAGACAGACAGAGAATTGTAGGCCTTGCATTTATTTGACTTGGTTCCAACAGATGGCGAAAATAGCTAATCTTCAAGCTCACAATGCCTCACTGTTTGGACAAAGAGTTGAGGCGTTACATTTTGTAAAACACGGCCTTGTGAAAATAGCAGATCTACATGCTCACAACACCTCACAACGCAGGGCGGCGTGAGCATGTAGATCTGATATTTTCACAATTTCTGCCCCTAATATTTAATTTATCATTTTAAAAGTATTAAAAAGTCCTTAAATTGTCTCTTTAGAAATGTGCAGATAGCCTCTGTATACTGTTGAGTGGAAAAACAATGTTTCACATTAAGCTAAACATTTGGGACCACCCAAGATCATTTGGAGACCCCTCTAGGGGTCCCATAGTTGAACCACTGACTTATAAGGGGAGTATGGAGACCCCTCTAGGGGTCCCATAGTTGAACCACTGACTTATAAGGGGAGTATATGAGGCTGGATCCGTCTGGAACACTGCACTAGGCTCTCGCCAGCTCTGTAGCTCTCCACACTTGAACAGTTGTGTCCTTAAATTCAATTATAATAATTAACCCCTGTATATACGGGCAATAGTTTCACATGACTTTGTGTACACAGCCAATAGTTTTACATGAACATGTTCAGGCTTTAGTACTGTACTGTCTCGTGTAGCCCAACAGAGCCCATCACAGCACAACACGGCCCACCAGAGCCCAATACAGCCTACCAGAGCCCAATAGACTCCAGCAAACCTAAGTCCAGCCCAGTCCTGCCCAATAGGAGTATAGACCAGGGAAGGGGGGTAGTTAGATGACTGCACCAGACTCCACCAGGCTGCTCCATGCTCCAGCCAGCTCTGTAGATCCTGTGTACACGGCACTCCTAACTCGAAAGGTCAAGGAAAAGGGTCGTTTTAGGCGTCAAAACAGGCCCTTTGTCCTTAAAATGAATAAAAAAATCAAAAAAATATGTTTTGTTTCAGGCAGGACACACGTTTCATATTTGAAGCATGCCCGATCTGGTCCATGGCCGGTTCTCAAAGTGAGGTCGGGGGGCCCACAATGTCCCTCTGAGGGGACACGGCACAGATTGTGTACACGAAGGGCAGGAGCAAGTGTTCAAGTCCCATAGAATCTATGGGAAATGTACACAGGCGTTTACAAAGTCTCTGAGTGTCCCACCAGGCTGGAGCAGCCTGGTGTTGTCTGGTGCAGTCCTGTCTACCCTAGTCTGGCCTATTCAAGCCAGATCTGGACAGTAATGGCCTGGTGGAGTCATCTAACTACCCCCTTTCCCCGGTCTATACTCCTACTCGGCTGGGCTGGACTTAGGTTCTCATGACCCTTTACGATTGCGAAAAAGACACCGAAACCCGGATTTTTGTCCTTAAAATCAATAAAAAAATCTAAAAAAATCTGTTTGTTTTACGCAGGAAACACTTTTCATATTTGAAGGATGCCTGATCCGATGGAATGGGTTTCGTGTCTCTCCGACACTTTGAACCCTTTATGATTGCGAAAAAGACACGAAATTTGCACGCCACCAACACGATTACACATTCTTTCGGATAAAAGACACTTATTCTGACTTACTTTTTGACGCTGAATCCAACAAACCCGGTCTCGTGTCTCTACGACACTCCTAACTCGAAAGGTCAAGGAAAAAGCCACTGTGTACACAGGCAATAGTTTTACATGACTTTGTGTACACGGCCAATAGTTTTACATGAACATGTCTAGGCTTTAGTACTGTACTGCCTCGTATAGCCCAACAGAGCCCAGCACAGAACAGCACAGCCCACCAGAGCCCAATACAGCCCCCCAGAGCCCAACAGAGTCCAGCAAACCTAAGTCCAGCCCAGTCCTGCCGAGTAGGAGTATAGACCGGGGAAAGGGGGTAGTTAGATGACTCCACCAGGCCATTACTGTCCAGATCTGGCTTGAATAGGCCAGACCAGGGTAGACAGGACTGCACCAGACTCCACCAGGCTGCTCCAGCCAGCTCTGTAGATCCTTGCACATGCGATTAACCACTGTGTACACGGGCATTAGTTTTAAGTTTTACATGAACCCTCAGAGGGACACTGTGGGCTTATCAAGTGGTCCATGGCCGGTTCTCAAAGTGAGGTCGGGGGGCCCACAGTGTCCCTCTGAGGGGACACGGCACAGACCGTGTACACGAAGGGCAGGAGCAAGTGTTCAAGTCCCATAGAATCTATGGGAAATGTACACAGGCATGTACAAAGTCACCAGTAGTTTTACATGAACCCTCAGAGGGACACTGTGGGCTTATCAAGTGGTCCATGGTCGGTTCTCAAAGTGAGGTCGGGGACCCTCAGAGGGACACTGTGGGCTTATCAAGTGGTCC
Source organism: Nannobrachium achirus (assembly GCF_963921795.1). Lineage (NCBI taxonomy): Eukaryota > Metazoa > Chordata > Actinopteri > Myctophiformes > Myctophidae > Nannobrachium > Nannobrachium achirus. The sequence continues at coordinate 28,169,706 of NC_137816.1, read as the reverse complement.
ATGGTCGGTCCTCAAAGTGAGGTCGGGGGACCCTCAGAGGGACACTGTGGGCTTATCAAGTGGTCCATGGTCGGTTCTCAAAGTGAGGTCGGGGGCCCACAGTGTCCCTCTGAGGGGACACGGCACAGACCGTGTACACGAAGGGCAGGAGCAAGTGTTCAAGTCCCATAGAATCTATGGGAAATGTACACAGGCGTGTACAAAGTCACCAGTAGTTTTACATGAACCCTCAGAGGGACACTGTGGGCTTATCAAGTGGTCCATGGTCGGTTCTCAAAGTGAGGTCGGGGGACCCTCAGAGGGACACTGTGGGCTTATCAAGTGGTCCATGGCCGGTTCTCAAAGTGAGGTCGGGGGGCCCACAATGTCCCTCTGAGGGGACACGGCACAGATTGTGTACACGAAGGGCAGGAGCAAGTGTTCAAGTCCCATAGAATCTATGGGAAATGTACACAGGCGTTTACAAAGTCTCTGAGTGTCCCACCAGGCTGGAGCAGCCTGGTGTTGTCTGGTGCAGTCCTGTCTACCCTAGTCTGGCCTATTCAAGCCAGATCTGGACAGTAATGGCCTGGTGGAGTCATCTAACTACCCCCTTTCCCCGGTCTATACTCCTACTCGGCTGGGCTGGACTTAGGTTTGCTGGACTCTGTTGGGCTCTGGGGGGCTGTATTGGGCTCTGGTGGGCTGTGCTGTTCTGTGCTGGGCTCTGTTGGGCTATACGAGGCAGTACAGTACTAAAGCCTAGACATGTTCATGTAAAACTATTGGCTGTGTACACAAAGTCATGTAAAACTATTGCCCGTATATACAGGGGTTAATTATTATAATTGAATTTAAGGACACAACTGTTCAAGTGTGGAGAGCTACAGAGCTGGCGAGAGCCTAGTGCAGTGTTCCAGACGGATCCAGCCTCATATACTCCCCTTATAAGTCAGTGGTTCAACTATGGGACCCCTAGAGGGGTCTCCATACTCCCCTTATAAGTCAGTGGTTCAACTATGGGACCCCTAGAGGGGTCTCCAAATGATCTTGGGTGGTCCCAAATGTTTAGCTTAATGTGAAACATTGTTTTTCCACTCAACAGTATACAGAGGCTATCTGCACATTTCTAAAGAGACAATTTAAGGACTTTTTAATACTTTTAAAATGATAAATTAAATATTAGGGGCAGAAATTGTGAAAATATCAGATCTACATGCTCACGCCGCCCTGCGTTGTGAGGTGTTGTGAGCATGTAGATCTGCTATTTTCACAAGGCCGTGTTTTACAAAATGTAACGCCTCAACTCTTTGTCCAAACAGTGAGGCATTGTGAGCTTGAAGATTAGCTATTTTCGCCATCTGTTGGAACCAAGTCAAATAAATGCAAGGCCTACAATTCTCTGTCTGTCTGTCTGTCTGTCTGTCTGTCTGTCTGTCTATCTATCTGGCAATATGTTCAGGGTGTCCAGTCAAAACACCACAAAACTGACATTCAAGGAGTAGTTCACCCCCAAAATGACTTATTTTTTCAATGTATTACTCACGCCATGGAGACTTGAGTTCAATAGAAAAAAAGTCACTTTGGGGGTGAACTACTCCTTTAATGAAATGTTTTTCTTCTCTTCACCCACACCAAATGATCACCACTCTGTTTTGTTACACACGTGTGGTTCTAAAGATGAAAGAAAAATGCAGGGCATTCACAATCCGGCTAATTAAACAACAAACAAATTGGAATTATCAGAAATATTAGTTAGTCGCACGCATACTGTACCAACAAAACACAGTAAGTCCAAATGGAAAACAAATACACTTGCACTGATCTGAAACATTCTCTCCCAGTGAACTTGACTGACCAGGGAACAAAGACAGACTGGTGCCACTCATCAAGCAGAAGCCACTGATCAAAAGAAGGCACTAATTGACCACACCTGGCTTGGTGGCCTGAGTGGTGTAGTATAGTGTGTTGACAGCAAGGCTTATGCAGGCCAACCTACTCTGTCCCTGGCATGTGCGAGGTGCTTGTAGATCTGTGAGGTGCTTGTAGATCTGCTGTATTGGGTTTTTTAACTAGTTTGAAGTGTTGGTGCCGTGCTGTGACAGCTTGAAGCAGGGATGGCTCCCCACAAACCCAATTGTGATGAAAAATATTTATGAAATAAATAAATGAAATATATATATATATATATATATATATATATATATATATATGTGTATATATATATATATGTGTGTGTGTGTGTGTGTGTGTGTGTGTGTGTGAAAGACAACTGACTTTTATGTAAACCATACTATATGGACAGTTTGTTCTGCATGTCACTATGCTGGAAAGTGTCCTAATCGGGAGATAAGCCCTGGGGGTCCCTGGAGGGGTGGAGGTTGTGGATTGGCAGGCAAGGAGTGTGTGTGCAAAGTTTGGCATTGAGTAATATGCTGGCTGTGTACACATGTTCACAGCGGCGTCAGTTCAGGAAAGGCTAAGGTATGGCAACATGACTGGTGTCTTGCAAGACACCAATCATGTTGCCATACCTTAGCAACAGGCACGATGAAAAGTACATTTAATTATTTCCCCCCTGTAGCCAAGGTATGGCAGCTGCCATAGCTTGCCATACCCAATTGACGCCCCTGCATGTTCACCTCCAGTAGGTTGGGAAAGTAGCCTGCCACCCTGTGGAAATAGGCTTGAACTGCAAGATAGGACCCTAAAACAAATAAAATGGAATAAAAAAGCATCCGTAAGACGGATGGGCGAACAAGTGGTGTCCATACGTAGATGGGGTCCCAGAGGACATGTAGAGCCCACCCCCTTATTTTTCACGCCCCCAGGGAACACACAGCGGGGTTTGGAAATTTGTCGTGTACACCAGCCCTAGGACCTCGGCTTCGTGGACCGATTTAACGATAGGGGTAATAATAATACTTTCAAATTAAAGCTGCAAACAGCGATGACCAGACCCTCACATGGGGCAAATATTGAACGATTAGAGCAGGGAGCATAGATATAACTCTAGTGAGGGACAAGGATTTGTGCGGTGCCAGCTGATCGTAAAATCAGAAGCGATGACCGGGCCCTCGCACCTCTGTCCTCGTCAGGGGCAAATAGTGACCAAACACAGAGAAAAGCTAAGAAACTCTAAAGAAGGACAAGGATTTGCTTGCAACCGAGTCCAGTGAGGTGACGAATGACTCTGTGCCAATGTTTGGAACTATCGCATTGAGAATGAGCTGCAAGATCAAAGCGTGACATGACTTTCTTTTCTGTTCTTCTTCTATGGCTCATAATGGCTGTGACTCTACGTTCCTCCAAACACACCAGATTTTAATTACAGCGCTACTCTGTTGTAAAATCTCGGTCAAGATGTACTCATTTTGAACTTAATCAGCACACTATAGTTGGAAATAAGCAACATGTTAACAAACAAACAAACATGCTTCACACTGGCCATCTCTCTCTCCCTTGGGCTGCGTAAACGGCAGGGTAAACAAACACTGGCCCTCTGCTGGACACTAAGGCTGCACACAGCTGCAGTAATTGAGATTCCAGCGTTCCATAGCCTGAAGGAACGGGCCCTTCTGATTGGTTGAGACGATGCTTCAGACTGAAACTCAAAATAAAATGATAGAAAAAGGACACAGATATAAAAAGCTAGATACCTCATCCGCCACTGCAGTTCATCGGCGCGACTGGTATAACAGTGGCATGTGGGAGCTCAGGGGTAGAGAAACTGTTATTAGAGCACGAAGGGTTCCCGAAGGGTTCCCAGTTCGAATCCGGGCTCCCCCTGAGTTAATGTCGAAGGGTCCTTGGGCAAGACTCTGAACCCCTAATTGCTCCCGGTGAGTAGGTTGGTGCCTTGCATGGTTTCCTCCGCCACCGGTGTATGAATGTGTGCGTGAATGGGTGAATGTAATGCACAATCTATGTAAAGTGCTTTGGATAAATAGCACTATATAAATGCACCATTATAACAGGACTGGCGGAGGTGCGGAACTGTGGAACTGTGGAAGGTACTTTGCCCCCTGCAGTGGGAAAGAGGGAGTCCCGCATCTGATTGCATGGCCTACCGAGCATTCCCATTCTGTGACACACAAGGAAGCGTCCTTCAGAATTCCGGAATTTTGCCAGTCCTCTTTTACCAACGCCCCAGAGCAGGAGGAGGCGTCTACCTTTTTATGTCTATGGAAAAAGGCCATTTCACCACGACGTCACGGTTAAATTATATGGCAGACTCCAAATAAGTCAATTTAGCCTTAAAGGTCAGCTGAATATTTGTAACGCTGCCTCGCCCTAGCGATGCATTGGAATGGTAATATAAATACAAGCACAGGACAGTTCTAGAGTTACTCTACAAAAGGTCACTTGGTCTCTTGTCAACTGCTGCATCACTGGTTCCTTGTAGAAGACCTGGATAAACAACATGCTGTCTTGCAAACACACACACATGCTCTTGAATCCCATTATGGCTGCCATAGCTGAATGGTGTTGAGGTTTGATTCCCATGTTTAATTCCAGGCCCCCAGATTGTTGTAGGTTTAAGTTTACCCTTCCACCACTTTTTCTAGTCACATGTTCAAATACTGGATTCTGATTGGTTTAAAACAGTGGTAAATAGGCCAACAACCCTCGGAGGTTTAACATTTCCAGCGCCTCCCAAACAACCAGAGTCGGAACACCTTCCTTTACCGACCCCAGTTCCTTACCGTGAGCTGATTATTGAAAACGTAGGTGGTCCGAGGTCGTCCTACGTTTACTAACGTTACTATCGTCATTTTTCACCGATTTATTCCTTTGGATCCAATGCAATCCGCCAACTTTAAAGCCCCTTTTCTCTGAATCTATGCCTTTCTGGAAGCGACCATCCTCTCTTTGCGGCAAAATAGGCGAAAACTGTGCTTCTAACATTAGCCTAACATTAGCGTTAGCCTAGCTGTAATGGAAGCTAAATCCATGCACCTCAGCAGGAGTTGGCGCCATCTGGTGGTGGCACTAAAAGGGAACTCTTTAAGATGCAATCTGGGACTATATGCTGTGGCGGAAGTATATGTGTATTCTGAAACAATGAATGATTGTAACGAAAGATCCTTGCAAGTTACAACTTTGTTTTCTTTCATTTATATGGAAAAAGTGGTAGAAAAGCAATTTACCATTCGAAGTTGTGGCCTGCGGCTCGTGGCACAACCCTGAAACAGTGGTAAATCAGCCAACAACCCACTCCCTCTCATGGTAAATGGCTTACATTTAGGACAGGAAACCCCTTTGGGGTAGTTGTTGCTATGTACAGTATAATATAGCAACATACAATTGTACGTTTTTCAGAAAACCAAGGTCAGGACTTTTTAGAATCAGCCTCAGGTCGGGCAAACATTACGGCCATTGTGCAGCATCACAGCAAACTCCAGTCATAGAGATAATGCCAACTTACTATATGTAATGGCCTTATTAGTCTCCCCTAAGACATTCATTCATTGAATGTGCATGAGCATGCGTGCGTGTATGTTCATGTCCATGATGCTTTATCAGTCCAAAGATGATCTTGCAAACTACTAGGCTACGATCATCATCATATTTCCTGTCCAGTGTGCATGCTGTGAAAGTTATTTTTGTGAAAGTCGACTTCACAATTTCCCGAAATTGTTTCGTTATATTTACCGCAGCAGATCATGATTCATAACTGCAGATCTCAAAGGCTTTTTACCAACATAGACTACATATTTATGGAGATTCTGGGTCTTTTTCTCTAGGCTATCTGATTACATAAGAACAACAAGATGACCGGGCAGCCTGCAAATAGGAGCATTGATAGCCGACTAAAATTACGACGGCCATACAGGCACTGTACAATTGGCAGTAACACAAATAAGAAAAATAATAATAGTCTAAGAAGCACGGCTTCCAAGGCTGTGACTTTTCATAAAAAATAATAAAATATAAAAATATATAAATAAAAAAATTAAATTATATTAAAAAATAAAAAAATAAATACTGTATATATAGTTATATCATACAGCAGTGTTGGTGCTGTGAAAATAGCCAATATACTGTATAAGCTCACATAGCGTCATATCATCATATGTCCTGTGCACAACATCTTCATAAAATAGATTATAAATTTGGCTTTACAGGAATATCTGTTAACTATACTTATTTTAGTTTGTTTTCTTTCTTTCTTTCTTTCTTTCTTTCTTTCTTTCTTTCTTTCTTTCTTTCTTTTCTTTTTTTTGTTTACTTCTAGCATGCAACCTACAGTATCTAGATCCAGGTGGTGTTAATGTTCATAATTTCTGATGCAGAGGGTGTAGGGTTTTGCATTTCATATGTTCTTCTAATTATTATAATAATACTTATGAAATCATTTTGCCAAATCAAATCCGGTTGATTGTTCGGTTGAATACCCTGTTATTATTCTCATTGTACTAGTGTTGCCTGCCTTTCTTAGATAATAGATAAATTACACTCCCTGCCAGTGTGAAAGCACTTCCACAACCCCCTGGTGAGTTATTCCTGGCAGTCAGACATGAAAAGCTGAAATATCATGCATCATAATAACTGGCCATGGTCACAAAGCATTTTCAAGCAGTTCTATTGCCTATTTATTTGATGCCATCATTTCTGCAGCTTAGGAGGTGGCAGAAGTTTTGTCTAACTTTTTTCGAGTCACGGACCTCATTCAAGCAGATCATTTCTATCTGGACTGCCATTGCACAAACTGCAAATGAGTTATCTCGTACTCTGTCAATGTGGAACTTGATTGATTGGATGCTGTCACAAAAGGTCAAGAAACAACCAATCATGTTCAATTTGGGCGTATTTTGATTGATTGACATGGAAATGGATCAACATCGAAGGCGTAATGACCCATTGTGATTGTGTGCGTGCGTGCGTGCGTGCGTGCGTGCATGCATGTGTGTGTGCACACGTTGACTGTTTAACTTTTCAAAGAGAAATTTCCATGATAATGCCCACCAATGGTGAGCGTAATCACAGTCGAAGGATGCCGCATATTTTTCCTTCTAATGTACAGTATATTTTGTTGATGAAATGAATACAAGGACCTTAAACGGAAATAAGACCGCAAGGACTTGTTTGGGGTGTTCATTTTATGCAGGGTGTTTTGACTGTACTTGTGCTGTAATTACCAATAAATGTTTTGACTACTGGGCTGTTCTAAATTGTTGTCTTATAAAATAAATACAAAGAACTCACTGGTAACATTGGGGGAACAATGATGGAAGATGAGCATATAGAAAAACATAAATAGCCTACTGTACATCAACCTTAACTAAACATCATCTAAACAGTCACAATATCAAACATATCAGAAGAAGTGGTATGTTTGTTCAGAATGTCAGGAGTGGCTTGAAGTACAAAATGAAATGTTTGAATGTGCACCAAGGAAACTTCAAAGGTTAAGTGATACAAGCTTGTCCATACCTAATAGTACAGGCAATCTAAGAAAAAAATGGGCCCACATTGAAACAAATTGCAACACAAACTCTTTCAACTTTTTTTGTTTCATAAATATGTTAGTAATAACATATCAAAAGTCCTAAGAAATCCAAGTGGTGGAACATAGTGAAATGGTGGAACATAAGTTGGCTCCCATCGACTTTCTATACAGGAGGAAAATACCCCAAAAAAAATCTGCTTTAAGTAGGATGTGAGGGGTCTAACTAGGGGTTTGTCATGATGCTGAATCCATTGCAAGCATTTGTTTTGCACAAAAAACATTCCTTGGCCCCAGAAAACGCCCACAAAACTGATGAAAAGTGATGAAAAGTGATCTTTTCATCAGTTTTGTGGGCGTTTTCTGGGGCCAAGGAATGTTTTTTGTGCAAAACAAATGCTTGCAATGGATTCAGCATCATGACAAACCCCTAGTTAGACCCCTCACATCCTACTTAAAGCAGATTTTTTTTGGGGTATTTTCCTCCTGTATAGAAAGTCGATGGGAGCCAACTTATGTTCCACCATTTCACTATGTTCCACCACTTGGATTTCTTAGGACTTTTGATATGTTATTACTAACATATTTATGAAACAAAAAAAGTTGAAAGAGTTTGTGTTGCAATTTGTTCAAGGTTCAACCCTAGATTGCCTGTACTATAATGTATCGACTGGCTAAGACAATCCTGATAGAGCTGCAGAGCAAGAGGATTAATTGGTCAGATTGATTAACATTTCATATGGCTCCTTGCTGTCTTCAGGAAAGTTCCAGGGGACATTACATTTTTGTGTCATGCTCCAGTCACCAAAGTAGTTCATCTTCAGGACGCACTTCAACAAACCTTTGATGGCTATCGTAATGGGCCCATTTGAATGAGCTTTAGATTGAAATCACTGAGACATGTGAAGATTGAGAGCCACTACTGCCAGCTGGCAGTAGATTGCTATAGCTTCTTTCCCCAGACAATCAGGCATATGAGTGATCAGGCCAGAGAAAAGAAACAATTGCTTGGGACTAGAGAAGTGCAATTCTGGGAAAGGCTGCTAGTAAGATGCCTCAGGGCGACAAGCGACCTCGGGGAGAGGTCGCACCATGTCTTGGCCATCTGGCCAGTGATCTATATCGGACCAGATACCCATATTATGGAGACCCCTGGTACCCATATTAGGAGATCCATGTACTGTACTGTAGTGCCCAAATCCAATATTTGGAGCACTACTGGAGTCCAAACATGTCCAGCATTAAATTAATTATATTTATTGTCACTAAGAAAGTCCTATACTTTAACTAATAAAATAATAAACAGAAACAGCATGGCATGAATACAGACCACAGTGAATGAAACACAGTTGAAAACTGTTTGCCTCGGCCATCAGCAGTGTGATTGTGATTAGGCACCTTGTTAAATAGAGAGGCAATCAGGCCTTGACCACGCCCTCTCATGACATCATCATCTATCTATAAATGCGAGAAGTCTCTGCGTGTGTGTGTGTGTGTTTGTAATCCGCGTATCTCGAGAACCGTTCGTCCCACCGGCTTCAGATTCGGCACGCGCGTTCCCCGCCGCGGCACGGAGTGCAGTGCCGGGTCTCGACCCGACCCGACGCGCGGTTTTCCCAAACCGGCGCGAAACGTTCGGAATCTCCTTATGCGGGGTTGATTGTTGACATCAGGCTGTTTCTGAGGAAATCGGCGAAAGCTCTGACTCATTGTGACATCACTTCATAAAAGGCTCTGACATCACGTACGCCACATGAGTCAACAAAAAATCTCTGTGAGTGTGTATGTATGTAGGTAATCCACGTATCTCGAGAACCGTTCGTCCCACGGGCACGCGCGTTCTCCATATGGGCATAAAATGAATGCCCCCATATGAGAACCGTTCGTCCCACGGGCACGCGCGTTCCGTCCCACGGGCACGCGCGTTCTCCATATATGGGCATAAAATGAATGCCCCCATATATGGGCATAAAATGGATAAAGGGACACAGACAGACAGATTCAGAGATCTCCATATATGGGCGTGAAATGGACGCAAATAGACAGATATCTCCATATATGGGCATATATGGGCAGACCGTTCGTCCCACGGGCACGCGCGTTCTCCATATATGGGCATAAAATGAATGCCCCCATATGAGAACCGTTCGTCCCACGGGCACGCGCGTTCTCCATATATGGGCATAAAATGAATGCCCCCATATATGGGCATAAAATGGATAAAGGGACACAGACAGACAGATTCAGAGATCTCATACGGCATAAAGGGACACAGACAGACACACAGACAGACGGATACAGAGATCTCCATAAATGGGCATAAAATGGACGCAAATGGCATATATGGGCATAAAATTTACGCAGAATCACAAAGATCTCCATATACGGGCATAAAGGGACACAGACAGACAGATTCAGAGATCTCCATATATGGGCGTGAAATGGACGCAAATAGACAGATATCTCCATATATGGGCATATATGGGCATAAAATGGACCCAGAACTATATCTGCAGTGATCTCCATATATGGACATAAAATGGACGCTGACAGACAGACAGATAACAGATATCTCCATATATGGGCATAAATGGACACAGGCAAACAGATGGTCAAAACGGGTCCTATGACAACAGGTATAATGGGGTTTGCATTAAAGGGCGGGGCATTCATTCCCTATTTACGTTGTTCCGAGTTGGCCAGGTCGCCGACTAGACGCTGGGCCGCCCTTCGGGCGGCCCAGCTTCTAGTTTCATTAAATTAAGCAAAAATGCTCAAATGGCTCTTGAGTCTTACATGTACTGTATATGGAGATATGAGAGCCCAAACATGCTTACTCAGTTATTTGACACAAGACATTTATGCCCATACATGGAGATCCTTGTCTGTAGAACCAGCCACACAAATATGGGATGTCTTGGCCATCTGTCTTTGCCATAATATGGATTCTGTTAGTGTGGTATGTGGCCGATGTGACCTCCATATGTGAATTCCCATTAGCCTCGTAAGCCGCCATCTTCCGGAAAGCATTTCATTCTGGATTACGGAGGTTGGTCGTTTACTAGGCTACATTCCCATATGAAGTCCTGTTAGATATGGGCTTGATATTGATGACATCAGGGAACTCCATATATGGGCATAAAAGGGATTTTGTAAGTGTCACAGTTCTGATAGAATGGTTCCCATGACATTGCAGTGATGTCAGAGCATGATGTCAGAGCATGATGTCAGAGCGGCAAACCCATAGACCGAAAAAAGTGTACACGTCCAGACGGAGTCAGCATGTGCCGTTTCACACACTAAACTGCGACCAATAAAGAACACTTCGAACCTGGAACATTGATGCCGTACAACACATAAAAAAAAGAAAAATCCAGAACAAACTCCAGGGTATACTGTCATTGAATTAATATCTCTCGGACAGAGACGAAGAAGACATTTTACATCCAAAGACATCCAGGCACTTTAAAGCAGCTGTTTTTTGGCAGAGGTAAATGATACAAATGTTGAGAACTTAAAACATGAATTAAATCATCGGACTGGCAGAATCTTCGATACACAAAAAAGAAAAAGAAAAAAAGGAAACTTTTTAGATAGGTTCAAGGAGGTCCCCTGAGCTTTGTTTTCCATTTGTGCAGAACAAATGAACAGTTCTCTGCTGCCAGACTGTGAAAGCAATGAATTTGGAAGCATTACAACCATCACGTCCTGCTCAGTTAACTCTGCTTAGGTATTTCAGACTGCCTTTAACCAGAGACTTAAATACAGAGGAAAATTAGAGATTCTGGGAAATTGCAAGTGTGGTTGCACTGATGCGGGTTGCGAGGAATCCACTGGGAACTGAATTCCGTCTTACCATTTAAATCATATATTGTGATGTTGTGTGTAGGATGACAACAGTGACAACAGTATGTGAAGCATGACCAAATCTTCACTTTTCTTTTGTGCAAAGGTTAACAAAAAGCAGGTTCACATCTGTCTGTACCCAAGGGAGTGCAGTGCAGGTAGGACATCAGTCAGATCAGCGGTTGTTCAAAAATCGCACCAGTGCGAAGTGAGCGGTGCAAACTAATTCCTGCAAGGGCGCCTGCACAAATCAGTGTTGATTGCCACTCATGGCAATATTATCTTTGTTGTGTATGATGTCAGACTAGAGGCGTGGTCAGACTATATCGAGTTTTGTGTTTTTTTGAGCGGTGCAAACCGCTCCTATGCCCTGCTTTTTATTACAAAATTATGATGTCACTAATGATGATGACATGAGTTAGCCAGACCAATGAAACACTTCGATTCTGTTGATTTGTCTATGATGTCATCGGCACAGAGGCACCCAATTGGTTCACCCTAATTTAGAACGTGTTGAGGCCGGTAGTATGGTGTCATAATAGTATGGTGTCATAAACATGGTGTCCAATCAATGCTTACTTGATCATAATGTCATAGATACATGCAAAGACCAATCAAAGAATAGTACGTCATAGACACAGTCCTCCGATTGGTTTACCCTGATTTAGAACGCGTTTAGGCCGAAATAATTAGTATGGTGTCATAAAGGAGGCACAGATACCTCTGATTGGTTGGCCTATCTTTCACTTTAAATGTTCACAAAATGCACATTTGCTTCTTCTTCTTCTTCTTCTTTTTCCTTTTTTTGACAGTTTTAGTATCAGCATTTTTTATTTATTTTTTGCACATGTATACAAACTGCACACATTTTCTAGACCGGATCTAGAAACTGAAAAGTGATGCCAGTCTAAACCGCAATAGGACAATTTAATCGTCCTTTGCAATGTTTGGATGTGCACATTGTGTTGTGATGGAACGGTTCTACACTATTTTCTACAGTCTATGTTCTACACACATGCTCGCACACACGCACACACTCACGATTTGCATAATCTGTATAATCAATCAATACACTTCCCTCCCTAATTTTATATGGATTAATTAAATTTACAAAAATGTCATAATGTTAAGTGTTTCATTAAAAAAGAAAATATTAAAAAGTCGTAAGTTTCACAATGGCTGAAGAAACTGTCAAAGTCAAAGTCAAAATGACTTTGTGGGTGTTTAAAAAAAATTACATTATTTTTTCACTGCCTCTTGTGTTTTAGCCTATGGACTCTTTAGGTTACAGTAATAGGCTGTAGGCTATTTTATATATGAAAAAGTTTGAGAACCAGTTATATGGAACAGAGCATCAATACCGTATTATGTCAAACACCCCCAAATTGATATACAGTATTTATAGGCACAAATGCGCGAGGTGTTGTGTGCTTGTAGATCGGCTGTTTTCACTAAATCATTTTTAAAATGATAAATACAAACAAACGGTTTTGGACATACAAGGTTTCCAACCGACAACGATGATATATATTATAATGTCCATTTTTGCTAAGCAGCAAGCTAGCCAGTGTGTGAAAACTTTTGGTTTGACTCCATGACTGCAACAGCCAAACAAAAGTTCATGGGGGGCAGGACATCCGTTAGATTTCGGACTAATTTTCATTTTAATGTAGGCCTACAGACTGTTAGGCAGAAGCATTTGAAAGCTGTGTGAGCCAAGAGTCTGTCTCCAGAGACTCCAGACATAGCGATACGGTGTGTACAGTATACATGTAGGTCAGTGTTCTCTGGGCGGCCAGCAAAGCTTTGATTTATTCATGAACTGATTCATTTGTTTATTGATCGTGTGAAATAGCTGGCCGGTCTTGGTGAAGTATACAGTTGAAGCTTGCTTTCTGCTAAATAATGATACAGGTTTGTTGATTTTTCTCTTTAATTGTCGTTCCTGCACCATGTGCAATGCATCTGTGTATGTGTGTGTGTGTGTGTGTGTGTGTGTGTGTGTGTGTGTGTGTGTGTGTGTGTGTGTGTGTGTGTGTGTGTGTGTGTGTGTGTGTGTGTGTGTTTGTGCATGTGCGTGTATGTTTTATAAGTGGTGAGTGTATAATGGTAGCCATGTCAATACACGTGCAGCCATTAAAGTTATACGGCCACATTTTAATTCTCTCGGCCGTGTGCCCCCATCCCCCTTTACTCTCCTCTCTCTCTCTCTCTCTCTCTCTCTCTCTCTCTCTCTCTCTCTCTCTCTGCCTTCCCTCACCTCCCTCCATTTGATTTTGTCTAGGGTCAGCAAAGCTTCCTTTTCGCTTTCTTCCTCGTGGCTGCGTTCCAGGCTGAGTCCTCACATATGCTAGGTGGTGGGCAAAGTTGCTGATGCTGTTGTAAAACGCACAGAGCCCTGCAGAGCACATCTGTGATTCCAGCCCTCACCGAGACCACGGGAGCAGCCACTCCGACAGACACAGACTGGGAGGGCCAGGGAACAGGGAAGTGCAGAGAATGTTAGAGGGGCAGGGGCTGACATTTCTAAAAGGGCCTTTTGGTGAAAATATCGAAAATAGCAGACCTCCAAGCTCACAACGTGTTGCAGCGCGACACGTTGTGAGCTTGGAGGTCGGCTATTTTTGGTGCTTGATACCACACAAAAAAAGGCGATACCGGAGATTTGGCCTATGGCATGAATTTCTACACAGTGAGGGCAATTCTTTCAACATAAGATGCTGCATTCAAGTTCAGGAGAGTTTGGACAAGGCTTGAATGCTGCCTTCAGGTATGGCATTAAAAGAGGGCATCTGCGTTTCTTACACCATAGTGAAAAGAAACTGCATTCATGGTCTGGAGAGGGCACTTTTTACAGACAGGTAAAAGGGCAGGGGCTCAAGCCCCCTTTGATGTCTATGTGTGCACGTGCCTGCCAGGGAAGCTATAGCGTCATTTTTCAACAGCCAAACATAGCCCTCCGCGGGCTATGTTTGTAAAGAAATGATTTTTCGCTATTGATTCTAGCATTTCTGAGATGAATGTAATTTTATAGCGGAATGTTAATCATTTTTGAATCACTGGAGTGTGCTCTTTTAACAACTGGTCCTCAATGTGGGGAGCCCCCAGGGGTCCTCGAGGAGGTTCCATGGGGTCCTCGGCTAAATCATTCATCGTTAGGGACCAAATGGACCCTTACGGCTCTGCAACTCAAAGAGTGTGGGGTCCATCTGTACACCCTCAGTGTTACTATGCATTTACACTGAGGACTTTACCGTGTAGACTGGGGTCCCCAAAAATATTGCTCTGTGGCCTAGCCTATTATTAAGGATATCAAATAGAAAATAAAAACATGGACAATCACTGCTTTTAGCCAAACAACCGGAGGCTAATTTGACATCATTTATCAGCTCTTTTGAACAATAGATTTGAGCCATTGATTAAACCTTGCCCCACATGAGATCCAGCATTAAAGCAGATAGCAAGCGGGGACAGACAGGACAAGCAGGATTCCACCCCTCGGTCCCTCCTATACCAGCGACCTGCTGGCCACACAAATTCAGATCAATAAGACAAATAGGGACGGTCTAAAAACAAAGAGTGTGCCGCCCAAGCGTCCAATAGTGAGCCTATTTATAACCGGGTGCCGTGTCCATCGGAATAATGATCCTGCATGCAGCCATGGCTGCGCCGTCGCATCTCCCCAGGCCCAGATCCATACGCCGGGCTGAAGCTGTCACCACCGGGGCCAAACGCACGGAGGGACCAGAGAAAATAACCTCCTGCAGCGGACGGACGCCACCATGGCTTATACACATTATTCACACGTGCACCTGCACCTCCAATCCGTCTTCCTGGAGAGTACAGCCCGACCGATATGTTGGTTTGTTTGGCCCATATATCGGCCATGATTTGACTTATATGACATTGGTTTTGGAAATTGTGCAGTAGGTGTGTAGGCCAATTTCTTTTTTAAGCACTTTCAACCTGGCAGCCCTATTTTAGGGCATGCATTATAGTAGAAAGTTTTACAAAAAGAAAGATCTAAAAGCTCACAACATGAAGGTGTTTAAATAAGAGCTTCAGTAGTTCATTTTGAGTGTAGCCTATATGTAGCCTTATATATTTTCTTTTCATGTTAAGTTTTCAATTGAAAAAAAAAAAGAAATTATCATGTTCAAATGAAAGTTTTTCAAATCAAAAGTCTAAATATCAAAACAAGTCAAAATGTTTCTGGATCGGCATCGTATGCAAAAAAATCTGACATGTGTCGGGCTCCATCTCAGAGACGTGGAACCTCCAATTTCTCCAGTCTCATTCATGAGCGAGACATCGCACTCCAGAGGGGACAGATATTCGATTTATGCCGGAAATTACTTCCAAATATCTAATTCATTCGGGGCTAAGTGAAGTAAAAAAGAAGACCATTTTTACAGGAATGGCTCGATGCAAATATTTCATTCATGCACCGAGTAATGTGGTTTTCAGAGAAGACCAAGCACTCAAATATTAGCTAAATTCAATATGTGTGCTTATCCTCCATGGTTCCTATGAGAAACCAAATGCATAAAATTGAGTTACATGTTGTAGGCCTTTGTCTTTATTTCCATAATGTGGACCTTTAATGCAATTACTTCACTAAGAGTACGATTTTCATTTATCATTTGAAATTCAGATGGGTGCGTTTGGAGGAAACTTGCTGACAGAATTGAAACACATGAAAGTGCAACACAAGGCTGTTTCACCCCATTTAATTAGAGAGAGCAGACCGACAGAGTAGGAGATGCATACAGAGGGAAAGAAGTCATTTAGAGCTACCGTAGCTTATGAAGGACAGAAAAAAATTAACAATCAGAGCTTTTTTCTTTTTCAGTGTGCCGGAAAATTAAGACTAAATACTCAGCTTGATCTCAATTATGTCACTTTCATTAATGGTGGGGCAAACACACTAGCGTACAGCCAGGGACAAAGCTATTGGATTTATAATACATCAAGCTAATACACTAACACAGTCTGATCATTAAAGCCAAGGCCAGCGCTTTGACATATTGATCAGCCAAGTATTATCCGTGGGTGAAGCGATCTGCATCTGCATTCATTCAAAGGGAGCTTTTATCAGATCCAATGTCACTGTCAGGGAGGATGACTTTCAGCTGGACCCATGTGCTGAAATCCAGGGCCTCGGTATGAGAAGACTGTGAGAAGTCACGTCATTGTTATTGTTGAATTATGGATGACGCTCTGTGCATGCTTCGATTTAGTGTTTAAGATCAGGAAAGAGAGAATGCCCTGATCAAAGTCATTGACCCCAGTGGCAATTCTCATGACAAAATGAGACATGTCATAAAAAAAAAGGACCTGACCTCTGAAATGCACACGCACAAACATGCGCGCGCACACACGCATGCATGCACGCACGCACACACACACATTGGTAGGCCTACAGTACTTCTATGCTTGTGAAGAGATTGATTGATTGATTGAAGGCTTTATTAGAAGTTTGCATAGGAAAATGTACAGATTCATGACGGTACAGTTCACTGGTACAAGGTCTACTAAAAGGAGATCCATGAAAAGACTAAGCTTATTTCAACAGGAAACCATTTAAGTATCTCATATAACATTGAATGACAGACAAATAGAACACAGTACTATGCAGTAGACATGTAAAGAAAAAAAGAAAGAAAAAGAAAACAGTAGGTCTATACAATCAGTAAGTACAGTATATACAATATATACAAGGAAGGGGCAGGTAACAGTAAGTCTAAACAATCAGTATGTACAGTATATACAAGGAAGGGGCAGGGAGGGTATGGTTACGTGCTGTAGAATTGTCTAACTCTAAACCATTTTGTAACCGAAACGTAACACTAAACCCAACCCCAAATCTAATGTTAACCCTTAACCCAATATTTTCCTAATTGTAATATTAGGTCGTTGTTAACCACCAAAACAAACTTTTTTCTTGTGGGGTCCGGCATTTTGGACCTCAAATGAGGCAAAAGAGCTCACTACAAGGCTGTTTCCCTGTTTTCTGGCCATGTGTGAACCTCAAAAGTATAGCTATACCTGTAAACACACACACACACACACACACACACACACACACACACACACACACACACATAGATAGAGCGAGAGAGAGATGTGACAACTAAGTGACCCTGCGACAAAAGAGAGCTTAGAGTCTAGCTCATTGCGACCATAGGTCGCATTTACTACCAAAACCTCCACGGGCTGTCTGTGCGTCAGTGAGTCCGTCACACTTTTGCCCTGCTCATATCTCCACAACCGTTGCCCCCATCCATGCCAAATTTTGCACACACACTCCTTACCTGCCAAACTACAACCTCCAAGGACCCCCGGAGCCCCAGGGACCCCCAGGTCCCTGGGGGACCCCCAGATGTTAAAAATGACCAAATGTGCTCACACGTCACACGTCACACTTTTTCCCTGCTTATATCTCCGCACCCGTTGACCCGATCCATGCCAGATTTTACATACACACTCCTTGCCTGCCAAACTACAACCTCCAAGGACCCCCGGAGCCCCAGGGACCCCCAGGTCCCTGGGGGACCCCCAGATGTAAAAAATGACCAAATGTGAAAAAATGACCAAATGACCACCCCAACGGGGCTGCTCACGGGGAATTCCCGGGGACCACCGACTCCTGGTGCTCCAGAACGGATGCAAAAGTGGTGGCGCCCCCAGTGGAGGACCCCCTGCCACTGCAGCGCACATAAAATGCCGTAACTCGGGCTAGGAGCGTCCGGGAGAGCCGGGGCCGGTACCTATTCGTCCGCCAAGGCAACGCGGAGACCCCACCCCTCATTTCTCACATGGCCCTATTGTAGCGCCACCTTCAGGCCGATTTTTAAAACACATTTTTGGACACTGCTCCTACAGTTTTTGCCCTAAAATCACGAATATCACTACACAGCATGTCTACACTCATGTCATCAACATGGATCAGGAACATTTTGGAAAAACACATTTTTGCCCTATTTGTGGAGATAAGCCACCTACGGTCGCTTATCTCCCGATTAGGGAGTCTTACTGGTAGCAGGGGAAAGAAGAACACTTTGCATACTTATCTAATCAGTCGACGGTCTGCCACCCGACACTCCAGTGTCACTCCAATTTATGGCATATTGTACAGTCATCTAAGTAACAGCTAGTATTCATGTTGATGCTTTCCAGACACTCCTGAAGCTGTCCAGAAAAATAATTGCGACCGTAGGTCGCATTTACTACCAAAACCTCCACGGGCTGTCTGTGTGTCAGTGAGTCAGTGAGTCCGTCACACTTTTGCCCTGCTCATATCTCCACAACCGTTGCCCCCATCCATGCCAAATTTTGCACACACACTCCTTGACTGCCAAACTACAACCTCCAAGGACCCCCGGAGCCCCAGGGACCCCCAGGTCCCTGGGGGACCCCCAGATGTAAAAAATGACCAAATGTGCTCACACATCACACGTCACACTTTTTCCCTGCTTATATCTCCGCACCCGTTGACCCGATCCATGCCAGATTTTACACACACACACTCCTTGCCTGCCAAACTACAACCTCCAAGGACCCCCGGCCCCCAGATGTAAAAAATGACCAAATGTGCAAAAATGACCAAATGACCACCCCAACGGGGCTGCTCACGGGGAATTCCCGGGGACCACCGACTCCTGGTGCTCCAGAACGGATGCAAAAGTGGTGGCGCCCCCAGTGGAGGACCCCCTGCCACTGCAGCGCACATAAAATGCCGTAACTCGGGCTAGGAGCGTCCGGGAGAGCCGGGGCCGGTACCTATTCGTCCGCCAAGGCAACGCGGAGACCCCACCCCTCATTTCTCACATGGCCCTATTCTAGCGCCACCTTCAGGCCGATTTTTAAAACACATTTTTGGACACTGCTCCTACAGTTTTTGCCCTAAAATCACGAATATCACTACACAGCATGTCTACACTCATGTCATCAACATGGATCCGGAAGATTTTGGGAAAACAAATTTTTGCCCTATTTGTGGAGATAAGCCACCTACGGTCGCTTATCTCCCGATTAGGGAGTCTTACTGGTACCTGATGATTATGTTGTAGGGGGAGGGGAAATCACGGCACAATGTCTTGAAGGGTCCAATATATTAAAGGCATAGTTTGTAACTTTTCCCTCTGTATACATATAAAACTAAAACAAAAACATACAAATTAAATCAGTGAGTAACTAGGGCCCAAGGTGGAGGGGCATTAATTATTTAATAATTTAGCTATTGAAAAATAGCAGATATACAAGCTCACAGCACGGCACTCTGCAAGCTTGTAGATCTCCTATTTTTGAAGAGTTGTGAAAATGTGTCCAAATCTTTAAATGTATGTATTTTTTAACCAAACATTTGTAACTCAAGTTTGCTTCTGGGGGGTCCCTGGAACTAAATATTTTGAGATGGGGGTCCGTGGCCAAATACATAATATTTTGAGGGTCCTTCACATGAAAATGTTTGAGCACCACTGATATAGAAACATAGGTTTTTCAAAAAACCTTAGAAGGATTTGAAATATTCAAAGACTTTCACAAATGTCATGATTTTTCACGCTGTGAGCTTGTATATCTGCTATTTTTCAATAGCTATTATAGCACAAAATAATGCGTAATAATGCGTTCCCAGTCTAAATGGGTTAGACCCTAGACTCCCCCTATGAAGAACATTCATGGGGGGCCCGCAGTGAATCCTTGTAACCAGGGCCCAGAATGTGGTGCGATGCCCCTGTCCAGATAAGTGTCAGTTGAGGATGAGCACAATACTGGAAAAGACTTCTTTTACTCTTCACTAGTTTGCTCTGCAGGCTTTTATTGTCACAATCTCTTGCTTTGGCCCTCATGAGACATCTCTCTCTCTCTGCACCTTTCATCACCTCTGTCCAGACACACTCCGCCAAGATTATATTGAATTTTTATAGCGATTCCATGAGACGGTGTGTGTTCTGAAAGGTCACTTTCATATTAGCCTCTCTCAAGCCAGAAAACTCTTCCACAATCTTCGAATGCAAGAGTCTGTACCTGCGGCTTGCGAAAGTTGTGACAGGAAGTTGAAGCTGTCAACTGTTTGTGTTTTTTACGTTCACAAATGTAGATTTTAAGATATACATGGTAAATGGTAAATGGTGCATTTATATAGCACTTTTATCCAAAGCGCTTTACAGAGATTGTGCATTACATTCACCCATTCACGCACACATTCATACACGGGTGGCGGAGGAAACCATGCAAGGCACCAACCTGCTCACCGGGAGCAATTAGGGGCAGTGGCGCAGATCCAATAAATGCATAGGGGGGGACCTGCACGATTTCGTTTTTTTTGCGTGCAGAGATCGGTTTTCGGGCAGTTTTACCCCCTCATTTTCCTTCAGATACAGGCATTAACGGTTTTATGATGTATTATTTATTTACTTCAAGTTATCACTAGTACTGCAATAACCAACACAACCAAAAGCTTAAAACACACTTCAACACAAACACTGACATTAAACAGTCCTCTCGTCATAACCAACGTTTCTTTCATGTTTCTATGGTTAACTTTTTACCTCAAGAACACCGACTATAGCAGCAATTTGGCACAGCGACCGTTCATCACTCAAAACACTGGCCACAATAAAATACAGTATCCCTACTCAGAACTCAGAAGCATGACAGCATACAGGCATTAACGGTTTTATGATGTATTATTTATTTACTTATCAAGTTATCACTAGTACTGCAATAACCAACACAACCAAAAGCTTAAAACACACTTCAACACAAACACTGACATTAAACAGTCCTCTCGTCATAACCAACGTTTCTTTCATGTTTCTATGGTTAACTTTTTACCTCAAGAACACCGACTATAGCAGCAATTTGGCACAGCGACCGTTCATCACTCAAAACACTGGCCACAATAAAATACAGTATCCCTACTCAGAACTCAGAAGCATGACAGCATACAGCATTAACGGTTTTATGATGTATTATTTATTTACTTATCAAGTTATCACTAGTACTGCAATAACCAACACAACCAAAGCTTAAAACACACTTCAACACAAACACTGACATTAAACAGTCCTCTCGTCATAACCAACGTTTCTTTCATGTTTCTATGGTTAACTTTTTACCTCAAGAACACCGACTATAGCAGCAATTTGGCACAGCGACCGTTCATCACTCAAAACACTGGCCACAATAAAATACAGTATCCCTACTCAGAACTCAGAAGCATGACAGCCGCTCAGCCGTCAGAACACTGAACACACAATACAATAATACAGTCCACAAGCAGTTGGCACAGGTTAGAACAGGCCGCCAGTCCAGTACACAATACGGTATAAATGTCATTCATTACCCGGCTTGAGAATTGAAAATCCTTCCTCCTCCGACCTCCTCCTCCTGTCCTCCAGTCCTCTCGTCACACAGCCCAAGTAACAACAAAGTAATCCTTTAGCTTCCTTGTCCGGCCAGGGTGGCAACAAAAACAAAGTAATCCTTTCCTTGTCCAGGGTGGCGGCATTCCTTATTAACTATTTGAAATGGCAGAACCAAAGTTATAAATATTGTGTTCTATTGAGTTTGAGCTGCAGCAGCAGTCTTCTGTCGTTTCTTTAACTTTCATTTCTTGTTGCCAGATTTTGCGAGAGAAACAAGCAGCCAGCTATTTGAAAACCACCCTGGAATATTGTGGTTTTTATATAGCTGGCTGCTTGTTTCTAAGAACTTGGCAACACAGACCAAACCATTTTGCAGGAAAACAGAGGGGTGTTCTCATATAATAGCATCTATAAATCATTCAAAAAGCATCTTCGATCGTGTTTAGTGCATGATTTCAGAATTTAGACCACTATGTCCCTGACTGGGGGGGACAGGGGGGTCTTCTGGAAGTGAATGGAGGGGACGAAATTGTACCTGGAAGGTGACAAAAACACCTTGTCCCCCCCGCCATTTGCGCCTATGATTAGGGGTTCAGAGTCTTGCCCAAGGACCCTTCGACATTAACTGAGGGGGAGCCCGGATTTGAACTGGGAACCCTTCGGGAACCCTTCGTGCTCTAAAAACAGTTTCTCTACCCCTGAGCAAATATACTTTTGAATTTCCATTATGTTTTGACTCATTTAATTTACAGTGGGACTTAGTTTGTTGGGTGGAGGCGAGCCATCCACTTTATTTTCTTCCTGCCTGTTATGCCGGTGCCTTTTATGCCAATGCTTTTGAAAATGTCGTTTTGATTGAATACGTTATTAGTCAAAACTGAAAAGAGCAGGAAGTACAGTAACGATTGGGCTAAAAGAATAACACAAAAAAGTCCTTGGGACTGAGAGACTACTTTCATATTAACCACGTAAAACCTCTTAGTCAAACTCATCTGAGATTTTTTTTTCTCCTGGGAAAAATAGCCAATCTACAAGCTCACAACTGAGCTTGTAGATCATAAATGGCGAATGTTAGAGCATGTTCCCCCCAGAATAGGCATAGCCCCCCCCCCCAGGTTATAAGCGTACATTTTTCTTATTCTTCTTTTCACAGTCATAAACACATGTACAGTAGAGTGTGTTGAGGGTGACCAACACATACAGAGCCTTACAAGCATCTCCGTTATTGCGGCCTTGAATTGTGGATAGTAGAGACAGAGGCTGTGTCCGAAATGCGGAACACGTTCCCTACTCCCTAATCCTAAATGAGGGATCCAGATGTAGTGTACTACAGTAGTGAACAAATCAGCGCATTTCGGACGCTACTCCGTCGCCATCTGGTTGCGTCATCGCTGTCGCACAGTTAAAACGCTCTAGCGCTGGCTTTTGAAGCAATAAATAATAGCCGATCTACAAGCTCTCAACAGGGGGCGAAGCGACGCGTTGTGAGCTTGTACATCAACTCCCCAATGCTTGTGTTGTGGATTGTAAATAACATACCAACATGTTGCGGTGTTATTATGAGAAATAGGCCAAATATAATTATGTTTTTATTCATCACAATTCAATAAAATAATGTTAAAAAATATATAGGCCTATATATTTTTTTTAAATTGTATTCATTCATTGGTGAATCAATGAATGAATAATGTTTATGCCACATTCATTTGTCTCACATGCAGATATACACCCATGTTTGTGATAAAATAGGTTATTCTTGCTAATTTAAATAACATTATTTTATCATGATTATTATCAGCTGTGGAAGGTTGGGAAGAAAAGATCGAAAAACAAAAGCCTCCAGCGTCTATTCTCGTATATTCTCTTCATAAACAACTCAACTTTAGAGCTGTTTTCATCATTAAATGATGAAAAACAAATTTTGTTCTGGTGACAATGCTGTGGACATTTGTACGAGTTGTTTTCTTTAGCCGGTGGTTCTGCTACAGACGGCTCTGTTGCGTTTGCTCAGCAACAGGTGGCTACTCCTCCTGCCCAGAGACGCAGAGACCATAGACTGGCAGAGACGAGCCTGCAGTGTGCGTGTGCGCGTGCACACCACATGTGCGTGCTCAAAGCGCGAGACAGCGGCCGCAGCGCAGTGCATTGTAGGGCGGCAGGGCTTGAATAGCGCTTGAATAGTGACCATCGAATGCTCACTACAAATCCAAATGCATTGTGGGATACTTCAGTACACTATATTAGGGTACAAAAATGTAAAAACGAACTATACATTCGGACACTAGTTCAAAATGGCGGAGCCCCCTTTTAGTACACAATAGGGTGGATTTCGGACGCAGCCAATGATTTATTCTGATTTCAGACCATGGTGGAGAGCTGAACTTCACTTCCATCTGTAGCTAAGAGATACCTAGGGATTGATGCACATTCAAGGGAGAAGAGTTTCAACGCAGCAGAAATCTCTCTCTCTCTCTCTCTCTCTCTCTCACCTGATTTGTACTTAGTTGCCTGCCGGTGTCGCTTGCTGATAATAGCCAATCTACAAGCTCACAATGTGTGGCAGAGCAACGTGTTGTGAGCTTGTAGATAGGCTATTATTGATGTGCGACACTTGCAAGCAGCAAAGTATAAATCAAGCATGCACGCATGCACAGAGGCACGCGCACACGCACCACTGCAGGCAGTTTTGGGTTACTTTGGGGGGAAAAAGGTCTGTGAGTGCCTGCCGCTCGCGTCGAAAGAAAAGAGAAGTCAGGAGCTTCTATTACCTGAGAGATGAATAGAAGGAGAGAGGGGGAGGAGTAGAGCAGGAGAGGAGAAGAAACAGACAAGGAGAGCAAAGGAAAGAGAGGAATAAGGAGCACCAGCTTCCCCTGGGACATAATTAGGTCTGGAAAGGCTAATCATTGCAGCTAAAATACAACCTTTCTTGCTGTATTAACACATAACCTGTTCCTTTTGCTGTCAAGGGGGATGGAGGACCGGCCCAATGATCGTTTATCCCGTGTCCTCCGTGCTGAGCCGGGGCACACTGGGACGAGGTGCTCTGAGGCAAATCATCTCCATCAAGTGCTTCTCACAATCGAATGCATTTCCGCGGCAATGCGGAGCCCGCTTAAACTGGAGTGAATGCACTGCCCTGGCTGCTGCTACCGATCAGAGGGAGAGGAATCAGACAGGCACTGATACAGACAGAGAGAGAGGGGGGTGGGAAGGGAGAGAGAGAGAAAGAGAGAGAGAGAGAGAGAGAGAGAGAGAGAGTGGGATAGCAAGGAGTAATAGGGAGCGGTAGCCTACATATGGAAGAGAAAGAGAGTGGAAGAGTGAGAGCAAGAGAGAGGGGGGGGGGGGGGGGGGTGCAAATGCAACAAAAGACAAAACAATATCTTTGAGTAATTATTGACCCAAAGGGGCTGACAAATAGAAAGTGTCATTGACGTGATCATCATAGATGCTCTATATCTGTCAGGGCCTTATGCTCTACCCTTTTCCCCTGTTCTGAATGAGATGTGTTGATGGGTAGCTCATTGCTTATTCATAAATGTCCCCAGATAAGTGTCCCACCGGTCAAACCACACCTCTCTGTGGTGAAATTATTAAATCCTGCAGCGCTTAAGAAAGATTCAAATCCTGTTTTTCAACCTGAAATCAATTCAGTCAGCTGCCTTTGTTTGAGGAAATTAATTGATTTTAATGATGCATGGGTCCCTGCGGAATCAATGGCATGACAGGAACAGGCTCTTGTTGCCCCAAAGTAATGTAATGTGGTGTGCTTGGAGTAAACCTGTCTTGAACACGAAACCTGGGTCCGCCTCGCAAGTGCTGAAAAGTTTACCATGGAGTTAAAAAATCACACCCGTGTGAAGTGGAGCTGTGTGTGTGTGTGTGTGTGTGTGTGTGTGTGTGTGTGTGTGTGTGTGTGTGTGTGTGTGTGTGTGTGTGTGTGTGTGTGTGTGTGTGTGTGTGTGTGTGTGGATCATGTGTACCGATTTTTGTGACATTTGAAGAAAATATGTAGGAAAAGGAGCAAAAAGTGTGTTTTGGAGAAAATTCAAGATGGCGGAAAATCTATCATGGCGCAAATGGGCGTGGCCTATATGGGGAGATGCGTCATGACCCAAGGAATCCAGGGAAAAAATATTTTTAATTTTCCGACCTACGGTTCAAGAGTTACAGGCCAAAACGTAAAGTGGGGTGTTATGGCGCCACCATGCGGCCAAATGACACAATTATTTTTTATTTAATCCTTGAAATCATTATGAACCTCCTCTCCAAGTCTTGAAACTCTAGCCCCTATGGTTTGCGAGAGACAAATAATTGAATGTGAGTTTTTGCGATTCCCATTATAAGTCAATGGGGAAAATTAATTCACTAATAAATTAATATCAATTAAACTATAGAACCTTTCTCTTAGAAAAGTAATAGCCCACGATTCCCGAGTAAGCCGTTCGATTTGACATATGGCGCGAGTGTGTGGTGGCAAAACTGTGGGACTAGTGGCGTGCCGAAGTTTAGGAAGTTCAGGCTACATACAGACACACACACAGACAGACAGACACACAGACAGACCCACACGGCCACGTATAGGGAGCCTGTGCTTCACACAGCTCCAACAACCATGCCTGCTTGAATGTTGACCTTCAGGCTGTACCAACCGTCAATCAGTGAAGACGGGAGACCAAATACAACCACCACAGTTTTGTAGGTCACAGTTTACTGTCAGAACCGTGTCCGTATCCGTCTGGACGGGTAACGCCTGACACTGTGGTTCCCCTGACACTGTGATGCCACAGATCACTGTGGCATCACTGGTGACATCACAATGATGTCAGATACTCAGAGCAGGGATCTCCATCTATGGGCATAAACAGGTGACATCACAGTGGTGTGGCTGGTTCAGACAGGGATCTCCATGTATGGGCATAAAAGGGATTATTATGTATCAGGGGTGAAAATCCAATAAAACACGCGCGCGGGACACAAAGGGCGTGTGCAATTTCGTTTTTTTTTTTTCTTTTTTGGGCCGGCGGTTTTCATGCTTAAACATGATCGCTCGCGTTTATTGCGTGATTTTCAGAATTCAGACCCCTAAAAGTTTGGCTTGGGGGTCCTTGACTGGGGGGGACGGGGGGTCAGACTGGGAGTGACTAGGTGGGACTACTGGGTCAAATCAGAAGTCAATGCAATTCATGATGTACTGTAGTAGAATTCATGCAACTCTGGTCCAAACTGTGAGGTCAGTAGTGGAAGAAATTCAAGATTCAAAAAGTTGTATTTGTCACTGTACAAGCAAAGCGTTGTGAAATGCTGTTGGGCAAACACAAAATAAGCACAATCTAAGCAGAGCAAGTCCCGAGGCGACTAGCATGGTGGTTCCATCAGATATCAGATCGGATATCAGGTTATTGTTACACAGATGCTAAAAGTAGCAAAAGCACTAAAGTAGTAGTAAATACAACAATACAAAACAAAAACATTCAGTTATAAGTTAAAGGCTGTCTGTATTCAAAAGTGCAAAAGTATTGGCATAAAAATGTACTTACAAAATATGTATTTACTAAAAGCTAAAATCTGTCAAACCTAGAAGCTAATACAATCTCGAACCTGTCACAATGTGACACATATTGTGCTCTTCTATATTGGCTATTTATAAATAGCTGAAGTACTGTATAAGATAGGGCATGAGTGGTTAAGGTAAGTTTTGTATTAATATAAAACATCTTCAAAGTAACAAGTAGTGTTGGGGTTGTGGTACTGTAAGGCAGTAATTCTCCAACTTTTTATTTTTATTTTGAGGAAGCCCATTTTGATATGATTTCTTTTGAGACCCAAATCTATACTGCAAAACCCTCGTGTAATTTGGACACTGCAAGAGTTACAGACATGTAGCTCATCATGGACCCCTGAGGGTCCACGTAGCCCATACACGTTGAGAAACACTGCTGTAAAAGGCAAGGCCATATTCGCATTAAGCATTAAGCATTGAGACATTAACACAGACCATTAAGAAAGTGCAATAAAAAAGTAAAATTAAAACAGAAAGAAATAAGAATAAATTCCAGTGCATAACTCAGTAAAAGGCAGAAGAAATTCTGCACATTATGAAAGGTGTGTGTGTGCATCTCTCCACTTATTCAGCAGAAGATCAATTCCGTTTACAGTTCAGATCAGTTCTTATTTTGGGTCATAATGATAATCATTTCATTTGAATGAGGGCTGGTCCCAAATTATATTTAGACAGCTTCAATGTTCATATGTACGCACGCACGCACGCACGCTCGCACGCACGCACGCATGCACGCACGCACGCACGCACGCACGCACGCACGCACGCACGCACGTACGTACGTACGTGCAATATGATCAGAGTATCTGCTTTATCTTCTCCAGTGTTAATGTGCCTTCAGCAGTGTGTGGGAGTGATTGTCAGGCAAGCAGCTCTGTGTCTTTTTAACTAGACTTTTAACTATTGAACCAATGAAAAGTAAACAAGAGCTACTAAATAATATTGGTCCATTGTAACGCAGGTTCTTTTTTCCATTTAAAGTTATTTTGGATATAAGTCCGGCAGCAGCGATGTACTTCATCTCTATGAACAAAACTGCTTCACAAGAAAACATTTTGGTTTGTTGATTTATTCATTTTATTATTATTATTTTCATATATATATTTTTTTTGTATTTCACATTCATATTATCTGAAGCTTGAAACATTTCACAGCCTTAGTTTTAAAGCATTTTAAAGTGCAGATTGATTTGGAAACTAAAACCGAAGTCCCTGGAGAAAATATGATTTATGAACTAAATTAGAAATTCCGGGCTTATTAACTGCCAAATTATGTTTGGCCAACACTGACTCAATGATTCAGGGAAGTTTGGTAAAGTTTTAGTAAATGACATAAACGAAATAAATTGCAACATAAACAAACGATCAGAGTCCCCATCCTGTTTTCGCTGTACAGTAAATATATTCGCCAAAAAGAGCCAATCTCACAACATGTCACATTGTGAGGCGTTGTGAGCTTGTACATCAACTCTTTTCAGCAAAGGTTTCCCTCAGAATAGGGAAACATTATGTGTTACAGTATGCAATGTACTTTTGGATGCAATTTTAAGCTGTTGCTCCATTGCTTGTTAGATGCCTGTCAGTGTAGTTAATTATTATAATTACCAACATTGTTCAGGGTGAATTATTATCTGACATTCGATAAGCCATCACTGAAGTAAACTCGTTTGACTAATATTTGAAATTCATTTCAAACCTACATTTTACAAAGACCAAAGAGTGACATCTATTCTTATCTCTCTTTCTGCTGACTTCAATAGAAGAGCTCACTGCATTTGTTAGGTTTATACAGGTTTTTGTGTGTGTTTTACTAAATCCCTATAATCATTCATGCCGAACTAAGAAGGGTTATTTTTGTGCTAAACTAGAAGCTCGGGCGTCTAGTCGGCGACCTGGCCAACTCGGGAACGATGTAAATAGAGAATGAATGCCCCGCCCTTTAATGCAAACCCCATTATACCTGTTGTCATAGGACCCGCTTTGACCATCTGTTTGCCCGTGTCCATTTATGCCCATATATGGAGATATCTGTCTGTCTGCGTCCATTTTATGCCCATATATGGAGATCTCTGTATCTGTCTGTCGGGCGGCCGAGCGTCTAGTTGGGGACCGGCCTACTCAGGAACACCGGAAAATCGCATATCGGGTCAGGTCGAGGCCGGGCACTGCACTCCCTGCTGCGGCGGGGAACGCGCGTGCCGAATTTGAAGCCGGTGGGACGAATGGTTCTCGAGATACGCAGATTACATACATACATACACACTCACAGAGATTTTTTGTTGACTCATGTGGCATACGTGATGTCAGAGCCTTTTATGAAGTGATGTCACAATGAGTTAGCGCTTGGGCCGGTTTCTTCCGGAACAGCCTTATGTCAACAATCAGCTCCGCATGAGGAGATTCCAAACGTTTTGCGCCGGTTCCGGAAAACCGTGCATCGGGTCGGGTCGAGGCCTGGCACTGCACTCCGCGTTGCGGCGGGGAACGTGTGTGCCGAATCTGAAGTCGGTGGGATGAACGGTTCTCGAGATACGCGGATTACATACACACACACAGACACGCACACATTTATTGTAAGATTACGCACATATTCTAAGCACAGAGGGGTATAAAAACAAAAAAACAAAAAATACATTGAATATTTCTTTAACATTATGGATTGGAATTCAGAGCCACGGACAGCTCTGTTTGTGCATATTAGCACAATAGCTCTCCTCTCCCACACATGAATGCAAATATAGCATTGTGTTATTTAGGCTTTCTGAGGTGAAATCGATGCATTTGATTTCTCAAAGGTCAATCACTTCACCCTGACCTGAGTGGGATTACGACTCAATTTCCAACCACCGCCAGCAAATTTTCTGATATTATGCTAAAAAATATGCTTGTCACTCTAGTATACAGTAGTTAACTTTTACTGTGTTGCATTGTTAGTGCTTTGTTATTTGTGGTCCGTACACAGAACTGTTATAATTGTCTTCCACAGTCACTAAAACACTAGTGGTAGATGGCCACTACCCAAGCCCCCAGAACCATGGTAGAAGTTAGAACATTGAAGCTGAAGCAGCCTTCGACTGGTGGTCAAACCTGGGAGTGCAGTTAAACGCTACTGCGCGTGCGTGCGTACGTATGCTAATGCTACTGCGTACCCTAGTGAGCATGCTCAGTGATCAACACTACCGCACAATTTGCCTATATTTATAGGCCAATTCTAATACTTCCGGCAGTCTTCTGGGTGCTTCAAACTCCACTGAGCAACATGCATTGAAATGAATAGCTGGGGGCGGGGCAGTCCACTCTCTATTATCTCTATGCCACTACCCGCTTATTCTAAAAAACACTTTACCAGCTGTCCTTTAATCACTTGAGCCCTTGCATCCCTATTCTGGGGGGAACACGGTAGCTTTTGCCCAAAAGCAGATCTACAAGCTCACTTGGTAACTTGTAGATATTATTGTTATTGTTGTTTAATAGTCTTATGTGGTGACCATCTTGTTTATCTCAAAGGGATAGTGTGAATGTGATTATAATGTACTATTGAAGTGTCCAATGTCTCTCTAACAAAATGCAGGCACACGATTCCCGGTGAAGGTCAATTTGACCCATGGCTCGAGTGCGTGCCTCAAAAACTGTGGGAGGAGTAGCGCAGCAAAATAAAGTTTATCTAGAAAGAAAGAAAGAAAGAAATAAAGTCTCCCAATTACTATAGTCTATAGACACTAAAAAATATACTTTGTTTACATTAAAGAAAACATGTCTTTGAGCACTTGCAATGAGTTTGACATTTTAATAAATAATTAACTGTGACATTCAGAATAGCGGAACAATTGACCCATAAAACCGCCCCAAAACAGGGTCGGTTGTTTCAGTACGTTCACGCATGTTTGAAGTTAAATTGTGGCTTTTATGTTTGAGATTTAATTAACAAAAGACGACCAACAGTTCACCGATGATACAAGTTTTTTTTTTGGTCATAATTGAGCAAGTATTTGTTTAGTAATCGAGTAAAAAGCTAAAAAGGTTACGCCCTCCCCTATAGCCTATATTTTAGTTGACAGATTTCCAAGTGCTTTGTTTTTCTACAGTAGGCTCCCTCGTGTGTTCACTCTATACTAAATCATATTCGCATAAGTTGTACTATATTAGCTATTTGTGTTATGACGTGACACTTAGAGTATGTAGCGTTGACTGTTCTTGACACAGGCCTACGATTGGAGAAGAACACATGCCACCCTTTTCACATTGGCCTATTATAGCGCCACCAGTACGCCTGACCTGGCGGAGACCTATGCTCGTCTGTCTTGTTTTTTGTTTTCGCTATACACAACAGTACCTTTTTCTTTTCATACTACTCTGTAACGTTGTAACCTGCTGTGCCACCTCTGGGCGACTGATTTCCCCCTTAAAGGTACAGTATCCATCTACCTGTCTGTAGATCTGCTGTAGATCTGCTATTTTTGCTGAATGTTAGCCCCAGAACTGGGATTCTAACGCATAGCGCATCCAGGAAAACCTGACACAAAGCTCTGAGACCTGGGGCTACACCAAATCATATGCGACTGGATACAAGACTTTCTGTAAAAGCAGCCATTCATGTTCCCCATATAACAGACTTTTACAAAAATATTGATATCAATTATTCTAAGCCTAGAATCAAGCCATCCAGGATCCTGGTGATTCATGACCTTAAAATCTTTGATTCTATGTAAAAAAATAAAAAATAAAAAAATAGAAGAAGAAGAAAAAAGAAGCTAAAAAAAGGGTATTTATTAAATGTTGTATATCATATAATTAAATATATATATATATATATATATTTTTTTCTTCTTTTTTTTCACAGAATCAAAGGTTTTATGGTCATGATTCACTGGGAGCCTGGATGGCTTGAGCTGCAATACTTGAGCCACTACACTTTCTATGCAGTACACACACACACACACACACACACACACACACACACACACACACACACACACACACACACACACTCACACACACACACACACACACACACACACACACACACACACACACACACACACACACACACACACACACACACACACACATACACACACACACACACACACACACACACACACACACACACACACACACACACACACACACACACACAGGAGCTGGAGGCAAGGAGGAAAGTAGTAGCGTTTTCTGTGTTAAATTAAATTCACACTGAATCAATTGGCAAATAAATGTACGTAATAGCCTATGCTGGATTGGATTCAGCAGTAATAGCATTTTAATTAACATAACATTAGCGTAATTTGTCTACAATGGAGGCTGGGCATATATGTAAATATTGAAAAATAAGAATATATATATTTGTAGAGGTACTGTACTGTACAGTAGTAGATGCCATCTACTCTGTGTCAGGGATAGTGAATCTATGTGTATCATTGTCTGTTAAATGGCTTGGAGAATCTAATTAACATGATTATATGTTTTGTTTCAATTAGTTTTGTGTCAAGTTCATATAAGTGAAAGCTAATTACTTGTTATTTTTTTAATAGACTTTGCAACTAATCTACACGCATTTCACTGATTCGTTGTGGTGCAATTTGTATAGTGCAGAAATGTTTAAGCTGTCTGCACAAGCACTACTGTCTGACTGCACACGCGATGCTACAGTACAGTGAGCGTTTGCACATGCAACATAACACACTCACGCACATGAATGTTTACACATTTAATGCATTCCTTTTGTAAAATTAGCCCCTCCGATAAATCTTGGAAGACTATTATAACCAATGGAATAATTATAGTCAGAATAGAATATGAAAACTATGAATGATACATGTTCATCACAAGAGTCCAGAGATAATGTGTAGCGATTTGTGCGAGTTTTGAAAAAAAAAAAAGAAAAAGAAAAAATGTTGCAATGTTACACGTCACATTGCAATGAGTGTAACTTTAATTTGTCCGGTTTTGAGTTGGTTGCGTGTTGCAATAGATCATATGGTTTATAGTTTTCTGTTGACTGGACCGGCTGGAAAGTGACATTGAAATGGATCTAATGCCATTTAAAAGAGAATGTGTGCCGATAATGCCTGCACAAATCTGCTTTATAAGCATGTGTGACAAATGTCATACAAAGCCATGCCCAAAATAGGGATGCCAGGTTGAATGTGGTTAATATCATTGAGTTTCTGGGCAAGCCGGGGCTTCCATTTAGAGGGCACGATGATGGCAAATATTCTGAGAATAAAGAGAACAACTGCTGGGGTTTTTGTTTGAATATCCGCATCCCCTCCGCTGTCATCTTCATACTGCTATTGTATTCGTATAGGCAACACTGGGCATGTTACATCCTGATACAGTTGGTTGCAGATGTAATGACTGAAGCCCTGAAATAAGTGAGGAAAACAGCTTTGGTTTCCATTGTGGCTGACGAGATGAGTGACAGTAATACTGCTCAGAGGTGTTATGTGTGTTGCTACTGAGAGTGGTGTGAAGGAAAGGTTCTGCAAGTATTATGAGTGGGAACAATTACTGTAGGCAGCAGGGGTGGTAATAGTGTATTTATTCAAGTAATGTACTTAAGTGCCATTCAAAGTGCCATTCAAAGTGTTTTCACTTACTTGAATATTTACATTTTGTTGTTAATTTATACATCACTTATACTCCACTCAGAGGCAAATCTTGTCATAGCTTCATGTACTACAGCATTTTGCGTGAATTCATGCGTTGTCATGTAAACACACCAACCCTACAGACAATACGAGCCAGTACAACGTGTAAACGCGATACATGTTTTGGTAACAAAGCTCTCTGTATACCGAGCAATCTTCGTTCCTACTCTCACCTATGGTCATGTGTGGGTCATGGCCGAAAGTAAGGGTGAGAAGTTCAGTCACCCGAGAGAGACTTGGAGTAGAGCCGCTGCTCCTATACACTTGGAAAGGAGTCAGCTTAGGTGGTTCGGGCATCTAGTACGGATGCCCCCCGAGCGCCTTCCTAGGAAGGTCCTCGATGCACGTCCCACTGAGGAGACCCCGTGGCAGACCAAAGACCACAGATGGAAGGACTATTATCTCCAAACTGGCTTGGGAACGCCTCGGTATACTCTCTGAGGGAGTGGAGGAAGTTGCTCGGGATAAGGAAATCTGGAAGTCGCAGCTGGAACTGCCGCGACCCAATTCCAGATAAGTGGTTGAGGATGGATGTTTTGGTAATGACACCAAAACGACAACGGGACCGTACCCGTATAAACATACCCTTAGTTGTAACTAGACCAGTAAGACTCCCTAATCGGGAGATAAGCGACCGTTGGTCGCTTATCTCCACAAATAGGCCAAAAGTTTGTTTTACCAATTATTACACACTATGTGAACATTTACATCAACAAATCCCAAGTACAGGGCATCATCTGGGATACAATCCCTTTTATGCCCATATATGGAGATCCCTAACATAATCCCTTTCATGCCCATATATGGAGATCCCTAACAGAATCCCTTTTATGCCCATATATGGAGATCCCTAACAGCATCCCTTTTATGCCCATATATGGAGATCACTAACAGCTAACAGAATCCCTTTTATGCCCATATATGGAGATCCCTAACAGAATCCCTTTTATGCCCATATATGGAGATCCCTAACAGAATCCCTTTTATGCCCATATATGGAGATCCCTAACAGAATCCCTTTTATGCCCATATATGGAGATCCCTAACAGAATCCCTTTTATGCCCATATATGGAGATCCCTAACAGCATCCCTTTTATGCCCATATATGGAGATCACCAACAGCTAACAGAATCCCTTTTATGCCCATATATGGAGATCCCTAACAGAATCCCTTTTATGCCCATATATGGAGATCCCTAACAGAATCCCTTTTATGCCCATATATGGAGATCCCTAACAGAATCCCTTTTATGCCCAGTTGGTTGCTAGGGTAAAAAAACATGGTTGCTATGGTAAACAGTTGGTTGCTAGGGTAAACAGTTGGTTGCTAGGGTAAAACCATGGTTGCTAAGGTGGTTGCTAACGTACACTAACAGACCAGCAACAACAGACTGTTGCCACAGCAACGTACACAAAGGTTGTGTACACATGTGGTGTGATGTCATACTGAAGATATATGACATCACACCGTACACAAACAAAGGTGTGACGTGTGACGTGTGACGGACGGACGGACGGACGGACGGACGGACGGCCGGTGGAGGTTTTCATAGTAAACTGCTCCCTGACGGTCGCAATTAATATTACAAAACCCACATTAACCACATAACCCAGGTTTATGCTTTGATCATTCAAAATAGCAGAAAAGCACACATGCCAATCCAATAGACTACTGTATATGCAAAGCAGCCATTTTGGATTGAAGTTGATACTAATGAAGGCTCTGTTCCATTTCATGTGGCACAGTAGTTCTCAAACCTTTAATTTCAATGACCCCCATCTGAGAGAGTACAAATGGAACCAAATGGACCCTTGGTTCCATTTGTACACTCCCATGGAGAGTCCCCCCAAAAGCCAAAGACAAACTTTGCTCGACAGCAATGTATCAATCTGTAGCAAACCTGTGTTGAAACCCATTACAACCCCTATTATGATGTATTGACAATGAAACCTGCTCTCAGCTTTCTCAGCAAGAAACAGAAATAAACACAAGAAAAACATCAATTTGTAGAAGAATAAAGTCAAGTGAGATAACAACCGATTATCCAACGGAGCCAAAATGAGACCCTACTTATTATGGTTTTGAAATTCACCAGTTTTACTTTTTATTTCGTTTTTCATTGTGATGTTTGATTTCAGTTTATTATGAGGAAAAGCCTTGATTTATACAGTAGAAGCTGAGAAAGGTAGGATGAAAGAATGTATGACATAAAATAACCCAAACAACAATATGATACATACAATTACATTTTGTAGCAGTTTGGTTAGTTAATTTTAGTATTGTATTTCTCTTCATTTGTCTATATTTCAGTTTCAGTCAACAACTATTGTTTCCCTTTTAGTTTCCGTCTTAGTTTTAATCACCCTGATCTGCTTAACCCAATCAGAACAGGTACACTATATTGTGTATCATTATTGTATGCTTTAACTATTGAAAAATAGCAGATATACAAGCTCACAGCGCGGCACTCTGTGCCGCGCTGCAAGTTTGTAGATCTGCTATTTTTTTAAATCGTGAAAATTAGAATTTTGACCCAATTCTATAAGTATCTTTTGAATCCTTCTAAGGTTTTTTTGAAAAACCTATGTTTCTATGTCAGCAATCTGGCCAGCCATCGTCAAAGAAAAGGTCCTTTTCACTTAACTGGCGCTCAGTTAGCCTGTTCTTGAGAGACTATACTGTGTCAGTGGTTCTCAAACCTTTTCATGTGAAGGACCCCCAAAATGATATGTATTTGGCCATGGACCCACATCTCAAAATATCTAGTTCCAGGGACCACCCAGAAGCAAAATTTGAGTTACAAACGTTCGCTTTGAAAATACATATATTGAAAGATTTGCTCACATTTTCACGACTTTTTCAAAAATAGCAGATCTATCATCTACAAGCTCGCAGCGCGGCACTCGGTGCCGCGCTGTGAGCTTGTATATCTGTTTTTTTTTAATAGTTAAAGCATCCACTAATTTTAGGCCCAAATGGGTTAAGGATTCAGCGTGTGGGTTCAGCGTCGCCCCACGCCTCTCCACCTCTACCAGTCAGGTGAGCGGCGGGGCCAGGGGCCAGCTTGCGTCCCAGCAGCCGGTCGGCTGTGCACGCATGGAGGCGGGGGTGTAGAGTGTAAGTGGCAGGACGTTCATGGGGCCGTCACGCTAGCTGTGCTATTCGCCAACTGAGGTGCTAATTAATGCTAATTGCGGGAGTGGGTCAATTATACACTCCACAGTGCATGATGAACACCACAGTGTTGGTGAATAACAAATCTCAACAGACCTGCTGCTGCACTCTTAACCGTCTCCTCCGCCGCTCAACGTGCGAATCGGACAGGCCTCCTGAGAATACACTATGTATTTCCTTCTAATCAGTTTCCCGAAGGATAGAGAACTTTTAATGACAATGTCAATAGAATAGTCCCCACTCCTTGGGGTGTTTCTTTGTCACATTATATTTATACAGTTTATGCACATACTAATAGGCCTATAGGTGCTCAGGGACACACATGGACACATCGGTGGCCTGGCCTGGAATCGTACCTGGGACATCCAGGGTCTCTGGCTGACCCTATACTACAGGACAATGGTTTTAGATAAAACAATTCAAATCTAAACCAAAGTTTCGATTTCATAACTCATCATCATCATCATCATCATCATTATTGGTCCAAATAGACCTACAGTATACTGTAAGTGTCCTTTGGTTCCACTTGTACATGCTCATATTTACAAATGCTCAAATTAGCACTAAGGATTTTACTGTGCAGGTGCACCTTAACCCATTGTTTGTGTATTGTTGTTCTACATTGATTGTTTGTGAAAACAATTATTAATACTATGTTTATACAAACTTCAGAAGATCAAAGCATACAAATGTAGTAATGAAAACACTGTTTGATGGAAGTTAATTAAAAAAAGTTACAGTTAAGGTTATCACGCTTGAATAAATTCAGTCATAATTGATGAATAATTAAGTTTAACAAAGAGAAATGGGCCTCTGAGCGAATTCTCATAGGATTTTGTTATGGGGGTGAAATTGCACGAGTAGAGTACACTTAGGATTATGTGAGGAAGGTACGCCTCTTGTTTAATGTAGGTAACATATAACAAACTATGAAGTTTTGAAGATGGTGTTGAATTGGCATATGAAAAGACATCTGGATACAGGAACACCTGAACTAGAATCAATGGATCAACTCTTCCCTGTTAATGTTGCTATTATTTGAGTCTTGATTGTTTCTTGTTTTCATTGTTCTTCTTTATTATTAATTAATTAATTAATTCATATATTAATTAATTCATTAATTCATTCATTCATTCATTCATTCATTCGTTCATTCATATATGAACCTACTTGCTTGCTTGCTTATTACTTACTTAATAATACTTAATAATCGTGCACGATGTAAAACAGATCCGTGAACCTGAGTAACGCGATACATTCAACCTTTTCCCCTAGTAGTAGCTATACAGGAAAAATATGGGATTCACGAAAGTCATCGTATACGGAAAGCTTGCAGAGCCAGACATAATACCACGCCAGTACACTGGAGATGGGAATACACAAGTGTTTCTTAATTTGTATTCACCAAAACGTCTGGGTGTAATTGAGGGCATCTCTGCCGGGCAACAGTAATTACAGTTTCCACAACATGTATCCAGAGCGACCGGCCTGCCTTCAAAAAATCTGCCTCATATCAGCAGGGAACAACAAGTGCAAGGTTGTCACCCGGGGGGCGCTTTCCATAACGTGACAAAAGTGAAGCGATAATTTGATTTACTGTTTAGTTAGGCAACCCCTGTCAGACCTGCGTCTCTACACAGCAGACTACAAATGAGTCCGTTTGACCCGCCGCGGTCGCACAACATTGTTTTCCCGAAAAAAAAAACAGTTTATGCTATAATTTAGGATAGGAGGCATTGCCAGGAAAAAAAGTGTCACACTGCTGAATTTTGACAAAACTATCAGGTGTTATTAAAATAGTGAACGTCTTAACTGACAGCAGAGGTCAAAACATTATAAACGTCCCCTTTAAAAAATGATAGATGCACACACTGCATTGTTGGATGAGATGGTTTGATTGATTGATTGAAGACTTTATTAGTATTTTGCATAGCAAAAGGTACAGTTTCATGACGGTACAGTTCACTGGTACAAGGTCTACTAAAAGGAGATCCATGAAAAGACTAAGCTTATTTCCACAGGAAACCAGTATCTCATATAACATTGAATGACAGACGAATAGAACACAGTACTATGCAGTAGATATATAAAGAAAAGAAAAATGAGAGAACAAAAAAAAAGAGTCTAAACAGTAAGTAAGTAAGTATATACAAAGAAGGGGCAGGGGAGGGTAGGGTTGGGCTAGGTTAGTTTTTTTTACCAGTTGCGAACGGCTGCTGCCTGTAAGTGGTTTTTCAGGGCAATTTACGCAATTTGGTTCTTCTTATTTTTTTCTATACTGTAGGCTACTATAATTATTCATATCATTCAGATTATATCCAGTTGGTGTAACCAATGACAAATACAGTACATCTACTATGTAAGTGAGTATTATTTTCCTTTCAAGAATAATAGACTTCGGGCCCTATCTTACCCCATTATGCCTAAACATTTTAGGCATTTTTTTGAAAAACATTTTTAATCAGCATCAGTGGTTCTGGACAACCGCCTATCTGATCTACTCAACGGCAGGCATCGCACCTCCCCGGATCTTTACCGGTGCGCGCAAAGTTTAAAGTGGTCCCATATGAGCATGACCATATGGGCATAGCGGTCAGATCGGTGGTTTTGGACGACCTGATCTGACCAACACGATACAAGGCACAGCACTCCCTCGGGTCGTCAGCGACGCACGTGGTGAAGTCGGTCCGTTTGATGGTTCTCAAGATACATCAGCATACAGATGCGCGTGCACATTCAGACAAGTTGTTGGCATAAATGTAGTTCTGCCATTTTTGGTTGCGGCCCTAATATTCTTATAACCTCACAAGAAATAGTGTCTGTGTGCATGTGTGTATTTTGTGAGGAAGCAGTGTCTCAGACAGCCAGTAATAGACAAGATCAAGAGCTTGTATTGTTTACAAGAAGCCTTAAGATTGTACAAATATCTAATCTTTCAACAAGATTAAAAAAGATGAGCTGACATTCAAAAACAAATACTTCTCTTTAAAAGATGTAGGCCAACGAAAAATGGAATTATATCTAATGCTCACTTGGCAACACAGGGAAGGGAAGATGATTATTGCTGCAGTATAAAATGGTACTTTGTACATAGTTCAATATAATTAATATAATCACGGTTATTTCCATGCATAACTTTTATCTCCCTTGGTAAATATTCTCTTCACTCACAGCCACATATTGAGATCAATTCACTGTGGGCATTATTATTTTTTTCTTCTTTTTGATGAGACATACATTGAAATGGAAATGATGTCGGAAACACAAACACAATAGTGCATACCGGTAATTACTCTCAAAATCCAGCATGTATTCATTGGCTTCGACTGTTGAATATGTGTGCCTGCTTTCTTTGTAAGTCACTGCTTCTGTTTGTCAGACTGACATTAAAGCTGCAATCCGTAACTTTTACTGGTGTTCCGACAAAGCCTCAAACCCGGGTCCCCTGTGTGAGCGCCGACATTTCTACTGTTGAGCCAAAAGGGAAAGCATATTTATGTGCCTTGACCGTCACGCTTGTACAATACCACTCGTCAACCAGTAGCGATCCTACCCGACCACAGGGGCTAAATGTCTGAACAAAGTTAGACCAACCTATTTGGTCTACCTTATATGGTATTAACATCTGCTATCATGTAATCATGTGTTATCCAATCCATAAAGGCAAGTTACGTTTTGCAGCTTTACACACTTTAAACCTGGAATCCCTATTTTAGGCATGTCATAAAAAATAAAAAAAAGTTCAAGCATCTACATTTGATCTACAAGCTCACGAAGTGTCTGAGACACGTTGTGAACTTGTTGAACGGCAATTCTCACTATGCCACACCATCATGCAAAAAAGGAAAATGGGGCTTAGGTACCGGTATGTAATGCTGGGTCATACTGCCAAAAGTGGAATAACCAGAAATACCGCATTGTGGATGTAGAGTATGCCTCCACCAAACGGTTGCCGTTAACTTGTCTGACTTTGAAGGAATTTAATGAACGTGTTCTGTGAGATCACAGAATGACCTTGACCACATACCTCTAACCAGATTATCCTCAAGTCGCAAGAGGTCCTTTGTACTAAATGTCATGATATTCCCTTAAGGGTGTTACTGAGATATCACGTTCACAAGGTTGGGACGGACATGATGTCACAGTGACCTTGACCATTGGCCTTGACTACCTACTCCTAATCAGTCCATCCTAAAGTCCAACTCCACGTTCGCGCCAAATGTCATGAAATTCCCTTAGCGCTCCTGAGATATCACGTTCACGAGGTTGAGACAGATGGACTGACGGACGGATGGACATTCGGAGGAACGGACAGACACCCTGGAAACATACAGTAAGGCCTTCAGTCGCGACTGTTGCCAGCAGAGGCATACGAATAGTGGTTAATGTCAGGTCATTGCCAAATGTGGAATAAAAATTATCTGACTCCATTGCCTTGGGACTTCAGTTGAGGAACACTTAAGCATATTTACTCAGACGAACGTGTCCTGCAAGTTGAATTACCTCTCCTTAATGTCAAACTGATAATATATGTCCAACTGTATACCGTATGTACTGGGGGGGAAATAAAAAATAGAAACAGCCACTTTGAGGGATTAAGGGTTTGCCTTCAACATCACTGATAGGAATGAAAGGCAGAGCTGCTGGAAGGGAAAACGATAAGAAGGTGACATTTGATGGTGTGCATTTCTTCTTCATAGTCTCACTGACGTTTTAGGAGTTTGGCTTCAGAGTTGAAATTCTTCACACGGTCTCGACTCATATAGGTCACGACTAGTCTGTTTTCCAAGTCCACAGAAAATAACTAAAATATATACTGTATATATATATTTTCTTCTTTCTTTCTTTCTTTCTTTCTTTCTTTCTTTCTTTCTT
The DNA here is from genome assembly GCF_963921795.1 of Nannobrachium achirus. NCBI lineage: Eukaryota > Metazoa > Chordata > Actinopteri > Myctophiformes > Myctophidae > Nannobrachium > Nannobrachium achirus. Next base: position 28,127,792 of record NC_137816.1, on the reverse strand, counting down.
TCTTTCTTTCTTTCTTTCTTTCTTTCTGGACATGACATAAGAGAAACATTCAGCAAAAGAAAATAGCACATCTACAAGCTTGTAGATTGGTTGTTTTTGACAAAGAGTTTTGGTGTAGTGGGAAAAAAGAGCCAGACCCCTGGGGAACACTAGTCCATGAAGTATATACTTAGGTCCGTAAGGGGTTAATTAATGCTAATGTCAAGCTTTTGAAGATTTTTTTTCTGCTCTCATTGACATGAAAAAAGCACACTCATTCAGCAATATTTATAAAAATATATTTCACAAAGTAGGAAACAATACAGGGTATCTTTGATTACAGTACAGGGAGTAAATAATTAAACATACACGTTTATAAGCATTAAAGCACAGTAGAAAATATGATCTGCATGTAGGACTATTTCATATATATCGTTTAGTCTACTGAGAACTGCCATAATACTGTATCAGTACAAATCGAGAGTATGCACGTAGCTGAAGTGCCGTTAGAGACTCTGGTCAATGTGCAAGGGCTAACGTGCAGAGACAAAACCTACGCACCATCTCATTGAAAGCTAATGACGTTAGCAGTAACTCTATATACACTTTATGTATTTTTTTGTCTATATCATACAGTGTAAGCACAATACACACATGGTTCTGTATCAGTATCCTCAGTTTTTATGGGCTAAATAAATGCATTCTTTTTCCTAGATGGAATCTTCTGTAGAGGCTCGGTTATTCACATACTCATGGTAAAACATTCCAGCTATTGTGCTCAAATGGTCACCGGCTGTACTGTAACTCAGAATAACACAATGATTTTACATTTTACACACGATAGGTATGTGTCGAGAAGGTCCCTGTCCCTCGAGCCCGTTTCGTTACATCAGCTGATACGTTACAGTGCCCAACGGCTCTTTTTTGCTAACATCTAAGCTATATCAATAACCGCAATAACTGCATCGGATGTTTGGCTGTCTGAAAGAAGCCTAATTTGTGCTTCGTCGTACGATGGTGTCATGCTCCGGAAGTAGCCAATCACCTTATATTGGAAGAGCTTTATCCACAAGAGCAAGAGCTTGTGGATATACGTTTTAGTAGTAATATCGTCAGTGCATGACACTGTCGTACAATGAAATCTAAACCGGCTGTAGCACTCCATTGGTTTTGGAAAAAAAAATCTGCTGATTGTGAAAGGATCTAAACACACTGACTTCAAAGCGTCGGCACAAAGGAAATAATATAAGAACAGATATACAAAAACTCAGAACAGTAATGAAGAATTAACACGTTTTGTTGTCAAAAAACATTTGAGTACAATTGTATTTAATGTTTGCTTCTGTAAAAAGAAGGCCTCAGAGTTTCTACATGTCTCTCTCTCTCTCCTTTTTTGTCTTCGCTTCAGTCTTTTATAAGCTAATAACACTTGCGATCCACATCTGTAGCGTGTAAATACAAATAGTTGTATAAAGCATCTGGGCTCAGATAGTTTAGAAATGTGGCCACCCGGGTACATATCAAATGATAACAAATTCACCTTAAAGCCAATATTCATAATTCGTCTTTTAGCTTGTTTTCAAATCATACATACATTCATTGTTATCATGAAAACAGTGGTTCTCAAACTTGTGTTTAATTCTCAAGGAACACCATAACTCTGAGAGTGTACAATTGGAACCAAATGAACCTGT